>NC_139959.1:13481522-13934512 GCF_963454915.1 Gymnoscopelus microlampas | reverse complement strand
CAGCCATGCATGAACTCCTCGGTAATCAAGCTTGAACAAACCGCCCAGCAGATCTTGCAGGCAGTTCATCCGGCAGTGATTATGCCGAGTGGGTGAGGAAACTGTCAGGCTGAAAGAAAGAAGATGCAGATAATTGCACTCTGATCTTTGTTGTTATTTTGTTGTGGTGACTGTCTGTAGGAATCCGGGGCGACGCCGGGCCAACCACCGGGGGCGAAGTTCTCCCACATCCTCCAGAAGGACGCCTTCCTCGTCTTTCGCTCGCTCTGCAAGCTCTCCATGAAACCCCTGTCAGATGGACCACCCGACCCAAAGTAAAATAACTTTTCTGTCTTTTGTTTTTACGTTTAAATCTGATTCATCGAATTTCTGCGGGAGAGGAGAGGTCGAGATGACATTTTCTGACCGCACTCTCCCCAGCACTTTAGTTCAGTTAGTCATGTTTTTAATGGGGATTGCATCAGTGAGTGGTCCAGTCAATATGTGGTTTGACCCAGCGAAAATTGCAATAGTAATCATTCAAGCTTTTATGTGATCCCTAGGGCCATCCAAATAACATAACATTTGTTTTAGATGCAGGGCAAGTTATAAAACCTTTTTAATTTGCCTTGGTTTAGATTGGTTTAAATATAGAATTTCCAAAAATCAGTTGATCATACAAGCAGAGCGTTTGTCATGGCGTTTGGAGAAGCGAGCCAATGCAGCCAAAATGCTTGCGACTGTTTTGAGAGAGCACGGGCCAGAGCGAGCTTGAAGTCATTGAAAGTAAGACAAGAGGTATGGCATGTGGTGTGGCTGAACTCACACTCCTATGTGGAGCTGGCTCTACGCCTGTATGTTACAGCCTGCAACAAAGCTGTTGGAGAAATGCCCCCTGAGGTACACACTGGTTTGCATGGCTAGATTTACAGAAGATAAAAGAGAAGTTAGAACTTAGCAACAAACAACTGAGGCTGTGCCTCCAGGTAATCTCCAGTGCACAATGGACAACCAGGATATTAACTGTCAGACTTATTTCAGGTTGCGTTTGCCCACTGCCAGCGATTTTCTTTTTTTTTTACCTTTTCAAATGGTCACAGAAAATGTATATCCATTATGATCGATCGTCCGACCGTTTGTAAACACAAACGGTATCAGTGTGCGTCGCCCAGAGAAAAAACAATCCAACCGCGACCGCCCCTTGCCTTGTAACATTATGTTGAAAATAGCATGTCTCGCGAAATGCAGGGCAAAAAAAGTCAACTCAAGATTCAACAACTAGGGGCGTCTGCTGGCCTAGCAGTCCAGGTGCATACCACATAAGCTGGTAATCCAGCATGACAGCGTGTCGCGGGTTCGACTCCCGTTCCCGACGACCTTTGCTGTATGTCTCCCCCCCATCTCTCTCCCCATTTCCTGTCAGCCTACTGTCCTGTCCAAATAAAGGCATAAAGCCCCAAAAAATATCTTTAAAAAAAAAAGATTCAACAACTAACAGGAAGTGGACGGAGGCGGAAATCTTCGGATGACGTGATCTCCGGATCCGTGTGAGTAGAGAATGTAAATGGAGAATGAAAAAATTACGTATGTTCCACAAAATCCATGAAGTTATCCTTTTAATATATGATGCAGAAGGGGAAAACTATGGAAAATTACTATTAAAATGTTGGCCCTTTTTTAAACTTAGATTAACTGGACTAGATGTGTAGTCAGTGTAAATGGAGATGATGAGGCGTCACGCAGCTTAATTCACCTCCCCATCTCTTGATGCATACAGTAGCAGCCCTCCGTAAATGACTGTTTCCTCTTGTGAGAACCAATAGGAATACGGTAATCTCATTTTGCCGGCGTGCAATATTGCATTTCGGCCATGCTGTGATTTGACGAGATGGGCTCATCTGATGGGGTCAGCCTGATAGCAACGGTGTTGTGCAAAACAGGATATCCTGAGTCTGGTTGTTTCTAAAAGTAACTAGATTCTGACAGGGTCTGTTGGGTGTCAACAGACCCCATTTGTATTGTCACACTGCTGTGGCTTGGTTTATGTTCTCATTCAAAGCCCTTTGTACCTCTGCCAATAAAAGTCGTATTTATTGTAATTATTTGGATAGTGGCAGAATGAGTATTGGAGCTAAGTATCGTTCTTGTTGCTTCAAAATGTCATTTTATAGCATGATAAGAACATGGGAAAGCAATAGTCTTATCCTGTCATGTACATATTTCTGACTGATCTGGAAAGGTGGATCTTAAGTCTTAACTGCCCAACAGGGTTACAAGTAGCGCACTGGGCACTAGAGAAGATGCACAGAGCAGTTTAACCTTAGACATGTGTTATTGTCTTACATTTCACCAATATGTGATTATGTGCCATACATATTTTTTTATTTTCAAACTGTGCATGCTTAGCTTGCATGCCTCCCCACTGGAGCTCAAGTGATAAAATGTGATTAAATAAAGACCAAAAAATTGAGACCATATTAAACTAGACGCGTCGCAATTCCGGGGAAATTGCAAAGTGTGGTTGCGCCGACGCCGGTCGCGGGTCGTGGCCGCCGGGACTCGAGGAATACGTCGGGAGGAATAACGTCGGAGGTTGCGGCAATTACATTGTGTCGTCACTCCTGAGATGGCTTGCGTTTCATTTTGAGAGGATTGATCCCCCCGAAAATCATGTTTTTGCATCAAACGGTTACATTTTACGCATTTGTGGCGCCCCCTATGGATCAAAGTGGAAATGCTTTTGGGGATTCGTTGAGTAAACCACCCTCGACATGTGATTCAAATCTGGGATCGATTGGACGTTTCGTTCGTGATTTGTGGCCTTTTTTGTAAAACGGGCTCCTCCCGCTAACTTTGGAAGCCATTTACGGATGAATGATAAGGACTATCAAAATGCCGCTTGGAGATATTTATCGCAAGGGTCCATAGATTATGTATACTGATTTGTGTGAGATTTGGACAAAATTTGAAGGAAAAGGAGCAAAAAGTGTGTTTTGAAGAAAATTCAAAATGGCGGAAAATCTATCCAAACGCAAATGGGCGTGGCCTATATGGGGAGATGCGTCGTGACCCAAGGAATCCAGGGAATTTTTTTTTTGATTTTACGACCTACGGTTCAAGAGTTATAGGCCAAAAGGTAAAGTGGGCTGTTATAGCGCCACCATGTGGCCGACTGGTGTGATTATTTTCTTAATAATTTTGCAAAAAACTATTAACCTCCCCTCCAAGTCTTGTAACTGTAGCCCTTACGGTTTCCGAGAAAAAAATACTTGAATGGGAGTTTTTGCAATTCCCATTAAAGTGGATGGGGAAATTTAATGCACTAATAAATCAATATCAAAAAATCTATCCTGACGCAAATGGGCGTGGCCTATATGGGGAGATGCGTAGTGACCCAAGGAATCCAGGTGAAAAGAAATTTTGATTTTCGGACCTACGGTTCAAGAGTTACGGGCCAAAACGTAAAGGGGGCTGTTATAGCGCCACCATGAGGTCGAATGGTGTTTTAATAATTTATGAACCTTCCCTCCGAATTTGGTAACTCTAGCTCTTACGGTTTCTGAGAAAAAAATACTTGAATGTGAATTTTTTCACTTTTACATTAAAGTGGATGGGGAAATTTAATGCACTAATAAATCAATATCAATTAAACTATTTAACCAATCTCTTAGCCCTATACACGCGCACGATTCCCGATTTAGACGGTCATTTTGATATATGGCACGACATTAGGGGATCAAAACTGTGGGAGGAGATGCGGTTTGAAAAAAAGTTAATCTATAAATAAAGAAACAACGAAAGTGTGTAGAGTACTATAGTCTGGTTGCCCTGTTGGGCAACCACACTAATGAGAAGAATAAGACCATATTTCTGGGCAGTCAGAGAAGCTGGGACATATTTCTTGTTTTGCCACATAAATCCTACTCAGTCTGCTTAGCTGAGACAGAACACATTGCAGAGAAGCAGCCAATCTCAGCAGCCAGCCAAAAGTGTGTCATTTAGGTTCCAACTTCTTTATCTGGCCGAAAAATACGACAAAGATGAGTCCCCTGATGGAGAAGACACCATTGATTAGGTTGCCCTAGCAACCATCTGCTGACTGTTTAATGTTGGAGTCATTGAAGAAGGACAGATAACAGCTGATGAGGATGATGCTGTTTCGCCGTAATGCTCTTTGTCATGTAGCCTTTTTGGAAACGCATAAAGCTTGTGTTCATGAATGCTTGCTGGGGTTTTGATGGCTCTTCTCCCTGCTGCTGAATGCAGAGGGTGTGAAGAGTTCACATATCAGACCAGACAGTGTGTTGCAACAGCTTCTTAGGAGATGGTAGTATCTGGCTGCAGGCTGCCTCACTTTCAGAGCTTAAGCCTGAAGCTACGCAATCAATGTCACACGTTGTTGCATTCTGGAATGTGTCATCTGAAATCATACAGTAAGGCGACGCAAGCATGATATGCGTTTCAACAAGGGGTTTTATAGCAGGTAACAATAGAATGATTGGTTTTGTGTTTTCTTTATGTTTCATAGCAGGCTGTACCTGCTCAAAATCAAAACTATGTGGATTTACCACCGATACATAATAGCGGCAGAGCGCATGTTGTATATGTTTATTAGGGACACACAACTGGGCCAAGCTTTGTAATTTGCGTCGGCGTGTGGAATACGTTTCGGGCTTTAGGCTACATACGTCTAGACCAAAAATCCACTTATCATTCCCCTCTCGTTGCGTTTTCATTTTGTAGATTCCTCATTGGTCCTCCTCCCCAGGTTCAATAAAATGTCAGCATTCTCTGGGTACCTGTTGGTTCAGCCAGTTAGTGCACACAGACCATGTGCTCCTAAATCAGACTTCAGACTGAATCAGAATCCCAGAGGATGGACCCTAGTGATTTTCGTCACCCCATTCCTCTCTAGCGCAACCCTCAGGCCAAATTTTCCACTTGGACACCAGATTTATCAACATCTAATGGGAAGATTGCCATGAAACTTGTTGAGTGTATTAATTCCTCCCAGAGAATGAAGCCCAAGTGTTTGAGTGACCCCATGACCTTTCCTGTAGCATCACTCTCAGGCCAAAATTTCCACTTTCACCAAAGATATCTCAAAACCTAATGGGTGGATTGTCATGAAGCTTGTCCATCCAAAGCTTGGTTGGGTCCCAAACAAGATATGTATCGGTAGGTTTTGGGCAAACATGAATTAAACCAATCAGAATGCCATCTCCCATCGCCTTTTAAGAGCCAGGTGTACCTGTGTTATGGGAAAACTTTTGAGTACTTTTGTATCTTATGACGGCAATCCATGACAGCCAAGGTTATGCAGTGAGAATTATTGCTTACTGGGCTAGTCTTATCTCTCATTTTGCCTCCTTTAAGACATTCTGTAACCTTCTGTGAGAACTGCTTAGACACCTCATGTGTGAGTATCTCTCCTGTTTATAAAACCACAAAGACAGGTTGTGCGATACATTGATTCATCTCACATTTGGGTGCATAAATACATTTTGAAGCGATACCTACACCTGGCACATTTCTATTTAAATGTCACATTCAGCAAGTTGGAAGAGAGGCAAACAGTTTTCTGCTCAGGACACAGATCTGCTCGTGCACGATGTGAACGCGCAAACATCTATGGGAGCAGCAGGAATCCACCTAAGCTGAGGTGAAGCAGGCGTGGGAGGACGTAGTGATGAGCATGTCCTTGTCTTCAGGCCTCACCAGAATGGCTGCACAATGCAGAAACAATATAATGATGTCAGGAGATGGGGGGGGGGGGGAACAAAAGCTCCACGCTCACTGAAAACATCTAGTGGACCACCCTCAATGGCCGTGCTGCTGCTGGGCATGCAGTTAAAAGTCCTGTAATGTGTCCCCATGTATGTCCAAGATACATCTGTGATATATTAACATACTTAATAATCAAGCCCAAAAAAAGAACCCAGTGCAGAGTACAGACTAAACTATGCAGCACCCACGACTACACATAGCCCCACGGGTTAAAAATGCAAGAGAAGCGCCACTTAGCTTTATAAAATCCCTGTCCGTTTGTCAGTTGTTGTGTCACTCGAAAAGTGATTTATCTGCCTTTTCTGATCATGAAAACGATTTACCTTTTTGTCACGTTGTTTCCTCCCAGCACAACAAATTGGCTGGTGCCTCAGGGCAATAGGCCACAATATACTTAATGGATAATCCAGCCAAGATTATAATTTTTTGAACCTCAATGATGATTCTCTCAGTAATGTCATCTGCCACGCTGAACGTGAGTGATGTGTTGAATGTGACGGGAAGCCAATTGTGTTAATTTCAGACACTCAGCTAGCTGAATGCACCACCGTAGATTCGAACCCCTAGACTCCGTGCTAGTGGGCAGGTGCTTTTCCCCTGAATATCTTACAGATCAGTAGATCAGGTTTTTGTTGATCAATGGTGCAAGTTTTGGTTGCCTCAAGATGGCAATGCAGCAACAATGCGCCTGACCGCACCTCATTTTAAGACTACCACACTCGTGGGCACACAGATGGGCATATGTCAGTCGGAAACTAGCAATGGCACTTGAGCTGCGCTGTGCGCCCACTTTGCGCCTGGTGTGAGAAAGGGCCCATAGCCTTTTTTATAAATGTTTAGCAATAATGTACGTTATCTGTTCTATCTGCTGCAGGTCCCATGAACTTCGCTCCAAGGTCCTGTCCCTCCAGCTGCTGCTGTCCATTCTGCAAAACGCTGGACCCATCTTCAAGACCAACGAGATGTTCATCAATGCCATTAAACAGTACCTGTGTGTGGCCCTGTCCAAGAACGGCGTCTCCTCCGTGCCAGAGGTCTTTGAGCTGTCCCTCTCCATCTTCCTCACCTTGCTGTCCCACTTCAAGACCCACCTCAAGATGCAAATCGAGGTAACAGCGTACGCTGTACTGAACCTAAACGTCTGTTTATCTGCGGCACTTGTAGCACTTCAATTCATCTCTTTGGGAGTCTCCTGATTTAATTTCAAAGCCATCCCAGAATGCAGATGGAGGTTCTGTCGCGTCTCGACGTGCCCGTCATTTTTACTGAAATCACACCAAGCCTCTCCCTTCCTCTGTTGAATAAGAACCCTATCTGGGATATTGACAGACTGCCACAATCTCAAGGCAGCAGGCAGCTGACACAGAAGATTTATGGGTGACTTTTTATCACAGGGTGCTGTAATGTAGTTCTGCCTCAGCGCAATTGAGTTTCAATATAACCTGCTTTCTGATGAATTGTCCCGTCTCAGACGGTTCAGGCATTCTAACACACATCCTCCCAACTGCATTTGATGACTTGATATCCGCTGTGTTTACAGCTGTGAAGGGAATCCATAGGTAGGCTCCTCAAGGGGGATGTTGTTAATGTTGACAGATGATGGTTCTGCTTGTTAAAACAATAACATACCTGTGGTAAACTTCAGGAAACATTGCTTAAGTTTCTAAATGTAGTTCTTATATAATTTGGTGTTTTATAATTCTAACCCAAATCTGAAACACTGTCTTACCATTCAGGTGTTCTTCAAGGAGATTTTCCTGTACATCCTGGAGACATCTACCAGCTCCTATGATCACAAATGGATGGTCATACAAACTCTTACAAGAATATGTGCTGGTGGGTATCTGCATCTGAAAGCTGGTTTAAATGGAAAGTATTAAATATTGCCATTTACTCTTCAGTTATTTATTCGTTTGTAATACTGAAGCAGTTCTGCTATATGTGAGTACTAGAGGTTGGGGTCTACTGTATAAACAACAATATTAACAATATCACTGAGAGAGAAAATTACCCCCTCTGCCTATTTTGGTCATTCTGTGTTCCTACAGTACATTTCCCATGATGCATTTCATGGATAAGCAGTCAGCTTGGCTTTTCCATATGGTCTATAGGCACCATTAAATCAACCTTAATTCATATTTTCTTAAGTCAAGATTGCTATTTTTCCATAAACACAGTGAGGAAGGACAATGTCACAACAATCGAGGGTAGTGGTAAAAAAACAGGAAGTGAGTTGTAGTTTTCACATACACAGATTTTACCCCAGTGACATCAGTGAGAAACATCTTTCAGCACAACTTTGTTTGTGTTTCAGAGCTACACAGAAGACTGCTCAATGTTATGCCTGCTAATGGAAATGAGCCATACAACAAATATATAGAGATGATGTTAAAGAATATCATGATATTGTCCTTTTCTACAGTTTAGATGAAAGATGACATGTTCCTGTCTTGGTGTCTCTTTCTCAGATGCTCAGGGTGTGGTGGATATCTATGTGAACTATGACTGTGACTTGAATGCTGCTAACATATTTGAGCGATTGGTCAACGACCTCTCCAAGATCGCCCAGGGCCGGGCGGGTCATGAGCTTGGCACAACACCTGTTCAGGTGACATTTCTGTTTGTATTTTAAACAAGAACTAGACAATCAGGTTTATGAATGCTTGACACTGTAGGCCTGCTGCCTGTCTGCCTACTATGCCTACTATACACACACACATACTGTAGAGGCAGCTACGCACATAGCACCCCTCACACACCTACTATAATATTTAAATGCTCCCCACACACAGGCACCTGACATTGCACTTACAAACACATGCACGCATTAAGGTACAATGGTACAAAGGTGCTGCTACAATGTTGAGGAACTGAAACCAAAGAATCTTGCTCTTGTGTATGAGATGTAACAAATAAAAAGCCTGTAATCTTGACTAATGATTAATCACACTATTCATTACTCTTATCTACACATAATTCAGTATATTTGAGTATTAAAATTATTGTACTGAAGTGATTTCTCTACATCCTCTCCAGGAGCTGACCCTGAGAAAGAAAGGCCTTGAATGTCTCGTCTCCATCCTCAAGTGTATGGTGGAGTGGAGCAAGGACCAGTACGTTAACCCCAACAACCAGACCAGCATCGGTAAGACACCAACACACCTCCGGGCCAAATAGCAGATTTACACCATTTAGAGATGCCTGCCAGGAGCTAACCGCTTAAAATGCTGCTGGTAGATAAGCTCTCCCATCACTCTCTTGTACAGAGATTGCCATATAGGCTCAATGTAGTTCCAGAGCAGTCTTTAGTCATTCTGGGAGACTTACTGCACTGCTCTCCCTTTTTGAATAATGTGAAAGAATTTTCATGGATGGCATGCAATGATGCAAGTCGAGATAACTCATATCATTGAGAAATAATCCACTGTGTCGCTGCTCCTTATCAGCAGTGTCTTAAATGTATATATTATTTGCAGAAAATGCTGACAGAATACGTCCTGCAAAATGCAATGTGTGTACACATTATGTGGTATCAAAGGCTTGTCAGTAGAATTCTAAGCCTCTTTGCCTTGAAGGTTCTTTGGAGAATTGTCTGTCTGCTGTTGGAAATGCTGTATCAGAGATGAGACTGTCAGGGTGAAGCAGGCCCTTCTTCCTGATCAAAGCTGCCTCTGGCAAGCGTTCATTACAGAGGTTAACTAGGGTTTGTGATAAGGTGCACATCCATCAACCTCGCTGGGATCAGTTGTGGGATTGAAGGCTGAAATTCATCAGGGAAGCTTCCAGGTAGCATCAGGAGGTTTGCATTCATCAGTACCTCCTGATAGAAGGGGTGAGTCAGCAGCACCCAGAGGCTAAAAGCCAAATTATACTTTGCCTCCAAAAAGCTGTAAAAAAAAAAAAAAAGCTGCATCTGCTGTCTGCTGCGGTCCTTCGCGGCTACATGGACACGCAAAGCATAATCAGGCCTTAATGTAAACAGGCTAATGTAGACAGAGGTGACACCTTAGCCTGAAGCATGATAAAACACCTGTCTGTGACAGACCGAGTGTATCCTGTCTTGTGATACTGGCTTTGGCCTCTGGGTCTCCTTTACTTCTCGAAGTTCCTGCTGTTTTTGCTGAAGGGGGATGGGGCGTTTAACTACAGAGGTAATGAGCCCTTCAACTAGAGCGTTATCCCCACAGGCCCCTGCACCTAGCCTCAGGCTAAACACTGACAGCTAACTAGCAAAGCAAGCTGGACTTTGCCCTCAGCTCCAGTTACTGTGCCAAAATTATATATTGAGGAGTTGTTCACTTTTTTTCATTCATTAGCCGTGATGTTTTTATGGACGTGCTATAATAAAATTCACTCTAGTTGTCTAGTACGAGTGTGCTGTTAATATTTATGCCAATGAAATAAAACCTAGAAAGTTATCCCCCCCCATTACAGTACACTTGTTCTTCTCATTGTGCGTTGTTTTCCTTCCTCTGCCCACTTCAAAAGGGAGAGCAGGTAACGATTAGAATGTAACGATTAGAATGTGCTGGAGTGTTTGCTAGAAGCGGTTGCTGTGGTTACAGTGCACTGGGAGTCATTCTGACACCTACCGTGTACTGGGTGTCTGTAGCCTTAATATGATAGTGTTGTGTCGTATCGTACCCTCTCTGTCTGTCATGTGTACGGTTTCATGTAACCCCCAACCCACCCCCATAGTTTGTAAACTAGAAACCCTGTTACAGGTTCACTGTGCGTTACAGTACATCACACTCATGGTAGAAATAGTTGTCATGACTGGAGTCTGTGTGCATGCCAAAGCTTTCTTCAGTTATTAGCCAAATATTTCTCCAGTCTCAAGAGCTTTACTTTTGGATTTGCTGTAAGCCAGGCTGCCTTAACCCCTCCACTGGTCCTTCACCCCTTTCTCTCTCTGCCGTTTGTGTGCCTCACACTACCGGCTCGCATTACGTGACACCGTCCTGAATGTTTTAGAGAGTTTCCGATGGGTAATCAGATGCCTGTGTCCGCAGAGCGGTGTTAAAGGCTAGCTGCCTGGGAAGACCTGTTCCAGCATCAACAAGTCACAGATCCTTCAGTTCAACCCCTTTGGCAATAGAAACAACTCTCTCTTTCTCTCTCTCTCTCTGTCTGTCTGTCTGTCTGTCTGTCTGTCTGTCTGTCTGTCTGTCTGTCTGTCTGTCTGTCTGTCTGTCTGTTTCTCCCTCGATGTTCTAGCTCAATTCTCTCCCTTGTCAGAAACTTTATTAGATAACCTAGCTTTATAATGTCCTCTCGATCTACCAAATGCACTGCCGTGTGTGTGTGTGTGTCCGTCTGTCTGCAGGCTTCAGCACAATTGCCCTGCTTGGCTGCAGACAATCTATATTATCTATCCATCTATAAATGTGTGAAATCTCTGCATTAATTTGTGTGTGTATCTGTTCTTCTCGTATCTTGAGAACTGACCAACCAATCGACTTCAAACTCTGTGTCCGTATCGCCAAGGTCCCATGGGAGTGCCCGGTGTGAAGTTGGTCGGATTGGCGGTTGTCCAAAATCTATAAATCTACAAATCTCCATACAGTATCTGTCTGTCTGTCTGTCTGTCTGTCTTGAGATCCCTGAGATCAATATGACTTTAATATGATGTCATATTGACATCATAGACTGGCCCCCGAGTGCTAGGATGAAGTTTACTGCAGAAGTACTCTGACAAGGCCCTACTGTAGGTTAATTAGTGTGGTTGCCCTAACAGGGCAACCAGACTATAGTACTCCTTATACTTTATTTATTTATAGATAAACAATACTTCGGGCCGCTACTCCTCCCACAGTTTATTTTTCCCAATTTATTGCTATATGTCAAAATGACCGGTCTGACCGGGAATCGTGCACTTGCATAAGGCTAAGAGATTGGCTGCATAGTTTAATTGATATTGATTTATTAGTGCATTAAATTTCCCCATCCACTTCAATGGAAAAGTGAAAACACTAAAATTCAAGTATTTTTTTCTCAGAAACCGTAAGAGCTACAGTTACCAGACTTTGAGGGGAGGTTCATAGTTTATTGCCAAATTATTGAAACAAATATTACACCATTCGGCCTCATGGTGGCGCTATAAGAGCCCACTTTACCTTTTGGCCTATAACTCTTGAACCGTAGGTCGTAAAATCAAAATTTATTTTTCCCTAGATTCCTTGGGTCATTACGCAACTCCCCATATAGGCCACTACCATTTGCGTATGGATAGATTTTTTGATATTGATTTATTAGTGCATTAAATTTCTCCATTCACCTTCATGGGAATTGCACAAACTCCCATTAAAGTATTTTTTTCTCGGAAACCGTAAGGGCTACAGTTACAAGACTTGGAGGGGAGGTTAATAGTTTTTTGCAAAATTATTTAAAAAATAATCACACCAGTCGGCCACATGGTGGCGCTATAACAGCCCACTTTATGTTTTGGCCTATAACTCTTGAACCGTAGGTCGTAAAATCAAAATTTCTTTTCCCCTGGATTCCTTGGGTCACAACGCATCTCCCCATATAGGCCACGCCCATTTGCGTCAGGATATATTTTCCGCCATTTTGAATTTTCTTCAAAACACACTTTTTGTTCCTTTTCCTAATTTTTTTTTCCAAATCACACAAAAATCGGTACACGTGATCTATGGACCCCTGCGATAAACATATCCAAACGGCATTATGATAGTCCTTACCGTTCTTCCGTAAATTGTTTCCAAAGTTAGTGGGAGGGACCCGTTTCACCAAAAATGTCAAAAATCACGAACGAAACGTCCAATCGATCCCAAATTTGAATCACATGTCGAGGGTGATTTACTCAACGAGTCCCCAAAAGCATTTCCACTTTGACCCATAGGGGGCGCCACGAATGCGCAAAATGTCACCGTTTGATGCAAAAACATGATTTTTCGGGGGGTCAGTCCCTTCAAAATGAAACGCAAGTGATCTCAGGAGTGACGTGACAATGTAATTGGCGCAGTCTCCAACGGTATTCCTCCCGGCGTATTACTCGAGTCCCGACCGGCGTCGGCGCAACCACACTTTGCAATTGCAAATTGCGACGCGTCTAGTTTTGTTCATTCTCAAGTCTATCTCCCCAAACACTAAGCTTTGAGTGAGCTTTTTTGTACCTGCCTTGCCGCCTACAGGGTAAGGCGTAAACCAAGTTTAGTTTCAGGCGGTGTCTAGTGCATGCCATACACAGGGAAATGCTCTTCTGACGATTTTCACGTCTGCCAACAAAGTCATCCTTTTTTTATCCTCTCTTCAGGGCAAGAGAAGCCGTCAGAGCAGGAGCACACAGAGACCAAGGCTCCAGAGACGATAAACCGCTATGGAAGCATCAACTCTCTGGACTCCACTGCTTCCTCTGGTATTGGTAGCTACAGCACTCAGATGTCAGGCACCGACAACCCAGAGCAGTTTGAAGTCCTCAAACAACAAAAGGAAATCATCGAACAGGGCATTGACCTGTACGTCTGCATCTAAGAAAAAACATCAATACATACTCTTAACCTTAAGCCTGATTCATACTTAGTTGCAGTTTGCATTTTATTTTTGGTGCAGTTTTGGTGCACCAAAAATAACCCATGTACAAGATATGCTATTTTCTGTGCGAGCCACGTTGCATAGCCTAGTATAAATCTGGCTTTATGCCTAATTTATACTCTGTTCTAAGATGGTGTTAAATGCCAACTATAACTGATATACAAGCTTGTAATTATGGTTGGCAAGCGACACTGTCGCTTTATGGAGTATAAATTAAACTGTACACACACACACACACACACACACACACACAAACATACAGTACATGCATACAGACAGACACACATACATGTACATGTATGCACACATACATGATCCTGTCTGTTCTGTTGATACATTGTCACATTTTCACATATTTGTGAATTCTTAACACAGGTTCAACAAGAAACCAAAGAGGGGAATTCAGTATCTTCAGGAGCAAGGCATGCTGGGTACCACCCCAGAGGACCTTGCTCAGTTCTTGCACCAGGAGGAGAGGCTTGATTCGGTAATAAATCAATCTAATATTTAATTTGTTGGCTTTGGGTAACAGACCAACAATATTTGAACATTTTAATTAAATTAAATTTAGAACCAGCCAGCATGGTATCAAATAAAAGTGTCACACTGGCACAGGTGTGCACAGCAGACTGACAACGATGCACATCCACCCCACCCAACCACTCTGGCTCCATGTCCTTTACCCAGCACAAATGTTTACTTTAATGAGGAGAGCACTCTGCCTTGATTGGGCTCAAGGGTTTCTCTGTACAGCAGTAATCTGTGGTAAAGTGAGCGCTCTTATCATTTTGCTCGGGGACAAGTACCATCAAGCCCAGCTGTATGAGGGCAGTGATGAAGGTAGGGGTGAGACTATAATGTATTTATCTAATTGACACAGCAGTCAATGAGTGAGTGCTGTTACCAAGCAGCTATTAAAGTGTAGATCAGGCACTTGTTGGAACAACCGTTAGGAAAACTGTCCTTGTTGGCCTGAATTTTAAATGAATGGGAATTAGACAGGCATGGTTTCTCCTTTTAAAGTAATTATTGCACTGTATGTTGCCTCTTTTCCTGTTCTTCCTCACTTTTATTTGTTTTCCCCTCTTAAGACTCAAGTGGGAGAGTTTCTTGGGGACAACGACCGCTTTAACAAAGAAGTGATGTATGCCTACGTGGACCAAATGGACTTCCTGGGCAAAGACTTTGTCTCTGCGCTGCGTATGTTCCTGGAGGGGTTCCGGCTGCCCGGTGAGGCCCAGAAGATTGACCGGCTCATGGAAAAATTTGCTGCTAGATATCTGGAATGCAACCAGGGGTGAGATTCAGTGTCTTTTCTGTAATACTGTCTCATGTAGATCAGGTGATGATAATAGCTGATCTTGTTTTTTTGTGTGACACCTGTTATTCATCTGTTTCCCTCTCTCCATCCCAGACAAACCGAGTTTGCGAGCGCTGACACGGCGTACGTCCTGGCCTACTCAATCATTATGCTGACAACAGACCTTCACAGTCCACAGGTAAGCCCTTCACCCGCTGATCCCAGCTGCTGCTGGGAATACCATTCCACAGTATCAATATGCACGCAATATAAAAATGCCAGGGACTACACGAGCATCATCTGACCCATATCCCCTCCCACACTCCCTTAAAAGGTGAAGAACAAAATGACCAAGGAGCAATACATCAAGATGAATCGAGGGATAAACGACAGCAAAGACCTTCCGGAGGAGTACCTGTCGGCCATCTACGATGAGATTGCGGGGAAAAAGATTGCCATGAAGGAGACGAAGGAGACCACCCTGAAATCCAGCAAGCAGAGTGAGTCTCCCACCCATAGGAGATGAGAGTTGCATTACAATCTGAAATTGAGCATGTCCAAAGTTATTATACTTTGTTCACAGGCACCATTAAATGGCTATTCGGAAAACATAATGAATGTCTGAGTCTGATCAGACTTATCAGCTCAGATCATTATTGCGGCCTGATTGCCCATCAGACTGAAAGCAATGATGGGAGATTGGATGCAATTTTTTATTGATTAGCTCAGAGGGGGGGGGGTATTTATTTATTTGCATTTAAGGTGAAAGATTTCTCTACGTGTAAAAATGTTCAATACAATTGTAAGATGTTCAGCCGGGGTACAGAGTTGGTCCTGCTTTGTAGAGTGTTTTTGTTGCAGTGGGGGATACACCACAGCCACTTTAAGGAGCAAAGCTAAAGCTGCATTATTGGAATTCTTTTAAGAGTGCAAGAGGCACTGATGGATTTTCTCCCCCCCCCATGAAACTCTGTGTCTGGGAAGAATACAAAATGTTTCCTTTTTAGTTGTTGAAAGACAAAATGCAAGATTAGCTCCGAACACACAAGACACAGACCCTCTTCTAGACGGCATGCCTCTGAGAGTCATGCCCTAAAAACGAAAGTTTAACTGCAAAAGCCCTAAGTCCGATTTTTGCCTATTTTGTTGCTGAAATTAATTAAGTGATATGCATTTTCATTTCAGCACCTTGCAAACATATTTGTTACTGTAAGTAACTGTGTGTGTGTGTGTGTGTGTGTGTGTGTGTGTGTGTGTGTGTCCGGGGGCAGGTGTGGCAAGTGAGAAACAGAGGCGCCTGCTGTACAACTTAGAAATGGAGCAGATGGCCAAGACGGCAAAGGCTCTGATGGAGGCGGTCAGTCACGTCCAGGCGCCCTTCACCAGCGCCACGCACCTGGAGCACGTCAGGCCGATGTTCAAGGTGAGACGTTCACCCACACATCTGTATTTCAACACGAATGCAGGAACCAAAACGTGGGTGGCATAACATTACACCTGACTTCTTTCATTTCGCACCTCAGCTTGCCTGGACGCCCTTCCTGGCTGCCTTCAGCGTTGGGCTTCAAGACTGTGACGACACAGAGGTGGCGACTCTTTGTCTGGAGGGCATCCGCTTTGCCATCAGGATAGCCTGCATCTTCTCCATACAGGTAGAACAGTAGTTGGAATTTATCCGTTATTTTGACTGATTCCAATTTCAAGAAATAATCTTTTACCATTGTTGATATACAGATATTCATCCTCATTTATCGAGCGCAGATCTGAGCTCAGAAATCATCTCATGACAGGGTTGATGTGTGCTTTGTGAAACATTTTGTATCTCGGCAATCACTGCGTAAGAATAATCGGGCAAAACGTTTTGAATATTAATTTAACACTGTATAGTTAACTCCCTGGGGAGATGACTCCAGCTTTGCAGTGCACAATACTGGACATGTGTCCCTATGCTGTTCTGAAAAATGACATACAGTAGTTGTACATCCTTGTGCGTCCCCCCGGCCCACCGTGTTAGCACATTTAGGAAAGATATCCTGGCATCACAAATGACCTGAACGTTTATGGAGTGGTAGTTTTTACGATTGATGAATGTGTAATCATTAATGGGTGGTGGCTTCAGGCGCACTTGGGTACAATCAATCGCACCGATCACATGCAGAGAAAGGGACTTTCCAACACATCGTTCTGCTAATGGTTGGCTGTCACATACCTAATCTATTGCATGAAAGATTCCCGGTGGCCAAACACCCCAACGTGGAGAGCACCTGCACTGGCACAGGTATGGTATTCGAGCGTCGAGTCGATCTCCTTAACTGAGCTTCCAAATTGGGGCATAACTCCAGAGGGACATGCCTTGGGAGACATCGCTCTCCATGAAGAGATCCCTCCCGTCCTGACAAATTACACGCTCATAGAGGTTTTCTAATAGATGTGAATATTTGCCATTGTTTGCCATAACTTTCATAGCTCTTCTTTAAATAGGTGAATGATTAAGCATCTAACCCAACACTTTGCAAATCGTTTTTAATTGCTTGTAATCATGACATTTGTTAACCCTGTTAACTGCAAACAATTTGGACATGTTACATGATATATGACATATACTAGAGGTTCGGGCCACTACGTGGCCCTCACATCTACAGTTAGGGCCAGTGGTCCTCCCTTAAGCCAATAGGATATGACACATTTACAAAATAGGATATTTTGCGATAGGTTACTTCTTTTTAAAGGATGATTATATAACTGCACATTAGGCCTAATGCAAACTATTAGTTAATTAATATAACAAATTGGGCCAATCTGTCAGTCGAATAATGCAAAAAATAATAATAATAATTGAAAAACTTTTTCAATTACTTTTTTTCATAATTCGACTAAGAGATTGGCAGTCGAATCAGACTCTCCTCGACTGATTAGTCGACTATTCGAATAATCGAGGTCAGGCCTACTGCATATGCTTAGATGCCACTCAGATTCTCAGACTAGGCTGTACCACAAGACTCAGAAATGTGCGTGAACAAGTTGAGACATGACATGAGATTTGATCGTAGGCTCCATTCACATCCAAATTGATGAACTGAGCGTTGTGTGAAAATGACCGTACACCCAATTTTCTGTCAAAAATTGTTAAATAAATGAGGGCCATTGTATGCATCTAAACAATATATATAAAAGCATCGTTATACAAGTGAGATCTACAAGCTCACAACACATCGCAGTGTGACGCGTGACAACATATGCATGCTTAGCATTGTATAATCAATATCACAGGATCACAATGTCATTTGCAGTGTTTTTTTCTCATTTATATTTCAGTGCCTGGCAAAGCATAAGTTAGACATGCTCTCTCTTCTTCCCCCCCCACTACCCACCCACCAGTTGGAGCGAGATGCGTATGTTCAGGCCCTGGCCAGGTTCACGCTGCTGACAGCCAGCACCGGCATTGCTGAGATGAAGCAGAAGAACATTGACACCATCAAGACCCTCATCACTGTGGCCCACACGGATGGCAACTACCTGGGCAACTCTTGGCATGAGGTCTGCCTCTAAATGACTGCCTCCAGTCAGCCTATCACTCTATCTCTCTCTGCATCGCCATACAAATACCTGATAGCGGAATGTTTTGCAGACATTATCATGTTTTACTGATAATGTAATCAGTGGTGTAAAGTAACTAAGTACATTTACTTAAGTACTGTACTTGAGTACAATTTTGAGGTATTTGTACTTTATTTGAGTATTTCCAATTTCCAATACTTTTACTTCTACTCCACTATATCTCAGAGGCAAATATTGTACTTTTACTCCACTACATTTACTTGAAAACTTTAGATAATAGTTACTGTTCAGATATAAACTATGATATAATGAAACGTACATTAACCACTTTAAACCTTTTTTAAACCTAGGCTATTTGAAAATAGCAGATCTACAAGCTCACAACGCGCCGCATCGCGACGCGTTGTGAACTTGTAGATCGGCTATTTTCAAATATTTAGTCATTTTACTTTTGGTACTTTAAGTACATTTTGATGCCAATACTTTTGTACTTTTAAAGTAAATTTTGAATTCTGGACTTTTACTTGTAACAGAGTATTTTATATTGCAGTATTGGTACTTTTACTTAAGTAAAGAATTTGAGTACTTTTTCCACCACTGAATGTGATACCTAATTACATTGTTGTTATTATTATTATAATTATATTCAGGGTTCTTTTTCAAACTGATGTAATTTAGTAATACTACTGTATGCTCATTTTGAGTCCAGGGTTCTACATTTTGTGTAGAACGAAAGATATTACAATATTTGGTTTTATTACATTTTGCGATTGATTACATTTTTGTTCTTCAACTCTTGCTTACTGCATTGATCCCCGTCTTCCTCTGCTTCAGTCTCTCTTTCCATATGTATCTCTGTTTGACCATGTTGTGGTGCTTCTTTTGGTCAGATCATGAAGTGCATTAGTCAGTTGGAGCTGGCTCAGCTGATCGGCACGGGGGTTAAGACGCGCTACATCTCAGGGACGGTGCGAGGAAAAGATGGCTTCATCATGAGTACCAAGGAGCCGAATACTGATGAGTACCTAGGCCTTGGTCAGTATCAGCTAATTAACCCATTCAATCCGGGAACGCATCTGTGTCATTTTAGACTTAGGCTATTCTAAAATAGCAGATATAAAGGCTCATAGCGCGGCACCAAGTGCTGTGCTATGAGCTTGTAGATCTGCTATTTTTTTTTAAATCATGAAGATTTGCGCAAATCTAAATTTTTAAGTGAACATTTGTAAAATATTTAGTTCCAGGGACCCCCAGAAGCAAAGATTTGAGTTACAAATGTTAGCTTTAAAAACAATTGAGCTCATATCTAGAGCTCAAGCTCATAGAGTGGCACCAAGTGAGCTTGTAGATCTGCTATTTTTTAATATCCAAAGAAATCTGAAATGACAGATATACGTTCCCGGATTGAATGGGTTAACATGGAGCACTGTAATGTAATGTCATACACTGTGATGTTAATGTTGGTTGTAACTGTATTTGTATTCTTGTTCTGACTGTAAAGCACTTTGCGCTGCATTTCATGTCATGAAAGGTGCTATACAAATAAAGTTTATTATTATTATTATTAATGTCATACACTGTGATGTACTATAATGGGCCGTCCACACCAAGCACGATAACTAAATTATATATCATTGCTGTTGGGAGGAAACCTCATATGCCCAGAAACTGTTACTTTTCAGGATTCAATACTTTTGTGTGATACTGTATGATCAAGTCGGGCATTTATTTACGGAAAAAAACTTAAAATATGGTTTATGCCCAATTGCGATATACTATATATGATAACTATTACGATAATTATGTGAGCATCCACTATGATGTTATCATTGTAGTTGTCGTGTTGTCTCTGCCATCCACATTATTCCAATGTCCTTGCTATCAATTACATCACCTCTTCATGATTGGTGTCTTTCTGCTTTGACCTGTAGTTGGAGGGACAGTGGACCGTAAGCTGATGGCCAGCATCCAGGAGTCCATAGGAGAGACCAGCTCTCAGAGTGTGGTGGTGGCTGTAGACAGGTACTGTAGTGGTCCTGGAAGAAGAATTATATTGGATCTTATCTTTTTTCTTTCTTTGTATATTTAAATGATTATACCTGGAGCTACGCAATATTGCCTTTTTAAGTGGGACGAGAATTAACTTAAATAAACCAATAGCAGTGTAGATGACAGTGGACTGTAATGAAGAAAATGGTCATGCAGTAAACTTTTTGACTAAAGTGCTGATCTACATTTTCTTCAAAAGCTGCTGCATATTTGCCTTTATATCAAAGTTGTGGCTCTTCTTTTTCCTTTTCAGGATATTCACAGGTTCTACTAGACTGGATGGTAATGCTATAGGTGAGACTGAATCCTGGATCGATTCCTTGCTACTTTTCATTCCTGTAGTTGTCGTGTTCATGTAAAGACACGTGTTCTGTGCTCATTTCCAAATGTGCTCCCACCTCTCTGTCAGTCGACTTTGTGCGCTGGCTGTGCGCTGTGTCCATGGATGAGCTGGCCTCACCCACACACCCACGTATGTTCAGCCTGCAGAAGATAGTGGAGATCTCCTACTACAACATGGGCCGCATCAGACTGCAGTGGTCCAGGATCTGGGAGGTCATTGGAGACCACTTCAACAAGGTGTGTAGGGGAGGCCAGGTGACCTTGTATACTCAATTAGGATGGGAAATGTCAATTGAGACTTTATTAGATTAATCTAGTCTTTGCTAGATTCAATTAAAATAAGGATGATAATTGATCAAGGATCATATTAAAGAGGAAATGTACAGGTATTTGCATTCATTCAATTTAGATTTCCCCAGACCTATCGTTAGGCGGAGATCCCTGATCGTCTGGCTACACGAGCGTATTGTCAATATTGTTTGCATTAATCAATATTGTCACTGCAATATTGCCAGTAGTACCGATATTGTCTAGTGAAGTCAGACACAGCAACATTTCACTGCAAATTCTGAGCATGTGACGAATAAAATCTCTTGAATCTTTTGTCAATATTGCCAAACAAATTCCTCATGCATGTTCAGTGTCAGTGAGTGGTCTAAAAGAGTCATTTTACTGGGATATGCTGCTTCTTCTCGACCAACCTACAGTATCTAACCATGTGAAATGAGGGCACTGATTAACATTAAGTGCTGCCAGGAAAGCTTTCTGTGCCTTTAGCATTCAAGGACTTATCTCTAACTGAGCACATAGAGGCTGCAAATGGAGTTTGTTGTCTTCAAAGCATTCATTTATCCTGTTGCAAAATTATTTTGAAGTAATATTTTGCTCCAACTGGAAAGTGAATGATTTCTTTGTCTGTATCAATTAGTACTGATGGTCCAGTGTGCTCTTTAAAACAAACGCTGTAAATGTGAAGCCTTTTGAAGGTTAAAGCAGTGTTTTGTTCTCATCCACTCTGCTCAGGTTGGCTGCTATCCAAATGAAGATGTGGCAATATTTGCAGTGGACTCTCTCAGGCAATTGTCCATGAAATTTTTAGAGAAGGGCGAGCTGGCCAATTTCAGATTCCAGAAAGACTTTCTGAGGCCTTTTGAGCACATCATGAAAAAGAACAGGTAAAGTGTGTGTGTGTGTTGTGTGGGAGTGAGAGACACTGGCACGTGTGCTGCCGTTGTGTAGTGTTTACAGATATAAGGCTGTGAATGGTTCATATTTCAGAGATGTCTCTTGCACTGTGAATAACCGTATAGACCCCTAGTCAGTCAAAAACACACTACCCTCCACCACCATCATCCTCCTCATCCTCTCTTCTTTTTCTCTCTCTCTCTGTCACTGTGAGTAACCACATGAACCCTAGCCTCCCTATTCTGGGCATGTCATAATAGGCAAACATTCAACGAAAATAGCCAATCTACAAGCTCACAACGCGTCACATCACGATGTGAGCTTGTACATTAGATGTTTGATTTACACTATTTGTCATACAACGTAGTAGTATATAAAGCATAGGGTATAAGTGCTTATGCATCTTTTTTAGCTTGTTTGCACAGACACAAGCAGTAGGCCCACATTTAGATTGACCTATCGCTAAATAAGAGTAATAATAATCTGGCATCGGTCGGGCTCTTACTCAGTTGTAGTAGTAACAATGTAGTTATGATTGAGTTTACCTGAAAACGGTGTTGAGTGTGTTGTGAATGACTCGTAAAGCTCATTGACGCCAATGAAGCTAATTGTCATGCTTTTGATTAATCCATTAAAACGGGGAACACATCTGTGTAACCACTTAAACCATTATTTTATACTTTGTTTATTCAAAAATAGCAGATATACAAGTTCAGAGCGCTCTGAGCTTGTATATCTGCTATTTTTGAATAGACAAGTAGATCTGCTATTTAAAGTAGATCTGCTATTTTTGGAAAAATCGTGAAAATTTGTGCAAATCTTTGAATATATGTATTTTTTTCATGTAAACATCTTTAACTCAAATCTTTGCTTCTGGGTAGGGGTGTGCCGATATATCGTCCCGCGATATATCGCGATACGTTTTCGTGACGATATGTATCGTTTTGGAAAAAAAAAATATCGTTTTTTTTTTTTTTTACAATCATAATAATCAGGCATGCAAACGGCCCCGAAGTGAAAAGAGTGACAACATGTTTTTTTTTCGGGTCAGGTGTCATACTATTTGGATTCAAAACGGCTATTGTAGCTGAAAAGCTACAAGTTTGCATGTCTGAATAATGCAAAAACAGAATTATTTGTTTGCATTTTCTTTTTTTCTCCTCCATATATTTTCATAATAAAAAAAGTGCGTATCATATCGTATCGAAATCGTATCGAAGTTGTGAGCCAAATATCGTATCGTATCGTTTCGTGAAATTAGTGTATCGGCACACCCCTACTTCTGGGGGTCCCTGGAACACAATATTTTGATGGGGTCGGCGACCAAATACATATCATTTTGGGGTCCTTGACATTAAATAGTTTGAGCACCACTGATATAGTAACATACGTTTTTCAGAAAACTGTTAGGATTTAGAAGACATTTTTTGAATCTGCCTCAGGTCTTAATGGGTCTTAATGGGTTAATTGAATGACTCATCCTTCTTTCATTTCCTCCTTCCCTTTACATGCTTCACCTTCCTCTATCTGTCCTCCTCTCTTCTCCTACACCTTGCTTCCTTCTCCCTCCTGTCCGTCCCTTGCTCCTCATGTCCACCTCTCCGTCTCCTGTGTGCTCCAGGTCTCCTACCATCAGAGACATGGTAGTGAGGTGTATTGCCCAGATGGTGAACTCCCAAGCAGCCAACATCCGTTCAGGCTGGAAGAACATCTTCTCTGTCTTTCACCTGGCTGCCTCAGACCAGGATGAGAGCATTGTAGAGCTGGCCTTCCAAACCACCGGCCATATCGTCAGTAAGTTTACACTCCACACACACTCACACACAATGTAGGGCATTTTAGATGCTGTCCACAACGTGAAAAAGTACAGTAATTTACATTCTGCTACAAATAATGTAAGGTACCCATCTGTGCATAATTACTGTATAATGAAGGCAAAGAAACAGAACTGATGGAAGAGTTAGGGAAAGTGTAATTTAATGACAAGTTATTAAGCTTATATTAAACAGTTAACGTGCAAGCACATTTACCCACACTCACACATACTTTCAGACCTATTTCAGAATTAAGGGGGCATTTTTACCTGTTACCCATGTATATTTATGTTGCTGTATGTACCGTAAATATCCACAAGACAGACACACACACACACACACACACACACAGATGAATTCTACAGCTCAAGAGAATTTCTGCTATTATGTTGATGATAACTTCTGCTTGTCTTGTACTGAAGAACGCAAAATGATTGTGTGCTAGTTTTATCAGCTCAGTCAGATTAGCATCTGACCTATTCTCGTCAATCACCTGCCCTTGTGTTAAATATTAATTATCAAGTGTTAAAAACCATTTAATTCTCTTTGTTCCACTTCAGCTCACAGACCTTGTGATCATTGAATATGTTTCATTCTGATTGACAATCAGTTATTCATCATCTAGGCAGGAGGTGTCAGAATTTATCTAAAAGCCACTTCTTTCTCTGAAGCATTTTTCACTTTCGTCTCTTTATGTCCCTGCACCCATCTGTCTTTAATTTATTTACCCAACCCCTTCTGTCCATCTCCCAGCGAATGTATTTGAGAAGCACTTTGCGGCCACCATCGACTCCTTCCAGGATGCAGTGAAGTGTCTGTCAGAGTTCGCTTGCAATGCCTCTTTCCCAGACACCAGCATGGAAGCCATCCGCCTCATCCGACACTGCGCCAAATACGTCTCTGAACGACCTCAGGTTAGTGTCAACCACCAGGCTCCTTTTAACCAGCCGAGGGTGGGCTGTCAGGGGATTACAATGATGGACGACTGAATCCAGAACGATATTAACCCATTCAATCCAGGAACGCATCTGTGTCATTTTAGATTTTAGCTATAGCCATTATTTTATACTTTGGCTATTCAAAAATAGCAGATATACAAGCTCAATCTCAATGTGGATTTGTGTATATATACATAATAGAGATTATACAGTATGTGGATTTGTCTGTGTGTGAGACAAGATTTATATTCTTCGTTGAGTGGGGTTCCCCAGGGGTCTATTTTTTGTCGAATGTTTGCCTCTTATGACATGCCTAGAATAGGTACACTTCAGGTGGTTAATTGCCTTTCGGGGCAGTTCTAAAAGAGCCAAGCTAAGATGAGACCTTTTATTGATCTTGCGGGGGAAATTCAGTAAATGAACAGGGCTCTCGCTTCTCTGACAGGCCTTCAAAGACTACACCAGTGATGACATGAATGTACCGGCGGAGGACCGCGTGTGGGTGCGGGGGTGGTTCCCCATTCTCTTTGAACTCTCCTGCATCATCAACAGGTGTAAACTGGATGTCAGAACCAGGTATGAGGTTTTTAACATTACTTTTTTCCATCTTTTTTTCTTTATAAAACTTTCTGAAAACGTAATGACGTTGAAGAAAAATATTGAACTTATAATATAATATTTTAGATCCAGTGTAGGTTCACTGAGCATGAATGCATCTCTTTCAGCAACGTCCGGCTTCATACTATTTTTTTTTTCTCATTAAATGTTTATAGATTTTTCACATGGAATCAAGTATGCATTTCAAGCAGTACAAAATCAACTCCATTGAACTCATATTGGACTATAATCTTTTTGGCTGCTGTAAGTCCTGCCAGCCAGACTTTGCGTGACTTTCCAGTAAGAGACAGTTTAGAGTCATCATTTAAAAGATTTACAAACGGGTCCATTGGAAGTTGTACTTCCATTAGGTCCGTTAAAGTCCCTATGACCTTTCCCCGGAATGCCAAAATCCCCAGACATCTCCAACGTTTAGGCCACCGCTACCCCAGAAAGTCAATATAATAACTATATATAGTATATAGTAACTGTGGTCATATTGCTCAGTTCTCCACTACATTGGTAATTGCAGCCATTGTTGTATACTCTTATACATAGTTTTCAAAATGTTAAAGGAAAAGCATGTTTGTGTTTGTGCGTGCTTACCAGGGGTCTGACGGTGATGTTTGAGGTAATGAAGACCTATGGCCACACCTTTGAGAAGCACTGGTGGCAGGATCTGTTCAGAATCGTCTTCAGAATCTTTGACAACATGAAGCTGCCTGAGCAACAAACTGAGGTACATAGCATCACACTCATTACAACAAACTGAGGTACATAGCATCACACTCATTACAACAAACTGAGGTACATAGCATCACACTCATTACAACAAACTGAGGTACATAGCATCACACTCATTACAACAAACTGAGGTACATAGCATCACACTCATTACAACAAACTGAGGTACATAGCATCACACTCATTACAACAAACTGAGGTACATAGCATCACACTCATTACAACAAACGGAGGTACATAGCATCACACTCATTGTGTGCTGTGCCCTGTTGTTCCCTCAGAAAGCAGAGTGGATGACCACCACCTGTAACCATGCACTGTACGCCATCTGTGACGTCTTCACGCAGTACTTTGAGTCGCTCTATGACGTTCTCTTGGACGATATCCTGTCCCAGCTGTACTGGTGTGTGCAACAAGGTAAGCACCTTGGAAACCAAACCTTCTGACTGTCGTCCGACTCCTGTCACATTGGGCTTAAACACGGCCAAATGAAAGATTTGTGATTAATCCAGCTTTGTCTCACATGGGTATTTTAGACATTTGGCTAATGCTCTTACACCTGATTTATTGCGCACGAGTGTCTCACACCATAAATGGCTGATCTACAAGCTCACAACCTGTCGCAGCATGATGCGTTGTGAGCTTGTAGATTAGCCATTTTCAGTGTGAAACTAAGTATAAGTCAGGTTTTATCCTCAGCCATTTATGAGGATTGGGTCTCATTGTCTTGTCCAAGGCCATTTTGATAGGACTCATGGCCGCAATCCGTTGAACCAGTCCCTCATTTTTCACTAGTAACTTTCTCCCCCCCCACCTCCTTTATAGATAATGAACAGCTGGCTCGGTCCGGAACCAACTGTCTAGAAAATGTGGTCATCCTCAATGGGGAGAAGTTCAGCCCAGACACCTGGGACAAAACATGTAACTGTATGCTAGACATCTTCAAGACCACCATCCCGCACACGTAAGCCGCCTCATGAGATTCAGATGGTCAGTCATCTTATTCAGTAAAAGATATACACTTGTGGAATGCCCTACCAACTGGAAAAAAAAGAAAACTGATCTCAAAATATTTAATCAAAAGGTTAAATACTGGTTGAAATCAAACCAAAGCTGTGAACACTAATATGTTATGCACGTTTTGATACGTTAACGTCACTGCTTTCATGACTGAATTTGGGAATGTTATTGCTTTTGTACTTAAACTTAAGCAATGCTTAAGTATTTGACTCCTTGATGTTGAATGACCTCTGCTCCATTCCTCAGGCTATTAACATGGAGGCCGGTCGGAGCTGAGGGAGAGCGCATGGATCTATCAGACAAACAGCTGGTAAGGAAACTTTCAAAAATTCATTTTAGGTTCTTGCTGTTGCACTTTGATTTGCATAATGAATATTCTCTTGGTCCTTCTAAAACTTTACATACTGTCTGGACCATACATGGGAAACTGGCGGCCCGGGGGCCACATGTGGCCCCCACCTTCA
This sequence comes from Gymnoscopelus microlampas, assembly GCF_963454915.1. Lineage (NCBI taxonomy): Eukaryota > Metazoa > Chordata > Actinopteri > Myctophiformes > Myctophidae > Gymnoscopelus > Gymnoscopelus microlampas. Next base: position 13,907,181 of record NC_139959.1, on the reverse strand, counting down.
CTTAATGCGGCCCGCAGGTTAATATCGGAATACTGATATATTATTGATTTCAGCTGTTACAATTCCAAACATGCAAACATGACGCACTGTAATTACTTCAGTCTATATTAGTAGCTTAATGACTAGTATCAAAATTCTATTGTCTTTTTTATGTCTAATATATTTGTATTTAAGTTCATAAAGTTAACATAAGTATAACTAAATGCATTTGAAATTAAATAAAAATGAGACATTTCAGGATTCCAAATAAAAAATAGCAAGAAAAAAAAATCTGGATTCCAATTCAAAAATAGCAGATCTACAAGCTCAAAACGCGTCGCAGTTTTGAGCTTGTAGATCGGCTATTTTTGCTACTTTTGAGTGACATAGATTGGACCGACAGTATATGCAATGTGGCCCTCTGGAGTGAGTGTGGAAATATAGTGGCCCTCTCCATCATCAAAGTTGCCCACCCCTGGTCTGGACTATTGGATTATACCGGTACAGACTAATGATGTACCTGTCCTCTGTCTTTGCCACTGTCAGGACTCAATTTCCCAGAAATCTGTCGACATCCAGTCCCGCTCCGAGGACCAGCAGTCCATCTGCAGTGCAGACCGGTCGGCCACAGAGAGCCGCCGACAGAGCCAGTACAGCATGAGTATGTACGAGGACGGCCCCAGAAACAGGACCCCCACAAGTCAGTTCCACAATACTTAGTGCTTAAGTTATGCTTCGGCAACAAAGTGTCATGTGAAATGAGACTGAAATAAGGCATTCTTAACTGAATACGGTCTTGTTGAGAGACACGTCTCACACAACACTTTTGTTGCCAAAAAAATATTTTTGCATGTCCTTACTTTGTTACATTATGCTCAGTCTGTGTTGTGGGCACATTTCACAGAAGTCCAGGAGCAGCGTTTGTTCTCAGCACTGTTGATAAAGTGCGTGGTGCAGCTGGAGCTGATCCAGACCATAGACAACATCGTCTTCTTCCCTGCCACCAGTAAGAAAGAAGATGCAGAGAACCTCGCAGCTGCCCAGGTAAACACTTATTCACCAGTCACCACCATTCACTTATAATCAGTACTTTGGAAATACTTCTTATGTTACACTGTACTACAGTAAATAAAATTAACAGCAGAATGAAATGCACTAAAATTGTATCAGGGAAGATGAGGGGTAGAATATAAAAATGATTCATTAGTAGTAAATGGCGGTCCGTGGCCTAACGCATATCAAAGGGTTGAGCATCACTGTGCTTTAGTCAAATCCGTTCCTTCTGTAGCGGGATCCCCTGTATGCAGCCGACGTCCCCGTGGAGACCCAGGACCAGGGCATGTATCGCTACCTGACTTCAGAGCAGCTCTTCAAGCTGCTGGACTGTCTGCTAGAGTCGCACCTCTTTGCTAAGGCCTTCAACTCCAACAATGAGCAGAGGACCTTGCTGTGGAAAGCAGGTACGTAGGTAGAGGTGCAACAGTTAATCAAACTAACTAATTACCGTAATTGATTCATTAAAAAACCCTAAAAACTATTTTAAAAACCATGCTTCTCGATTATTCGATCGATCGAAAAAGTAATCGATAGAATAATCGCTAAGCAAATAATTGATAGTTTCCGACCTATACGTTACGTAGGTGATTGATCGATAGATTCACTGATTGACAGACTGGGTGGGTGATTGGCTACCTGCCTGGCTCTCATGGCTGTGTTATGGCTGCCGCATGTGGCAGGCTCTCTGTGTTCGTCTTCATAACGTATCTGGGTCTTCTGTTGCCAGAACGTACAGAAGATGGATATACATCTGCCTATCCTACAAACTGGCAAAAGTTTCCGACATGCATGGTGCTTCTTTCCTGTATTCGGCTCTTTTATGTGCCTGTGTTAATCGCATTTTAACCCATTAAGACCTGGAACTGTGTCATTTTTAGATTTGAGCTAAAAAGCATTATTTTACACTTTGGGCTATTCAAAAATAGCAGATATACAAGCTCATAGCGCGGCACCGAGTGCCGCGCTACGAGCTTGTAGATCTGCTATTTTTGAAAAATCATGAAAATGTGTGCAAATCTTTGAATATATATATTTTTAAAGCGAATAGTTTTAACTCAAATCTTTGCTTCTGGGGGGTCCCTGGAACAAAATATTTTGATGGGGTCGGCGGCCAAATACATATAATTTTGGGGGTCCTTGACATGAAAAAGATTGAGCACCACTGATATAGAAACATACGTTTTTCAGAATACTGTTGAGATTTAGGAGACATGTAGAATCGGCTTCAGGTCTCAATGGGTTAACGCACGTTGTATATCACTTTGGGTAAATGCGCTACATAAAATGCACCATTCACCATTCTACCATTTTACCCGTTCTCAAGGTTTCAAAGGGAAATCCAAGCCCAACCTCTTGAAGCAGGAGACCAGCAGCCTGGCGTGCGGCCTGCGCATCCTGTTTCGCATGTACACGGACGACAGCCGCCAGGACGCCTGGGAGGAGGTCCAGAGGCGACTGCTCAAGTAAGCAGCCAAACACTCACTATAAAGAACCATAAAGGCCTTAAAGCAGTGGTTCTCAAACTTTTTCACGTCAAGGACCCCCAAATTGACCCCCATTTCAAAAGATATGCCAGGGACCCCCATAAGAGAAGATTTTTACAGCTCTAGCAGTGATTCTCAACCATTTTAATTTCAAGGACCCCCAGTTTGACATGCATTAGGGCTACAGACCCCCATTTAATGGCATTTCTATCACTTGGACCGCTATTTATATTGTAAAATCTATGTCAATGTAACTCTGAGAGTGTACAAATGGAACCAAATGGACCTGTTAGGGTCCATTTGTACACTCTCTGAGTTACAGACCCATAAGGGTCCATTTGGTTCCTCTAAATCATTTAGCTGGGGACCCCCTGGAATCCCCTCAAGTACCCCTGGGGTCCCCGGACCCCATTTTGGGAAACAGTGCCATAAAGAACATGCTACGTATCTCTTATTGCCGCTATCGTGTCGGGTGGAAACCAAAGCCGTTACTTTTGAGGAAATGAAAGAAAGAACCTGTGTTCCAATTATTATTCAGTGACAAGCTCTTCATGCTTTTCATTTGTTCAATAATTATAAAACCCACACACGCACTTAAACACTTTTCACTATCACTTTCAACAGTAGCAGATCTACTAGATCATAGACACGTCGTGTGCTTGCAGATCAACTATTTTTGCTACTTTTGTGTGACACTGTTCTACAACAAAGTAGGGCATTAATTTATGCAAAAAATATTTATTTTAAAAACAATATGGAGATGCAAGGTTTCTGCCGACATCGATATTATTATTATGTTGCTCGCTCTCATTGTGTTCCCTCTTCAAAGCCGCACGTGGAACGTGAGAACAAACGCCATCTCTGCTGGCGAAGTGTTCTTGTTTTTTACGCCACTTTATAGTGTTTTACCGGCGCTCAAAATCTGCGATTAACCTTTGTTCCTAGTGTCCGCCTTCCCACAGAAATTATTACAGTGAAGAGATAGTTGCGCTATGTGTCATCGAAAGAAGGAAAAACACATTTAGGCCATTAGCAGGCCAAGCAACGCAGACTCCCTTAACGAGACGAACTGTTGCTCTCTATTGTTTCCCTTCTCATTGTCATCTCACTAATGAGGCTCTCTGCGTTGTCTGACAGTCACTGACTCATCATCAGTGGTGCACAGTAACTAAGTACGTCTACTGGAGTACGGTACTTAAAGGACCACTTCACCCATTTTCAACATCTTTATATAATTGGTCCTCACCAATGGTCATTATGATATGGTAGCATTTTTTTCCTACTCGATCTGTGTCCCCAAAGCAGGGTTGTGGACAGTTCAGAGAGAACCCGCCTACCAGTGACCTCATCGATGGGGAATCCAAGCAAATGGAAACTGTAGGCTTTCGATTCCTGGAAAGTTAGCCTGCTATAATAGAAGCCATTGTTTTCGCATTAATAAAACAAAAACAAAAAATTCAATTATTAGGGTAGTGAGGAAGGGTATTTTTCAGAATGTTGCCTTTTTCACAAATTTCTTTCCAATTGAGTCATTTCCAAATCCCCATGTGTGCTGCGCTCCCTGTCACTGCCAACCCCTCCTACATACTTTTTCTGGGGAGCATGTAGACGACCACGTGCCTCCTCCAATACACCTGGAGTCGCCAACCGCTTCTTTTCACCTGAAAAAAATGAGTTTCATTGGGGGAGAGTGTTATACCTATTATCTACACACCGCTTCTGATGCCTCTAAGCACAATCTTTCTGCCAGCCCTCTGCCTGCATAAACTGCTCTGGTCCTTTTCATTAGAGCACTAAAGAGACTTGTGGACACCCGGTGTGCCACACCCACAACACAGGAATGCAGACGTCTCACTCCCGCACACATGAATGTCCGTACTAGCCAATTCCATGGAAGAGACAAATCAAAAGAATCAGGCCTTGAGAGGCAACGAGACAAAATGCTCTTCTGATTTTGTTCTGTCCAGTCAGTTACTCTCAGCGAAAGCCAGGAATTTCGGTGCGATGTGACGGACGCTGATCAGACTGTCTGTCACATAAACCCACAGGAATCGGTATGAGAGTCAATGCGGCTGTCAGTACCTTTTGTTCTTTGTTTTTGTTTGTTGTCTCTAGGGCTGTCACGATCGTGACATTGTATTTGACAATTGTCACACAGATAATTGCGATGAACAGTTTGATAGTGTTTTTGGCATTGAACATTGGAACACGTAAATACAAATACAATTTCTGTTTGGCTTTTAGGCTTCATAAATAAAAATTGCACAGGGCAGATATGACAAATAGCTTAAATATACAAAAAAAAAGTATTTCATAATCTTTTTAAAATAGTGGAAATAGAAATAGATCTCAGGCCCGGACGACTGGCGCAACGGTCCGGGCACCTAGGCGGCCACAAAAATCTTAAATAGATCTCAGCTGAGCTTGTAGATCCACTATAATAAAATTATGAACATTTTTCAACATGGAAAAACGATTATGACGGTCATGCGAGTATATGCAATAATTGTGACAGGCTTATGCTTGTCTCAGCGATGGGCGTCTCCTCCGACCTCGCCCACGCCCATGTATCACGTTATTTTACACAGGAGTGTAGTGAGGCAGGAAGCTCAGGGCAGAGGGGAGGAATGACACGCAACAGACGTCACACAGGCAGGACTTGAACCGGGGGGGGGGGGGGGGGAGTTGCAATTGTACGGGCGACACACTATCCTGCCTGTGCGTCATCTTGACTGCTTTGTGTTCCTAACGCTCGCTCGCTCACTTTCTCTGTCGTTGTTCTTTTCTCATGCATGCTCTCTTTGTCTCTGTCACACACACACACACACACACACACACACACACACACACACACACACACCACAGCTGCCTTGACCTCCAGCTTCCACTGATGTACTGTTAATAACACTCATGAAACAAAACACTGTGCTGGAACCTCAATGCAGGACTACTCTGTTAAAAGTAAAAGTTCTGTATTCATACTTTGAATTTTGAGTAAAAGTACAAAAGTATTGGCATCAAAATACTTATATTAAAATTGGCTAAAGGGGGGAGGGGCGGGTCGGCGGACCTCTGACGTCACTCTGACTCAGCCATAACCATATAAGCCTTATATATTATAAGGAGTTCCCAATGCAGCTACGCCCTAATGTGGAGTGTGTTGTCTAACCTCAATGTGTCGTCATGGCATCAGCCACAAAAAAATCAGTCAGCTCCATATATGGGCACAAAAATGGGGGATGACCATAGATGGGCATATACTGATGACCTCGGCTTCACCATATATGGGCATAAAAGGGACAAGGACTAACAAAACTCTAGATGTGGAGGTTTGTGTATACTTATAGTACCATAAAGTAAAAGTACTCATTATGCAGAAGGTTTTTTAAAAAGCTCATCTACTGCCCTAAATGTTTTCTTTTCCTTCTTCGATGACATATTTCATCACTGTAATAATAGGTAGTTAGGAAGCCTGAGATTGTCTATTTTTGAATAGCTAAAGTACAAATGGGCCTTATTGGTTAATGTAAGTTTTGTAATAATCATCTAAATCTACAAAGTATAAAGCTGTCAAATAAGTGTAGTGGAGTAAAAGTAATGAAAATACTCCAGTAAAGAAAAAGTACCTAAACGTTTTACTTAAGTACAGTCAGTACTTAAATGTACCCCCGATAGAGTTGTTGCACTTATTTTCCACCACTGCAAACACACACACACATACACACAAGTAGATTTGGGAGGTGATCAGGCCATGGAGAATGCAGCTGGGAAGAGGAGGAAGGGATGAATGCTTAGCAGATGGTGATTGTGGCCCGAGGGTCACATGCTGCAGGGGCAGAGGTCATGGTCAAAGGTTGCGTCAGCTCTCCTCGGGCTTGGGCCGTGTCGCCAAACGTCTAATCAACGTCCTTTCATTCTACCCTCGCAATCTGTGCCTATAATTAGTCATTAATGAAGCAGAATGGTCTTCGTTAGGCTCCTTTTTTGGACGTTTTCATGTGATGCACTGTCGTGGCAGGGAAGTGTGCAGCTTCTGCACACACACATTAAGAGATCACCTACCGGTAGTATTAACGACCTGTTGTGCTTTTAGTTTCAAATTGAGCACTTGAGCCGTGTCCCTAATTTGCGCAGGTCATTGGCAAAACTTTCTACAAGCTACAAGCTCAGAATGCATCACAATACATTGCAATGTGATGCGTTGTAAGCTTGTAGATCTGCGGTTATCTACAAGCTCACAAGAACGCGTCACATTCTGCTATTTCCTTAAGTGGTTAAATGTATTGAATTACAGTTATTGTACAGTTGACATCTCTCCTTGTGTGTGTGTGTGTGTGTGTGTGTGTGTGTGTGTGTGTCCGGTAGTGTGTGCAGTGAGGCTGTAGCGTACTTCCTGGCTCTGACCTCAGAGAGCCACAGAGAGGCCTGGACCAACCTGCTGCTTCTCTTCCTCACCAAGGTGCTGAAGATCAACGATGAAAGAGTAAGGAGTGTATATACAACACACACACACACACACACACACACACACACACACACACACACACACACTACTGTGAAGCGTTCCAGAATATTCAGCATCATACCATCTATATATCATCGCTGTCTGGTGGAAAACTTGTATTTCCAAAACCATACATTTTTCACGAAATGGAGAAGAAAGAAAAAGGTTTTATAATGGATCCAATGTAGTTATTATTTAGTCTATAAGCTCTTGTTAATACTTTTCACAGGTTAAATATTTATAAAACCCACAGACAGACTTAACCCCTTTCAACCTGGCATCGATGAAGTATAAAAGAGGGCTTTAATTTCGGGGGTAAAAAAAGGAAATGCAAGGTTTCCTTCCGCCCAACAGCAACGATGTATTGATGATCCACTTGTACAGATGTCTTTGCCAAGTACCCAAAAGCCCAACAAGTAGCCTAGTAACCAGGAAGCATGTTTCTGTGTGTGTGTGCGTCTTCAGTTCAAGGCCCATGCGTCCAGGTACTACCCTCTGCTGTGTGAGATCATGCAGTTTGACCTGATCCCTGAGCTCCGCGCCGTCCTGAGGAAATTCTACCTGCGCATCGGCATCGTGTTCCAGATCGCACGGCTGCCCGCGGCCGCGCCACAACCTCTTCCGTCGCACGCGGAGCCACCGCCGGCTGCAGAGTTAGGGGGAGAGGCTGGGGAAGAGGCTCAGTAATGGCTCACACACCACCCCACCCCACCCTAACCCCACTTCGTTTTGAGGCCGTATCTGACCCTGCTGTGGGCCTGTATCGCCTCAGAATCCACGCTGACGGTACACGTGATCAGTGCACTTGACTTTTATTGCTGGTCATTGAACAGCCTGCCCCCCCCCCCCACCCCCTTACCACACACACATGTATGCACTTGCACATACACAAACACGCATACACCATATCCCTGAAGGAAAGTGATGCCTTGAATATGGAGAAGTGACTCTTCAACTGGATCTTGCTGACTACTGATACGTAACACTGACAATTTTATCAATGTCTCTGATTTTCTCAGAAGGATCCGAATATATTAAAAACTAAATAAACAAGGTGTGCTTCTTACTGTATATTAAAAAAAAGTAAGGAATGAACGGTTTCAACATCATGCAAAATGACATATACAGTACAGTAACCATGAAATGTGGCGCCAGGTCGAGCAATGATAATACCGATCTCTCGTCTGCACCGCTGATTGGCTAACTTTAGCATCGATAGCCTCTTGGATGAAACTAGTTGTACAGATCTGCCGCTTTGTAATATAATCTTATAACACTAGATTTCATTTATTTTTGTTCCATGTTCTTTTTTTTCTCCGTCTCTGGATTCGCTGCACTTGATCTGTTTATTGAATGCACTGGAGATTTTACGTTTTGTGATTAATTTATTTGACTGTACCATCTCCCACAGATTATCCTGCGTAAGACTTGCAATTGAATGAGAAAGCTTGAAAAGTGAAGGGTTAAATTATTCCATTTTATATGTTCTTAAGCTTTTTAACGGAGGGGGGTGATAACTGTAACTGGAAGAAGGTGAGCACCCAGACATGAGCTGCTTCTGAGTCACTGGTCTGTATCATGTTTGATCTTAGTTTTCACTCTTGTGTACAAAATCTAAAGTTAATAATATATTACATTTTTTTGTTTTGTTTTTCTTTGGTTTTGGGGAAAAGCTATATGTATAGAGAACAATGAATACTGTTAGCTGTGCTTTAAAGTGTATGGATGGGGACGCATTTCTGCTCATGGATGTAGAAAAACAAAAATGTATATGGTACAGCAGTGTAAAGTTTTCTATGTTGCAAAAAGATACTGTACAACTTTCTGTACAATACATCATCTGGCATTCTAATCAGGTTCTAGGTCAATAAAGTTTTTCAACTTGGTTGATTTGAAATGCTGAAATCATTCATTTTTCGAGTCGCTATTTAAATATTAACAGGGTTGCGAAACAGCAGTAATATTCAAATTGTTTATTTAAAAATAATCTCTGGTATACAGTATATTGAAAACATTTTAACATGAAGGTCTAAAGTTATTAGTACATTCACAGCTGTACATTCTACCATACAGTAACTTACATAATGCCCCACACTTACAACCCTTGTGTTTGTAACTATTCAATATCTCATGGAGAATAGGCTGAATCTAAAGGCTTCAGTGCAAATTTTGTCTCAGCATTAGCTTGAAAGAAGCGCGGCGCAAACATCAGCCATGCCCCCTCTGAAAATGGGGATAATTGCAGAGAAAAAACAAGTCATAATCACTGCTGTAATGTCTGCTGTCCACGGTGAACCGAAAGCTACAGTCCCAGGGCTATGGATGACTGCAGAGCTCTCTCTCTGCTGCGGCTAACCCCTGTTAGCCATGGTAGGTGGTGGGTCTGTCCCAGTGCTGGTCCAGTGTTTCTCTACTAGCCGGTCTCTCTCTTCGGCCCGGACGTTTCATCACCTCTGACGAGCCAGGACGCAGCCACGGCTCCGTGGCAACCGTCTCCACGGAGACACGCCTTTCAAGGGCAGAGCGGATAGAGCGCAGAGATAAGATGTCCTCGTCATCACCCAATACCCCATCTGGACAATACAGATGTTCATGTGTCACACATACTTCTATTATGCAGTCACAGACATCCAAACATCAAGCTATTGGAAATCAAAGAATAATTATAGTAGCATTCTGGGTGCTGGCATAAGAGTAACAACAGTATAAAGGCCTTTGCAGACGGGGTGCGATTTTTCGCACGGAAAAAAACGGACAATATCATTTTTTAAATGAACACATGGTTCTCTATGACCTCATGCACACCGGCTCCGAATTTGCTGTGCGGCAAGTGGCTGCGGTGATGTGTTTTTTTCAATCGAACCCAGTTCGATTTTGTGCGTCATTTCGCGTGCGGTAAAAACTGAACGACTAATCGCACCCTGTCTGCAAAGGCCTTAACATATGTGTTTTTTTAAAGAATTAGACATAAAGATTTTAAAAGACAATAAATGTACTCCGAAATGTATTTTGAAATAATGGAAAGTCATGTGAGCCGGAACCTGGTGTTATACAAGCAAAGAGCCCACCTGAATATGTCACAATGTGAAATGCTTTGTTCGCTCCAGTGCTTTACGGTATAATAATTCCTTGGTGTGAGGACCAGGGTTCGAATCCAACCCACATGTTTTGCCTATCTACTTTCTCTCTGGCCTTGGGTTCCTGTCTCTTCTACACTGTCACTGACCTTTCCGAAATAAAGCATAAAAAGCCAAAAATAAGTTAAACTTGAAGACTCCTGAAGTGCCCCGGAATGCTTGAAGGTTGAGCGCTATATTCTCTATACTAATCTGTTAAAGTAGGCGACAGTTAGATCCTATTGAACTATTTGCATTACATAGTGTTTTGCTCATTTAGTGCTCAGGTTAATGCAATCCTAAACGCACAAAGCACTAAATGATTGCTCTGACCTGATCTGAAGTCATGGTTCTTGTCATAAAGGTCCAGTCTCCTAATGCGGTGCTGGTTGTGGGCCCTGACCCTTTCCACATTCAGACTGCTCACTGACTCAAGGGACTGGGCATCTGGCTGGATCTCATACTCCCTCTCAGCAGAAGGTCTGATCACCTCCTGGAGACCATGATGGAAACAAAACAGTGATGAAAGTCCATGAAAGTTTCATTATTATTATTATGATACTAGCAAGTCTCAAATGACATAACTGATGGACTTGTTGGACTGTTGCCCCAAGACAGCCAATAGAAGGCCATACTACAGCTCTGGTGGTGAAGTGATATAGTAAATAATATAAGTTACATACTTCAGGGTAGTCTGTCTTCTGGAGAGGTATGTGTCTCTCCCTGTCCTCTGCCGAGTGCTGAGGAGACCTCTGCTTATGAGCCGGATTTAAACGAGCATCACTTCTGTAGTTATCTGACAAAACACAAAAAGATAAATCGTCATCATTACAAACATGTCAGTATCATGTCAGTATTACAAACTTGGACCCAAAACCCATGTTAAAGTGTCTCTCTTCTAGATATCCATCTACTCAGCGTAGACTGTTAATGGAATGAATGGAGCTATTAAAGGGTATGAGCCTCGTTAGCTTTGAACATTTCCCACCTGGCCCCTCAAACTTTGCCAATTCACCACCCTAAAGTTGGCATAGGCTCACCTAGCAATAGCAGCAGCTGTGTGGGCAAGATGGTCTGTCATGTGCCACGTTTACCCTGGCACAGACTCACTTAGCATCCCATTCCCTTCCCCTTTCTTGGCTAGCAAATTATATCATTGCAGTTCTATGACTGTGCCAAATGTAGCCAAAATTCCAAGAGACAGAGGTGCACACACCCTGAGCTGTGTGCAGGGAGAGCTCAGTTCCCACATTGCAGTGAGCAATACTGTGTTCATAACTGAGCAGTAAAAGCAGAATGGCAGCAGTCTTTAAAGAGTGCACCATGTTTAGCCAAGCTTACCAATGAAAACACTCTCAGACTCTCTCTGGCAAGCAGCAGCATGCGTGTTCCTCTGGGGAGAAGAGACAGACAAGAACCAATAAAACATGTTGAATTGAAAAAGAGAGTGGTCCCAATAAAATATGCTGAACTGGAAAAGAGAGTAGAGTAGTCCATTCTAAATCTATTTGCCCAGCCTGAGCATTGAAACATTACAGAACAAGGAACACAGTGAACAAAACACTTACAGGACCAAGGTGCTTCTGTTGCTGCCTGATGTTTTCTGTGGAGAAAAGACAATGACGCAAATAACAAAATACAAAATGGAAGTGTGTGTGTGTGTGTGTGTGTGTGTGTGTGTGTGTGTGTGTGTGTGTGTGTGTGTGCGTGCGTGCGTGCGTGCGTGCGTGCGTGCGTGCGTGCGTGTGTTAGGCCACTGACCTCCCTCATCTGTCCTCATGTTCTTGATTCGTCTCTGCTGCTCACGGAGCAGAGCTTGTTGTTGAATATCCAGACTGTGCTCATCACTGGGGGGTTCGGGGTACACGTAACGCACCTCCTCGCGAGACTCAGTGTCTACACACACACACACACACACACACACACACACACACACACAACCCTGCCTCAGTGACTGTTTCCGATCACATCACATGCACTACCACTGATGCATCAATAATGCTTGTGTGTACATTAGAGGTGTAGAGATGGACACACTGGTAGTGGATTTCCTCAGGCATGGCAGGTCAGTCATCGGCCACTCAATCACAAAAAAAAGGAAATGAAAGCTAAAGCCAGGGGGCTGGCAGATCAGATCTTATGTGGAGACTGAAACAGAAAACCCAACAGTAAACGTATATGGCAAGATAGCATCTAATCGCTCCTATCCCGGCTTTTTCAGCATCCTCTCTCCCATCCGTGCCCAGCCTGAAACAACCGCCTGGCAGTGACTCAGCAACTCTGCAGCCTGACTGCGCTGCGGCCCTGATAAGGACTGAACGGACAGAATTGATCTGATGCAGTCTGTGAGGCTCCCACACTTTAATGTGAGCCGCTACATTACCAGGGAATATTGTACTTTTCCTTCAAGATGGTGTCTGAAATACCTGACCAAAAAATAAAAGAGAGATACAGTATAGTATACTTGAGTTGACAAGTAGCTAATTTTCACAATATTATTATTATTATTATCATTAACCATATGAACCCTATTCTGGGGCTAACATTCAGCAAAAATAGTAGAACTACAAGCTGTGAGCTTGTAGATGGCTTGTTTTGGCGAAGAGATTTGGTGTTGTAGATTCTACACTAAATCTCTTCTTAAGGGAAAAAAAGGAGGGGGCTTAGTATAGACTCCTGGGGGCAATGAAGTATAGTAGACCTACAGTCAGAGATGGGTGCAAAAATACAGCAAACTATTTATGGATTATGTAGTAATGTAGTTATCACAAAAGTAAACTATCTTTAATGCATAAGGAAATTTCCATGAGGCTTCATTCACTAGTTGAGGCAAGGTGATATTAAGTCTGTCAAAAGACCCGCCCTACTCTGCCTCTCATGTTCTGAGGGCGGGTAAGCCAATCAGAGTCGGAGAGAATCTGAAAGTGTCTTGATACAAATGACATCTGATTTGTTTCCATCCCAGCCAAATACAAATTACAAAATACAAGTATTTGAAATACGTATTTAAAATACTGCCCATCTCTGCCTACATACACTACAGTAGTGTTTAAGTGGTTAAAATCATGGTCATTCTCTGTGCAAACACATTACCTCCTTCCTTTGCATTGTATTCTGTCACAACTGGCGCCCATTTTTATTGTTCCCCACATTTTGCTATAGTTTTGGAAGTTGCACGTTTCTCTCTACAGCCTTGTATTAAGCCAGTCTGGGAAACGGTCCAATGCCATTTCCTTTGTTGCTGCCTTGTGCTGTGTGTACAGGGCCAAACTGTCTGTCACTGATGGAGGAGCTTTATGATGAGCCACCCATGACCTCATGAGATTAATGTCACTGTGGAGAGACAGAGGCTTGATGAGGGGGGTGGGGGGTCCCGGGGGCGGAGGGATGGGGTGCCTGGTGACCATACTGTATGCTCCTTGTGAGTGAGGGCCCGAGTTCAAATCCAATCATGTTATGTCTTTGGGTGTCTTTCTCTGCCCTAAGTTTCCTGTGTCTCTACACTACAGTCTACACTCTCCTATCTAAAATAAACAAGACTGACATGAAATGTCATTTAGAGCTTGGCTACCAATATAAAGAAAACAAGTGCATCTGTGTCTATACTGTCTTACGTAAAAAACAACGTCCCTGTCCTCAAACCAACAGCACATTTGAGATCCATGAGTTGAGTTAACGATGGGGTTGAGTTTAGCTCAAATGTGGAGGACTTGAGCAGGCGTACTAGGGTTTCAGACGATAGAAGGACGTGCAGTAGCGTTTTAAATGCGGAAGTCCTGCAATCCTAGATTTGACCACCAGGTGGCGGCAGGTTGTTGATGACTTGTATTGATGTGTTAATATTCTATGCTCTGTTGATGAATTGAATACATAGGACCACAATGGAAACAAGTCCCTGGGAACTGGGAGTACTTCCTTCCTCAAAAGTACAGTTTCTTCTTAATATGAACACATTGCTGTATTGTTTTAACAATGCATTTATAAAAGCCCATAACTCTCTGAAACCACCCAATGAATGTAGCTACTGACTTGCTTGTTGAAGCACTATGCTACAGACACAAAGCCTATAGAAAGTTCTATAAAATCTTCAGCATTGAAATGCGATCTAATCAACAAAAAGCACTGCCATTGTGATTTTCATTTATTTGTTCTTGGGCTGAAGATCAATCCAGCTGCATTAAAAGCCTTTCACAGGCACAATAAGGCGGTGTTTAACTTAATAATTACGGCTAGATAAGACGTAATAATGTCCCTATCTAGCTGTAATGTCAGGTATGCGTCTGTTACGGCCCTATATGGCCATAGTGGTTGTGTGTCTAACCCTCTGTCAGTAGTTTCAGTGCTGCATGATGAATGAAGGTGGGAGTGGCCTAGGAGATTGGAGGAGTGGCGTGGAGATTGGGGCTCACCTGGACTTCATTCCCCAAATCAAACAGCCAGTATAAAGGGCTGGAAAGAACAATCCATATGCTTTTTTTACCATTGCAACACCACATGCTGCGGATCCCTTTTTGCTTTAGTTAGCTAGTGTTTAGTAGGTCTGTAGGCTGTGTGCCATACCTTCCGGCTTAGTGCGGAAGGCACCTTTAATACTGAGTGTTTAAAGTATAGACAATTCTAATATAAGCTATTTCTTAATTACATCCCAAACCTTTTCCTGAGTACCTCTGAACAGGGAAGCTGGTAGGGGTGTGCCACCATTTTCTTTGTTCCCCCTTTGATCCCCGTTTTTCTTAGGTAGGGGCCGGGGGTTTAGATTGCACTTTTTGTTTGGGTGTAGTTTCGATTGTTTTCTTTTCAGGTAGGGTTGTTCTGGCTTTGGCAACCCTGACGTTCTTGCTTTCCCTGTTTGTTTATCCCTTGTGAATTTAAGTTGATTAATAAACTGTACACTTTTTTGGTTGACCCTGACTTTGTTTGAAATATGTTGTGCTTTTATATCCTCTAGACCTTATAAGGTCGTAACAGCGTCCATCACCATTATGATTCAGATTCACTTTTTTGTCACTTAGATGCACTTTTTAGGTACATACATGTGAAAAACTTACGCTCGGAAGCTCCAATTCAATAAAACATGATAAAACAACCTAAAAACACACAATAAACAAACGCAGGGCAAGAATATCAGTCAAAGAAATGGTGCATAGTGCAGAGTACACACTTTATCATCGATTGCCCCGGGTAAATTTGTCATTTCAGTCGAGTAGTTTTTATACAGTACATCCACTGTTGAGAGTGTTTATTGTGAGTGGTTTCCTCAAGCAAATCTACTTTGTTACTGTCCTCCACTGTATGGAAGGAGGTGGTTGTATTTTGTGATGTCATGCATATAGTGGCATGACATGGTCTCCTTTCGACAGACATATACATAATCCTGTAAAACAGGATCAGTCATAACCTGAGACCGTTTCTATTCAGTTTATCAGCTCCTTTCTGACGGACCTGAGGGGAGTTAATTTACTTTGGGATTTTATTTCACCTTAGTCAGAAGCTCAGCAGTTGACCAGCAACATTGGATAACTGTTGTATTTCTGACTGTCTTAAAGTTGAGTGAACGTTTCATTGTTCTGTATCATATTATTCATCAGCTATTGTATTGATAGACAATAGCCAGAATGGGTGCCACAGTAAAAAATACTCCTCTAAGAAAATATTTATGTCACGGCACATTTCACAGAAACAAATATGTGACTTTACCTCTGTATTTCAGCTGGTTGAACTCCCTGAGGTTTTGTGTGTTGACATGTGCATGGCCAGAGTGGGCTCTCCTGGTTGCCCCCTGGGCAGCACGCATCCGCGCCAACTCAAACATGTCCACCTTTGGACGGCCTCTTCGCCTGGGAAAAACGAAACGGTAAGACTGTATATGGTCGTGTCTATAATGCATTACAAGCTTTACTTACTTTATTTGTTTATTTACGTGGGAAGTGCACATTAATGAACATTCAATACATCTACAAGCATTCAATCAATTGAACATGATCTCATGTAAACATGCCGGATTTAGCTAGAAGCTCATTTCCATCCGTAGTCTCACAAGCGCATTTATAATGCATTCTAATACTTATTAACACTTGTTATAAATGTTTATAATTATGCATTATGCACAACCTATATTATAAGTGCTGGTCGCCAACTTAAAAGTTGTGTCAGTGCATTATAATCACATTTATAATGCATTTATAATGCACTTATAAGGCTTCATAACACTCGCTATAAATGCGTATAATTATACATAACTTATAACAAAGACACTTTATAACTGACTGAGTTAGGGTAGTTATAATGTTCCGCTGAACGTATAATGCATAATGACCACACATTGTGCTTTATGATGCGTTATGAATACACATTATAATGCAAAATGGGTGTCAACGTCTACGGTCCAGTAACATTGATGGTCTGATGAGTCACAGTAGACCACACCCAGCGCTTGCTACAGCATACACAATAAAATCCTCAGTGTTCATTTAACTGCAAGCGGGTCAAAATTGATCGAAAACTCCATTTGGGATTTTATTGTATACATGACCCCCCAATGCTGTGCATGCCCTGGTGAGCCTGGATGAGTTTCATTCAAGAAGGAATTAAGAATCTATTGATGAAGCTAGTGGTAAAATCACAGAAAAACCACAACACCGGGCATGTGGAGGTCAATCACATCCCTGTGGTTTTCTCAGTCATACAGCGTGGAGGTTTCTGCCGAAGCAGTTTACTCTGAAACCACAGGGAAGCCCTGAGGCTGGCACCGGTTCAAAGGCATTTCTTCACTGACTTGTAGTCGACCTGTTTGTATGTAAGTAGGCCGTGTTTTTGTTACGCGCATGGTTGACATCAGGAATCTCATAATTATATTCCATAGGCCTATAAGGTGACTCTGCCATGAAGGTACAGTAATGCACTAAACCCGAGTCCCTGAAGCAAGCAAGTCAGAGCAGATATTATGGGAAGATGACCTGGGTCATATTAGTATATTCATTAGCGAAAAACCCTTTCAGGCAGCAATAGAACATTTTCAAAAACTCCCATTCAAGTAGACCAGAACCAGCTCTGTGCGTCTCCGCCTAATGAGCAAGACCTTGGGCCGTATTCACTGAACTGAGACCAGCTAAGGCAGCGTGCTGCTAATTGAAAATGTAAGTATATCTCTTCCTGTTCTTTAAACAGGAAGCATATGATACAAGATTCTCCCTCTTCTAGAACAGTCACGTAAGGGGAGTAGTGAAAGTTGTGCTTACCTGGTGGGAAGAGGTGTGTCCGTCTCCTCGCCATCCGTCTGACCCAGCTGACCCTCCAGTCGTCTGTGCTCACTCCTCAGGTGCTTGCGCAAGGTTGACAACTCACCGAGTACTCCCCGCTGGTCCTCTGATGGAGGGAGGGGGGGGATAGGAAGAAGGGAAGCGACAAAAGAACAGAAATGTTAGTCTAGTAGTGGCTAAATAGTGGCTTCGCATTTTCTGTCCTCTACACTCAATATTGCCCTACTGTCTGAGAGCAATAGCTCCCCATTTTAGTGGTTGAAACACGCATGGAAACGTTCATTTCCACTGGAGTGTGCAACCACACTCGTAGACGGTCTCACCTTTGGCTCTGAGTTGGTTTCTCCTGGCAGGAACAGGTGGAGAGGGCGGCACCGACGATGTCGACAGCTCCTGAGACATTTATATGTATTTATAATTATTACAGATTATTACGAGGATTGTGAGAGAACGAAATGAGTGTTTAAATTGTGTAGAATACAAGAATGAGAGTGAGCTCACACGCAAACGTATTTGTGAGGTTGGATTGTTTTTTTGTTTTGTTTCTGTGTTGCAGTAACTCACAGACATGGGCCTAGAGGACAGCTGGCTGATGGCAGAGGGGGGCCTGGAGGCCTGGTGCTTCTTCTGCAGAGCTGGGACAGGAGGAGAAGGCTCCCTCCGCAGCTACATGGTAGGGAGAGCCATCTTGATTGTCAGAAACGTTGAAAGGGAAACGAAGAAGCTGCCGGTAACGGGCTTCAGAATCACTCACCTGCGCCAGCCTCTCCCGTTTCTCCTCGTTCTCACGCTGCAGTCTCAGCACCTCCTTCTGCCTCTCTTCCTTCTGTCTCTCTTCCTCCTCCCTCATCCTCCTCTTCTCCTCCTCCCCTTGATGCTCGTCTGCTTGACGCATCATGGTTTTGTTAGTCTGTTTTCGCTACAGAGAGAGAGAGAGGACACAGAAAGAGAGGGAACCATCACTGCTGTAGGACATTGGTTCTCAAACTTTATCATGTCAAGGACCCCCAAAATGATATGTATCTGACCGCGGACCCCCATCTCAAATATTTTGTTCCAGGGACCCCCAGAAGCAAAGATTTGAGCAACAAATGTTGGCTTAAATATATATATATATTCAAAGATTTGCACACATTTTCACGATTTTTCAAAAATAGCAGATCTACAAGCTCATTGCGCGGCACTCGGTGCCGCGCTATGAGCTTGTATATCTGCTATTTTTGAATAGCCAAAGTATAAAAGGTCATAATTATTGTGATGCTATATTCACATATTTTGATGGGTACCCCCTGGAACCCCCTCAAGTACCCCTGGGGGTCCCCGGACCCCACTTTGAGAACCAATGCTGTAGGAGCTGTGCTGAGAGATGAACTGAACTGAACCATGAAGCCGCTCTCCTCAGTTCCTTCTAAGAACTTGTGGAAATGCTGCCTCCTCCCTCGTCTGATCTCCTCCTCCAGACAAAATATCATACTCCTCTGGTGCCAGTCTGGATGGAGAAACTCCTCACCTCCATCTTCTTCTTCCTGTTCTCCTGCTCCGCCTCGTACTCCCGCAGCATGCGGGCTCTGTCCTCCGCCAGCCTCCTGTCCTCCCTCTCCTCGTCTGCCTGGATGCGCTCCCTCTCCTCCACCTGCTTTCGCCTCTTCTCTTCAATCTGTCCACAGCGACACACACAAATACAATTAACCTGTGTTTTAGTTGATCCCTCCCTCACCCACATGTCAAACCTGAGGCCACTTCATATTGATGGATGAGGCTCAGTTATCCACTTAAACCCTATATACTTTTGTTGACCTGGGTCCCCCAGGGCTCTATAGTTGGTCCCGTCCTTGTTTTTCCTTCTACACCAATCCCTGAATGTTCGCCCCAGAATAGGGACGCAAGGGTTCAAGTGTTTATCTCTACCTGCTGTTTCAGGAAGTCCTTGTAAGTGTCCTGCTCGTGGAGCTGCTGTGGCGTGGGCTGAGCATTGAACACGTTACCACGGGCAAACGGAGATGGACGGCCTGCTGAAGATGAACCAAAGCAGAGTGAAACAGAAATTCAACCACTGGCGATGAAGAGTAATGTACTGCACTATTGACCATAATCACACGGTGGCCATTTTGCTCTTATTTACGTCATACCCAACAACGTGTGAATAAGACGTGTGAATATTGTCAGTGGATTTATGGCATAAACATACGCACAAACGTAATGTTCAGAGTGATGGACGTTATGGACACCAAGAAGAAGAACAGTGATGACAACCTGATATCTGATAGGAGGGAGCCCTGTCCTCAACTCGAGGAGTGTGAACGTTCCTCGCCGCAGGGCCGTCTGGCTCTCTCCTGTCCCGGGACTGAGGGTTCATGTACGCTGTCTCGTTGATCTTGTGCATTTGTTTCAGGTCACCTGAGGGCATTGGAGACTCTTTATTTTACTACCTTCAGATAATCGTTCTGGTTACGTCTTTAGTTGAAAGCACCGTCACACGAAAGTAGTATAAAATGTGGCGTCAATGTATGAATGCACTGTAGGCGATGGCAAAAAAAGAGAAAATTATAGCAAACACACTGATGAGGTTTCCTCTGTGGTCCTTAATAGGAGCGCCGCCTCCTCCTCTCCCCCAGGGGTCGTACGCCTTCATGTCGGCCTCAATCTTGGCGTCGTACCGCTCTCTCTCCTGTCTATCTCTTCTTCTGCGCTCCTCGCTGTCTTTGATCTGGGACGCAAAGGAAGATATAGGCGTCTCGCTTCAGAACACTTACAGTACCTAAACCAACTCGCTAACCTTAGATTCATAGCTTTTAAGTAAGGACTTTGACAGCACTACCCCCCCCCCCTTCACATCTACTAAATGCTAATGTTCCAGCCATGCAGAATAGATGTGATTGTGTACCTGCTGTCTAAGTTCTTCTTGGTAAGTCTGAGCCTTCTCTCTGGTGTGCTTGGTTTTCTCCCCAGGCAGCAGCACCCCATTAGACAGGGAAGATGCGTCATGCTGGATGGTTGCTCTAAAGACAGATATAAAGTCTCACTTATACTTAGTTGCATGCTGGTGTCATGCTCAGTAAATAGCAGATCTAAAAGCTCACCACGGGTCACGAATGTGACACGTGTTGAGCTTGTATATCTGCTATCTACTGCATGCAACACTAGCATGCAACCAAGTATAAATGAGACTTAATGCAGCTGTAATAAGTCATGGTACATGTTTGTGTACAGCAGTGAACACAACATGCTAATGTTAGGTCTGGACGCCCCCTACTGGCAGAAAGACAGAATTGAGGGGGGGGGGGGGGGGGGGGGAGTAGTCAGGCACTTTCTGTTTAGGCGATTTGTAATTGCAATGGCATGCAAGTGTGTACATTTAGCATTGTTATCTAAATTAATCCAATTCAATATAAGTCTATTAAGTTCAGGTAGGGAAACAGACACTGACCCATGGCTGTCATTAGGTCCATGGGGTGGTGCCATTCCTCCAACAGGTGTTCCTCCTAATGGGAGATGAGTAGAAAAAACAAATCAACTTAGCTTCCCCTAGATCTGTTGTGAGCTTGCAGATCTGCTATTTTTGACAAAGGGATTTGGTGTGTAGAGGGAAAAAAGCAGAGGACCTAGTATACAGTGGTGGAAAAAGTACTCACATTGTTTATTACAAATTTACTTGAGTAAAAGTAGAACATATTCATTATGCAGAATGTCCCATTTCAAGTTTTCAAATGTATAAAATGTATACAAATCTTTTGAAAATAGCAGATCTACAAGCTCACAATGCGTCGCATCGTGGCGCATTGTGAGCTTGTTGATTGGCTATTTTCAAATGGCCGAATTGTATATAGGGCTGAAGTGGTTGTTTTGTATAAATAATCAAAATCTACAAAGTAACTAATAACTAAAGTTTTCAAATAATTGTAGGGGAGTAAAAGTACAATATTTGCCTCTGAGCTGTAGTGGAGTAGAAGTAAAAGTACTGAAAATTGGAAATACTCCAGTAAAGTAAAAGTACCTCAAAATCGTACTTAAGTACAGTACTTGAATACATGTACTTAGTTGGATGCTCAGCTGCATTTTTGCTCATTGAGCTTGATTCTGGCAACAAAAAAATGGGGAATGAAAATAAATGCAACCAAATGGTGGAAGCCCGATTCTTCAGCATCTGCATATCCACTTAAACCAGTCAAATCAGTGCTGTGGTCAAATGAGATTCATGAATGGCTGTGCCAAAATCCTCTTGGCCATCGATCGGGGTGAAATAGTGGCTTGATGATAAATGGTAATAGGTCTCTATGGGATCTGAGGGGGTTATTTAAAGCCCACTGGATTACTCCCATCTGTACATTAAATTACCACACACTACAAAGTCAATGTGAAAGCACTGAATCATCAGAAAAAGTATTTCATAGGAAAGAAGTAGTGCACTGTGTATATGAATATATGATTCCTGTTGTGCAAATCAATAAATCAATCAATGACAGTATGACAAATCTGTCTCATTTAAAGTAAGACTTCATTTCACACAGTTACTATGGTCCAACATCCTTCCATGCCCAGAGTTTAATTGTTTTGGCTGAAACAGGACATGAATGTCAAATATTTAGCCAATCTTTAGCTAAGTACAGTGTGTGCAATTTATGGCCAAAACAAATTACCAAGTGGTGTTCAGTGGTGAAGCCCCAAACGTTATACAGGCTGGCTGCTTGTGCACATGCAGGCCTATGTACTCTAGCCTCATTTGACCAAATGGAAATAATGATCTGTATAAATACTTCACCAATAAATAAATAAACAAGAGTGCTTCACAAGAACAACGATGGTGTAACTAACTTTTCCCCCTTTTTTACATAGATTACAACCAAACTTCCATGCTCTTTATAGGTTTCAGTGTTACTGCACCACTTTTATGGCCAAATGTGGTTCTGTTTCATGATGTAATGCATGTAGTGGCATGAGATGTGACTGGTTTGCTTTTAAGGGTCAGCTATACCTACATACATACATACAGCCAGTCATACAAACAAAACCTGTCTATTGGCTTGGTCAATGGTCACACCCTAAAAAGGGGTGTGATATTACAGCATATACGTATACTGACTGTAGGGCATGTATGGATCCAGTGGATTTCTTGCGCCATAGTAGTAATAGGCCTCATCGTAAGGAGTCCTGTATGCATCCGTTAGAGTGGGGGGCCTGGGAGGAGGAATATTGGCAAGTCTGAAAACCAAAAATACAAAACAATGCATAAACAAACTTTCTATAAAATCAGACACCTAAATCAATAGATCATCAATTGATAGTTAATTGAAATTAACTATAAAGCCAATGAATGGGGAAATTAAGATACCTTGGTGCTACCATCTCTCCTAATGTGTTTGAGAGGCTCCTGTGGAAGTCTTCATTAAAAGAGGACAGTCCAGGGACCCCCAGCCCCACCCCCATCCCTAAACCCGCCGCTGTCCTTCCAGTGTTGTGACCGAGGGCAATGCTGTAGTCCAGGGCTGAAGAGGGGAAGGTCACAGGAGGTTTGTCTGGGGGACCCGAGCCCACTGGTGGCTTGTCGTCCTGGGTTCTTGCCGTGGTCCCCAAGGCGTCCATGCCTACCCCTGGCCTATAGGGAACATCCCGTCTCCAGCCCGTATACTCACGGTTAACTGCCCCAAACTGCTTTATGCGGTCAGGCTAGATGAAATGACACAATATGTAGAAAAGAAAAGAATATGTTTCTAATGAAAACAGAAATGTGCACATGAATACAAATTGCTATGCAAGGTGCCATGTCATCAATAGAATACTATCAACTGAATTATGATCTTGCAAAAACAATTTGTGTGAAATGTAACAAGTGTTGATAGCGAGTGACAAGACAAGGCTTGAATGAAAATAATGAAAACACAAAACAGCTCAGAGATAAAATGGCAAACACACAAAGAGGCCACATCAACACGTGTCTGAAAAAGTTTTCATATCAAAACGTGACATGAAGTGATGCAACAAAATGTATCTTCCACTGTATCAAATGCAACAGCAAAATGAATGAATGATACACAACAAGAAGGGATTTTTAGTACTTTGCACTCTGCTCTGCTTTACCTTCTTCTCAGGGTCTACAGCCCCAGTGGCAGCAACTCTCAAATCAAGTTCCTTTTCCCTGGGGGGGAGGGAGGGAGGGGGGGGGGGACAAAACAATATAATACAAAATAATATCTTCTTTAAAAACACTGTCTACTCCCTCTGAAACTAAAGCAGAATCTAAAGTATATGAAGTATCATATTCAACTCTTCACAATACAAGACCATTTCGGGGAGGACAAATGGCTGATCAAATCAGTGCAGGTTAGGAGAAAAAATACAGGCTGATTCAGGCTTCTCAGAATCCCCTCACGTATTTTATCTCGTTTAACTGATGTCACCTTGTGTATGCTGATACTCACTTCCTTTTGTTTCTTTGCCCTTCAGCCATTTGTTCCAGCAGCTCCTGCCTGTAGCGCTCCTTTCTCATCTGAGAGGCCGAATTCCTTTCCGTTGCCCCTGCATCATAGCACAAAACCACAAGATGCTAGCATATTGTTGCGGAGAAGGTATGAAGAAGATGCATCTGAAAACTGTAATTTATGAGAGTTGGTCCTACCGATCAGGAGTCCGGTGGTGAATTCAGCTGTGTCCTTGTTGGCAGCAGACCTGGATCTCTCTGTGGTCCTCATGCTGTCTGGCATTTGTGCGCTGTTACACACAAATAGACAGTCAAGAGTCTGAGACAGTCCAATCCGCCTGGCAAATCAACGACAGCATGCTCTATGAAGCTAGCAGGTTATCAATCTGTTTCCCCTTGAGCCACACCCCCATAAGCCTTGTGCACCAGCGCTTCACATCACACACTATCACAAATCACAGTCTGCCCCCCCCCAGAGCCTTCCACCCAGTGGCCTAGAAACAGGGAGGAGAGCCTCCAAGTCAAATCGATGCAGCTTGTCTGATGGAACCGTGGTGAGTAATTGTCTACTTGGAGCTGACCCAAGGCGTACTCTCAATCAGAGAGAACAGTCCTCCATATTAAAAGCTTATTGATGAGGCGGCTCAATTTGCAGGCAAACTAATTGCATAAACCGGAAGCAAAGATACAATATAATCAGGTAGGAAAACAAAGTGCTCAAAGGCACTAAATGCATGACTGCTATTAAGAGTAATTATGTTGTCTTATTATTTTCCTGTTTTTGGCTCCATTCAATCAATACTGCCTTAATCAATAGAGAAAGGAATGCTTCAAAGGAATGCTAATCCCATTTGTTTAATAGCGGGGTGACCAGTATACAGTACTATACATGGGGTTTGTTCTTGCTGACTGTGACTTCCTAATCCTGTCTTCGTTGTCCTCCTCACAAACACCAGGCGGGGCATACACTTCCTTTGTGTCTGGAAGAACTCTGACACAGAAAGACAAAGCAGATGAAAGCAATATGAAATATGATTAACACATGTGATAATATGACCCTAGCCTAGCAGGAGGGTGGCTGTCAAAAAAAACTCTAGGATTACACCTCACCTGTCAGCTCTGTGCTGCTGGATTCTCACTGTGTGTCCAGGCTCTCTGATGTTTCCGTTTTGCGCTCTCTGGTGATTCAACTCCAGCTCCTCATCATCCTCATCTGTGTTCTGCCCCGCCTCGGAGCTATAGTCCACCCTGAGCCCTCTGAGCCTCCTTGGCTCGCCCTCCCAGACCTCCCGGGGATTGTTCAGTCTGTGAATTTGCCACTGCCTTCGCCTCTGAGGGTTCTGTGTTCCCGTTCCAGTCCCTGCTGCCTTGGTCTGAGTGATTGCATCCCTCGTAAACGGGAGCTGCTCCTTGTGTGTTGGCTGTAGCACGCTTGGCTGGACCTCAGTAATCGGCAGCAGAGGAATTGGAGAAGAAGAGTGTGGAGCGTCCAACACCTGAACCTGTAGAGATATGAATGTGCAGAGCGATGGTGGAGCATATTCAATTATGGAACACAAACCTATGAAAAACAGGAAGTCTTTTTTACTTCTACCTGAGAGGCAACAGGGGATGTTTGTCTTAAACGTCTCAGTCCAGCTTGTCTCTTGAGGAAGAGGTTGTATTCCGTATTTCTCTCCTCTCTCAGTTGCTCCTGGTGACAGAACACAAATTCAAAGCTGTTTGTCTCTGGGGTTCCTCGTGACTCAGTGGATGACTCACGTGCACACAGTATACAGTACATTCACAATATTGAGTGTTTGAAAGTGACGCATATCTTTCTTTATCCACTGATTACTTAATGAAGCAGAAACATAAGTAGAAACCGATTCCAAAATAGCTATACATCACCACTCTCAATTTGAGAAAACATGACAATCAAAGTGACAACAAAAGACAGCTGTATTCAGCACCTTATTCTACCGTCCATACCTGTCACACAGTATTATTTTAGATCCATTCATGACTCCATCAAGCCACTGATATGTCTTACAATTGAACAACATTTGGTTAGCTACGCCAAGACAAGAGTTGAGACACTTGCCTGTCTTTTTTCTAGCAAATGTAAACTAAAGCAGTTGCTATGTGACGCAAGGAAATGCGATCAACTTTTTACATCAGCTCAAGCTGAGGTATGACATATGACTAAAGGGTGGAACACTGATGGCCATGGAAACCACGTGTTTACCCATGCATGCACAACACAGTTAAAACACACACAGGCACATAAACACACATCATTTCATAATTGTGTTTTTGGTGTTTTATAATCTAAGGGATTAAGATAAAATATATAACACACACACACACACACACACACACACACACACACACACACACACACACACACACACACACACACACACACACACACACACACCTTAGCAAATCTTCTCTCATCAATAGGTAGGGAGAGACTCCGGGGCTGTGGGCCAGGCCCTCCACCTTTTAGAACTTCTTTCTGGAAGAGGAATATTAAAATAAGTATCATAGTCATGGATGTGTGAGACCTTACCGTAATTATCATTCAATTTCAAGTTCAAATTCTAAACTATTAATAGGGTATTAATCATACCCTGCGTGATTGCTTAATCTGACCTTTGTAACATAACATCTGAAGTCCTGACGGAGTTCTTCTTGGAGTCTGTGCTTCTTCCTTTCATATTCTGCTCCCAGTTGTGAAATTAGGCCACAACCTGATAGAAAAAAAAACAAATTAACAAAATTAGCTCACATTATACCAAAAAGGTGGCATCTGATTAATATGACAGACATGTGTACCACACCTCTGCCTCCTGTTGAAGCTGAAAGAGATGCAGCTGCTGTGTTTCTTGTGTCTTCAGCCCTCGTCTACAATGGATACAAATACATGATGATGCTAATATTATACAACAATTGATGTCATTAACTTTTCTAATAACAAAAAGGATGTCATCAAAGTGATTCATGGTGCCAGGACAAAAGCCTCTTCTTGAATGCCAGTAAAACCAAAAAGACGATTGAGGATTTCTGTACGCAACGTCAGAGGACATACAACGGTGTACATCACTGTGGACAGCGTCTCCCCACCTGTGCCACCTCAGAAAGCTGAGACGATTCAAAGTCTCACAGAACACCCTGTAATCCTTCTATGCTCATCTATAACTCAAGAGCGTTCTGATGATGGGGGCTCTGGTACATCTCCTGCACATGATTTACATGTCTGGACTGTGTCTTGCTTAGAATGACTGCAGCTCAGCATTTTAAACTATATACCTTGGCCAGCCTTCTGCTGCAAGTGTATATATCATGTAGACTAGTGGTTCTCAAAGTGGATTCCAGGGACTCTCCGGGTTCCTTTAGGGGGGTCTAAATGGACCCTTACAAGTCTGTAACTCTGACAGTGTACAAATGGAACCAAATGGACCCGTCAGAGTTAAGGGGAGACCTTGAAATGTAAAAGTTTGAGAACCATTCCTGTAGTGTAGTCTGTACAATGATCGTTTTTGCACACCCTGTAAATTATACACTTGATATTTATTTACAGGGCAGGTGTTTATTACAGGGCAGGTGTTTAGCATATGTCACTTACACACACGCACGCACGCACGCACGCACGCACGCACGCACGCACGCACGCACACACACACACACACACACACACACACACACACACACACACACACACACACACACACACACACACACACACACACACACAAATCTCTTGAATCTTGAATAAAACTATGCATAGTAGTACCTTGATCTCCAGATATGGTGGGTCACTGTACTGTAATGCATTTACTTCACGTTCCTCCAAAACGTCCATCTTCATCCATGCTGTTATTATTCAATCATTAAATGATCAAAGCAAAAGATATGGCTTGCAGATACCCAGTGTTAACCATGGCTGTGTTGTTAAAAGAGGATACTGGATAGAATGATAGCTACATGGCTGAATTATTTGGTGTTTGGTTTAGAGGAGCCAACACGACACAAGCATCAGCACGTTGCTAAGGGCGACCACAACACCAACCAAGTATCGCGTGGCCAGCACTCAAATCTCGCTCTACGAATGAGAGAGAGAGAGAGAGAGAGAGAGAGAGAGAGAGAGAGAGAGAGAGAGAGAGAGAGAGAGAGAGAGAGAGAGAGAGAGAGAGAGAGAGAGAGAGAGAGAGAGAAGACCAAACAAACACAATACATAACAGCTAATGTGTTACTCGACACAGTGTACACAGATGGTATTGCAAAGTTAACGAGTAATATGCAATATATTTATAAAGTAATTTTCAAATGTTCTAATTAAAGGGTAAGACCACTTTGGTAGAGGTTTGGGTTGTGTAGTTACCTTGCCATGATGTAACTCCAAAAGTGGGCAAGAAAAAAAAAATGCTCCATTGATTAGAAATTGATAATTCAAAATATGCTCCTCATTGACTTACATGTTACAGTAAAACAGCTCTCAAAGTCACTCTTTTAACATGTAAATGAACCCAAACAAAGTTGATTCAGACAATATAGAGCATTACCAAACCCAGTACTGTTTTCTTTTTTAATAAAAATGTCAACTTCCTGTTGATTTTACTATTTGGAGATCTGGATCCGGATCCGCCGATCCAGTCCGGGTTTTCTACTTATTAAAAATGGCAAAATCAACAGGAAGTTGACATTTTTATTTAAAAAAAAAAGTACTGGGTACTTTGGAGTTACATCATGGCAAGGTAAATACACAACCCAAACCTCTACCAAAGTGGTCTTGCCCTTTAAAACCTTCCACGATGATCATTGTCTTTCTACAAACAGCCACTAGATGTCAGTGTCGTTCCTGTTTGTTCTTTGCGCTCTACTTCGGACTAAACCATACTTTTATTGGGGGTGTTCTGTTTCCAACTAACCGTTAAAATAGTCTAGAAGAATATCATATTGTTGAAAAATAATCTCTCAAATAAATTAATCAAACGTAACAAACGTTGGATGTTAGATTTTTCCAGAGAGGTACAATCAGACATTTCCACACCTATAAGGCAACATAAACATCCATACCGGCCATGGTTGGTTGGTATGGTATTATCCACTGTCACCGGTGTTGCCATGACTGCTTACTATAAGTGACTTTGGGCTTGTTTTTCCTGTAAAGTTGCTTGTAAATATTGGTAATTGCGGGTTGTGTTTTTTGGGGCTTGTTCCTAAGTGAAGTTGCTTATTTTGGGCATGTTCCCTATATGTTGTTTAAACCAGTGTCAAACATTTTAATGTCAAGGACCATGGACCCCCAAATTAATATGTATTTGTGCCAGGGACCAGTTGTTAAAATATTCCAAAATGTTCAATTTTTCCCCACGATTTAAAGAAAAAATGCAGATCTATAAGCTCGTAGAGCTTGTAGATCGGCTATTTTCAAACAGCCAATGCTTGGTTAAATGGTTTAAAGTGCTCATGATGTGGCCAATGGTTGCTTCTTTTGGGCTTGTTTTCATAGACCTGGTTGCTTATTTCTCTCGCAAAAATCTGGCAACACTGACTGTCATGGCTTCCTGAACTAGTGTATATTTGACTCTGTTGTTATGGTAGATATTGACATCTTGAGAGAGAACATTTAATAACCAACTTAAATCTAGCGGTCAAGGGGTTTTACGAGTCATATAGTTGTATTATTGTGTTTATTATCAGCATGGCAGGGTCCAGTGTGGCTCAGAAGACATGGGAGATGTCCAACAGCATGAATGAGGTCCAGAGCATTGATGAGATCTACAAATATGACAAAAAGCAGCAGCAAGAGATCCTCGCAGCAAAGCCCTGGACAAAGGAGTGAGTTTTATTACATGTGATTCAATGGAGAGATGTTTCCCCTCTTATTCACTATATGGATTGTATGGATCCTTGCTTGTTTTGTAACGTGGTCATGGCAGCTTAGCTAGCAAGCTACATGCTACAGCTACCACTCTTCAACAGTGGTGTAAAGTAACTAGTACATGTACTCAAGTACTGCGCTTGTTAAGTACAATGTTGAGGTATTTTTACTTAATGGAGTACTTCCAGCCAATTTCTACTCCACTACATCTTAGAGCATTGGTTCTCAAAGTGAGGTCCGGGGACCCCCAGGGGTACTTGAGGGGATACCAGGGGGTCCCCAGCTAAATGATTTATAGGAACCAAATGGACCCTTATGGATCTGTAACTCTCAGAGTTAAATTGACATTGATTTTACAATATGAATTGGGGTCTCAGAGATAGAAATGCCATTAAATGTGGGTCCGTAGCCTAATGCATGTCTAACTGGGGGGGGCCTTAAATTACAATGATTGAGAATCACTGTAATTACTACAGTAATTAGTAGTACTGTAATTACTGCTAGAGCCGTAAAAATCTTCCCTTATGGGGGTCCCCTAATAAGTGTCAATTTGGGGGTTGACCTTGACATGAAAAAGTTTGAGAACCACTGTCTTGGGAATGAATTGTGCTTTTACTCCACTACAATTATTTGAAAACTTTAGTTAGTTACTTTGCAGATTTAGATTTTTATTGTAATGCATACATATATAACTACTTCAACACTTTAAATACTTCGGCTATTTGAAAATAGCAGATCTACAAGCTCATAAGGCATTGCGATGTGACGTATTTTGAGCTTGTAGATCTGCTATTTTCAAAAGATTTCTATACATTTTTGAAAACTTGTGAAATGGGACATTCTGCCTAACTTTAACTTTTAGTACTTTAATAATATTTTGATGCCAACGCTTTTGTACTTTTAGTCAAGTACATTTTGAATATCAGACTTTTACTTGAAACAGTATTTCTACCTTGTGGTATGGTAAAATGTGAGTACTTCTTCCAACACTGCTCTTCAACAACATTGTTAAATCCCCCAGTCTGTGTTAACTAGTATAATGTTGGATGGGTTCCAAGGTATAAAAAAAAAACAAGCTAATACGCTGTAAGGTAACAGGTATGTTATATATTGTAAGTGTAATCTCTAATGATTTCACATTGTTTTCATGCTCATCCACAGCCATCACTATTTCAAATACTGCAAGGTCTCAGCGTTGGCCCTGTTGAAGATGGTGATGCATGCCAGGTCAGGAGGCAACCTGGAGGTGATGGGTCTGATGCTGGGGAAGGTGGACGGTGAGACCATGATCATCATGGACAGCTTCGCCTTGCCAGTGGAAGGCACAGAGACCCGGGTGAACGCTCAGGCTGCAGCCTATGAATACATGGCTGCCTACATTGAAAATGCCAAACAGGTGGGGTCCTCCAAGGGCCAGCTTGCACTTTGGGTTTAATTGTTCAGTTAAATATACATTTCAGTTTGTCCGTTTATTATTATTATTATATATTTTTTGTACTTTTGCTTTAGTATGTGGTGAAATTGATTCTTAACATGCAAGTCAACATCTAGTATTAGTTTTTCAGTACCAACCAACTATAAATTGATCCATCAGGTTGGGCGTCTAGAGAACGCTATTGGCTGGTACCACAGTCACCCGGGCTACGGATGCTGGCTCTCCGGCATAGATGTCAGCACTCAGATGCTCAACCAGCAGTTTCAGGAGCCTTTCGTAGCCGTTGTGGTAAGTTCCGAAAAATATTGATCCTTTTTACATTTTTAGTCAGAAGTTCAGAGTCTCGTTGTTCAGATTTCTCAATTTAGAAAGGCAAGATCTTTTCTTTCCAAGTTTGAGGACTGAAATTCATGCATGAGTAACTGAGCAAGACGTAATCAGGTTTAGGCGTCCTCTCCAGGGTTGTTGATGTATGGTTGTAGGCTTCCCTGAAGTACAGGCAAATATTTGGCTTTTGTAACCGTATATAGTATTTACATTTCACTGGTTTTTCAGAGCTTAAATGCCATGGGCATCATATAATTAAGTGTGTATTTTCAGCACACTGGCAGCCACAGTAAGGGGGGGGAAGTTGCAGTGGTGGTGGTCGAGCTGTGGTCGTCTCTTGAGGTTTATATGACCCTTGACTGCCTTTTCCTGTTCTACTGTATTTTCCTCCCTGTAGATCGACCCCACTCGGACCATATCGGCAGGGAAAGTCAACCTTGGCGCCTTCAGAACCTACCCGAAGGTATCAGTATTTTATTTACATCAGCCTGATAGTCACAAATTAATTTTCAATTACCCTATTGTATAACATAACTTATTATTTTATTTTCTAAATGTAGTCTTTTAATGTTATTACATATAAATCTTATAATATATTGGTTATGAGAAATGGATATTACAAGAAAATTAATTGTAAGAAAACAAAATCTGAAACGATCAGTTTCTCTGCTTAAATCTCAGCATTTTTTTCTTTGGGTCTTTAGGGCTACAAACCTCCGGATGAAGGACCGTCAGAATATCAGACAATCCCCTTGAACAAGATTGAAGACTTCGGTGTGCACTGTAAACAGTCAGTGTTGATCATTCATCTACATTCTTACGCTAATATCTCCACTTATATATTGGAGATATTTTGACTATTTTAACTATTTACAGTATTTGCAATATTTTAATGCACATCCCTTTTAATGCACTTCCCTTTTCTACTGTAAAACTGATTTTATCTTGATAATAAGTTTGCTTTTCTTTTCTTTGTTTAGGTATTATGCCTTGGAGGTAACTTACTTCAAGTCCTCCCTTGACAGAAAACTCCTGGAGCTCCTTTGGAATAAATACTGGGTCAATACCCTAAGTTCTTCAAGTCTTCTTACGGTATGCAGGCGATAAAAAATTACAGTTGTGATTCTTTTAACATAAATGTTTTTGTATAAATAGTTAATCGACTTTAACTAAAATACATTTCTGACCCCCTGTCTTTGATGTACATATTGTTGGGACTACGGATAAAAATGTGCATCCTTGCTAACTCCGACGTATTTAGACTGCATTCAAATTCTACGATTTTGCTGCTGTGTTCATGAATATGTATTGCCCCGCCCAAATAAACCAATTAAGTACACATATATAGGTACATATACTGTATATAGGGTGACCATATATTCAGCCCCTCAAGCCGGGACCCTTAAATCAATGCGCACGTTCGTCGTGCACGCGTGCACCCATTCATGCACGTCCATGCACGCTTACATGTACAGTATACGCACCATTGGTGTTGCATACAGGCAACGACGGATTGACAAACATCAGCCTTGGCGTTGAATTCAGACACGCAATGCATTCGTTGATGTTTTCTGATTGGGTTAGTTAGGTGAACATGTTTAGCATGAAAAGAACATGATAAACCTCTACGCAATGCAACCACTGAAAACAAGTATTAATATTGTAATTCTGGTGAAAACCGTGACAATTTTGTAATGAATGTTAAAAACCAAGACATAGTGTTTTAGAGATATTTGTCAGGACTAGGGACACGCAGCTTTAAATCGGGACAATCCCGGCCAAACCGGGATATCTGGTCACTCTACATTATAGCCTAATGATGTAGCCTTTTTCATAAAAGTCTGCCGTTTATAATATTATATATCCAGCCATTCTCAACCGGTGGGCCGCAGCCCACTGGTGGGTCTCAGAGGAATCTAAGCAGAATATTTAGTTTGATCATTGCAGCAGCTACCAGCAAAATATCAATACTTTTCAGTTCAGAATGCCCCTTATTTATCTTATATATAATATTTACATTTATTTTGGTCTGTGGGCTTGACACATACCCAGGTGGGCCTTAAGTTACAAAAGATGAAGAACCCCTATGAATTGGGTGTACCATAAGCGTTGTGCCGAGGGGGATACATATTAATTAAATGCAGGGCTAACCCCAGACTGAGATGCAGAGAGATGCTGCTGATGTTTTCCGTGGATCATCTCTCTTTTCACCAATACATTCTTGAGATTGAAAGCCCCTCATGTGAATTCCCATTGTGGATGCAGTCGCTCTGTCCGAGCTTGACTGAACAGCCTAAATGGACATCAGGCTTATCCAAACAGTCGGCTCTTGGTGTTCACTTCTGGATGAAGATGAATTGACGGCATGTCAAGAACGGGCTGCTCTATTGGTGAAGGGCTTTGTCAGTTGCTACACTGTCACCGCATTTAAGGCCCATGTGTCATTGTGTCGTCTTTATCTTTTGCACTGAAAACATGGCCTCACCTTAAGCAAACTTTTTGTTGGGGGGGCGAGTTCTTTTCACTGCAACTTTGCATACCAATTATGTCCAAAACCAGTTTGGCATATTTGTTGCCAATCTACAAAATCCTTTAGTCGTGATAAAACAAAAAACTTGTGTGTGTGTGACAGACCTACTGTATGCCATGATTTTGTGAATGTGCCGTTAATATTTGTGTCCTTGTATGCTCTCCTTTATTTGGACATAAATAAATTGCTAAAATTTGCACGCATTCCGTTGTACCTTCAGAACTCAGACTACACTACAGGCCAGGTGTTTGACCTGTCTGAGAAGCTAGAGCAGTCAGAGGCCCAGCTGGGCAGAGGGAGCTTCATGCTGGGTCTGGACACACACGATAGGAAGTCTGAGGACAAGCTGGCCAAAGCAACAAGAGACAGGTAAAAGCTCACAGCTACATCACACTTCGGACTTTCATTTAACCCTTAGAGCTATTACTATATATACTATTTTGTATACTATTTTGTAAAATATATTAATTTGGGGGCAATATAAAAAGTGATTTAATAGTCAAACTGTCATCATTGCTCCCCGCTTATATTGTACAGCTTGCTGATAAAATGATGGATGGTATTGTTTTTCATTATTGTCAGTCTGTTCATCTTTGACCTTGCACCATACATCATTAGATATTTTACTGTGTGACATATTGTCTCAATTGAATTCATATGAAAGATTTAGTCCATGTTAAGGATAACCTAAAACCAATGTGAGTCCCGACCTATTGTTTTACTTGCTTCAAGTTCAGAGAAAAATTACTTTCATCTTAAAATGGCATTACTGCCACTATTCTGAATATGTCTTTATTTGATGTGGCCCTCTGTTGTGGAAATGAAATACTCTACAACAGCTATGTGTCCTAATTGACATCTCAATATCTTTTAAGGGCCTATTTGTTTTCTAGTTTTTCTAATTGTATTATGTTTTTTCCTGTCATGTAGATATCAAAACTAAAATGACACTTTTAAAGCATTTGTAGTTATGTTGTGCATCAATACAATAATATTTTAATTCTAATTTCCAAAGCTGCTGAAAAAACCCAAATCACATAAATTGTACTCAGAAATTTGATAGAATACTGTCTGCAACACAGACAGCTATTTAGTATGAATTATTTTAGCACCTATTGGTTGCTTGTGGAAGTCCACTGATATCTAGTGGATGTGGATGTCAAAACTGTCTTGTTTTATCGAGAGTCTGGTGAAACTAACCGGTACCTTTTTTTCCCCTTTACTTGGTATTTGTTTAGCTGCAAGACAACCATAGAGGCAATACATGGTCTGATGTGTCAAGTCATCAAGGACAAACTCTTCAATCAAATCAACACGTCTGGAAACTAAACCGGTCTACTAGCCAGTTTGAGTTCCCTCCTTGCAGTGTTGTCTGGTGCATTTCTTGCACTTACTGATGTGTGTTTTATCCATCAAGGTTAGCAGTATCTCTCATTTTTCTTTGGAGCACTTGTGTTTTAATTTTCTACTCCTATCCTTTAGCGTGAATGCTGTCATCCGAGTCAGGACACAAGAAAAAAACCAAAATAAAACATGGTGATAAAAAATAAGTACAATTTTTTTGAAATGTTATTACATGATTACTAAATAAAAGCATAATGACGCTACTGTATATGAACAAGAATGATGGTAATATGCAACATAACTACTGTGGCAGCAAAAAAGTGAAATCCTTTCTCTAGTGGAGGGCTATAAATGATTTTTTCTAAATATTCTAAAGACATTATTCCCATGGCCTGAAGCCCCATTGTGTACCTTTTTTAATATTTATTGTCTTTGGCTAAACTCGGGGTTATTATAGTAATTTGCAGCACAGCGCAAATCTTTAACAAAGACTGGGGGTTGCATTTATGCATTTATGCACAACCTAGCCTATCACCACTCAAGTCAGTCATTCAACTGTGGCCCGCCGTAACATTACATAATGGAACAACAAACTGAAACCTCTGCATTGGCTCAAACATAAACACTAGCTGCCATGTGCGGGACGTCTCTACGGAACAACTCCCGGCACAGGTTGTCTCTCACTGGTACACAGTGCGGCAGGGTCGCCTGCACGTCGGGTTGCGGCGCGGCAGTGATGCAGCGCAGAAACGGGAGCTGTACACACTGGAGTCTATTCACCCGGCATGTCTGCTCTCCATCGAAGCAGACACTTGCCGAGTCTGCCTTTTCTTACACGCCGGCGCTCTGACCCGGTTTCATGTCACAGCTTTTTTCCTGTCATGGTATTGTAATGGCTAAATGTATATTTTTTATGTCGTGTATTGCAGAGGAGAGATTCCCGGCGGGACTTCAGAGATGTCTGCTTTTTCTCACGTACATGCGCCTTGGCACCAATTCTCATAATGATTTTCTTTTACCATGATTTAAGCCATGTTATAAATGGGAGGCTGAATGAGTGGTTTAGAAAGAAGAAACCTATTGGATTATCTTTAATGTAATTTAGAAATAGTTAAGGTTCTTAAATCTGCACACATGGTCTACTTAATAGCTCACATTTTTGCCAAACATTTAATAGATTACATTGGTGAGTGTGGAGAATGTATTCTGACCTAATGCTTGGTCTTCCATGGTGATTTAAGGATCAGTGTAACATACTGAACTCATTGGACATGTAAATATTATGATTATCACCAGATGGACCATTTGTATGCTTAACTAAATGTGGAATAAGGAAATGTATGTAAATTCTAAACAAGTCGAATTATGGAGAACTCAAAATCCTTTTCTAACCTATTTTACTTTAACATTTTGCAATGTCCGCATTCAGCATATTCCCTGTTATTGGTATAAACACTGCACAATTTACTATGGAATTCCACCTCATTTGCCGTGTTCATCAGAAATACACTAGAATAACAAACGGGGGTCATTCGATACTAATATGACTGTAACTATGAGAGCAGCAGATTGATAAGTCTTATGATTAATTGCTATTTATCTCTAGGCACCTATAAACCCCTGTAGAACTAATGACCCCCACCAAGGGGGCAGGGATACATATGTTTACTTTGGTTCTCAAAAGAATTAGAGCAAGCATGGTGTAGTGAAGGGGTTACCCCTATCAGAAAGCAAGAGGGTTCAGAGTAAGGAGAAGGGGGGGGGGGGCTCTACACTCAACATTTCCTCCCCGCCAAGTGCTCCTGCATGCATAAGTGGAGTCAACAAGTCACTCACTCACAGGAAACCCGGGTCTTGACATAACGTTACAATGTAAGGGTCACTTGTAGAAGTGAGCTGTGATCTTGGCATGTTACTACAAATGATACGCATTGTTACTTGGAGCAATGTGGTCCTGGCTGCGGTAGTATAGACAACATCGAACATGTAGTGAGAAAAACTGATAAACATGGTATCAGATTTCATCCCTTCAGATTTACAAGCATTTGAGCTTCGAGTTTCAGAGACATGTCAGGCATTTCTACATTTTGCAGCCTGACAAGGGTGAATATTCTTTTATGGAGTGAAATTGTGTCAGCTCACAAGCATATTCATACTTAAAATGTAATGACTCTTCTCTTAACTATATAAAGTAGGCCCACAGGTATTATTCACTATTATGCTTTTGCAGATACAGGCTTCACATACCATTCAGAGAGCCTAGTACTGATCTAAAGTTACTCATGAATATTAAACTGATTTTGTGTATGCTTTGAAGTCCATGAGTGTTAGGATTGCATTGCAGTCTCCTGTTTGTTCAGCCCCTTGAAGGCCTAACACTACTTGATACAATATCTCCAACAACATCAATTATTCATAAATGGTATTAATTATAGGATCAACTTTAATGATCAAATCTATGGTGGCATTAGAAATTGTGCTTAGAAACTTTTGGCATTGGGTCTTGAAATGCAAGTAAATGGAATTGAATTGATACCCACAAAGGCAAATATTGTACTTGTACTTTTACTCCACTACAATAATTTGAAAACTTTAGTGTAAAGTTACTTTGTAGATTTTGAAATGGGACATTCTGCATAATAAGTACTTTCTACTTTTGGTACTTTAAGTCCATGTTGATACCAATACTTTTGTACTTTTATTCAAGTACATTTTGAAGTCCTGACTTTTACTTGTAACAGAGTATTTCTACATTGCAGAATTGATACTTTTTCTTAAGTGAAAAATGTGATTACTTTTTCCACCACTGGTCGTTTTGTAACGGATCCAAAACGGACACTAATGTGTCCCTCACTTAACTCCTAACCTCGCATCACCAGTCTTTCCACCTCGGAGGAAAGCCTGGTCTGCGTTCCAGAAGACAACATATGATCCGGTCTAGACCACGCCTACTGAAAAAAAAAATGAAAAAAGAATCCTCTTTCCGGTTCTGCCTATCCGGTTTTGCGGTTTAAATGGAATAGAATTTCCCCGTGGGATAATACCGACGCTAAATAGTCTCCGGATAGTGCACGCACATTTACATTTAAAAAATAAGCTAAACAATGCCGTATCAAGGATTTTATTAGCACGGACCTATTTTGGGGTGAGACGTCTTTCCGGTTCTGCCTATCCGGCCACTTTTTCTTTTTTTCACACCGGATCATATACCCGAAAATGGAATGCTGCCCAGGCTACTTAACTCCATGCCACGGTCTCCATAGTAACCATTTGACGCCTCCCTTTCAAACAAACCACAAACCAGTCAAGTGTAGACTTGCAGTTCAAGGCCTGTTTCTGACTATCAGCTGCAGGCATGTTTTTAACAATACAAAGGTTCAGTTAAACAACCCATTGCGTCGACTTGAAGAGGTAAGTTTACCTTAATGATTTTAAATAAAGTGATCAAAGCGAACAGATCGTTTTAGAGTTAAGTTATAGGCTAGCTAACCCCGTTAGCGTGATTTTAAGCTTGCCACCAGTGGTGTAAAGTAACTAAGTATACATTCACTCATTCAAGTACTGTACTTAAGTACAATTTTGAGGTGTTATTTTACTTTACTGGAGTATTTCCAATTTTCTGTACTTTTACTTCTACTCTCTACTACCAGTCTCAGAGGCAAATATTGTACTTTTACTCCACTACAATTATTTGAAAACTTTAGTTACTAGTTACTTTGTAGATTTTGATTATTATTACAAAACATATACATTAACCACTTTAGCCCTATATACATTTGGGCCATTTGTAAATAGCAGATCTACAAGCTCACAATGCGTCGTTTTGCGATGCATTGTAGGTTTGTAGATCTGCTATTTCCAAATTATTTTGACATTTGATTTTACATTTGAAAACTTTGGGGGACATTCTGCATAATGAGTACTGTACTTTCTACTTTTGGTACTTTAAGTACATTTTGACACCAATACTTTTGTACTTCTACTCAAGTAAATCTTGTATTCCGGACTCTTACTTGTAACAGTAGTATTTCTACATTGCAGTATTGATACTTTTACTTGAGTAAAACATGTGAGTACTGCTTCCATCACTGGTTTGCGGCGATCATCTTCTATTAATGAACCTTTCAGTACAATATCCAGCCGTATTCGTAGCCTTTTACTACAACCTGGATGACGTGTGTATTTGCCCAGTGTGAGTGGTGTCATCCTCGCTTTGACAATGATGAAGTGTTGCCCGGCTGCCCCCCCAGAGAGGTCAGATACTGTGGTCTAATTCTGTGAGCCTGGCCCCAACGTTATCGATCCGAGCCTCTTGTCAGCTGGCCTCGGCCTTAAGACCTCAGATCAAGTGTAGCAAAGACCTGCTGTCACCTCTCTCTCTCTCTCTCTCTCTCTCTCTCTCTCTCTCTCTCTCTCTCTCTCTCTCTCTCTCTCTCTCTCTCCCCATCTTCCACACACAGAGTAGATATGGGATGGGCAATGGAGCCTAAGGATGTTGTTTTTGAGTAAGGATTAGATTCCCGCGTTTGATGTCTCAATGTCATGTCAAGCTAATAAACAAACCCCATGAGTAAGGCGTAAGGGGATGGACGAGGTGGTGGAAGTTCTGCTCCGTCTGTCTGGGGAATAGACTGCTCTAATTACCACAAATTGAGTGGTCATCCAACCTTTGGCCCCTTATATCTACTTAGACAAACATAACGGTTTTTGCCATCAATTATCCCTATAATTCCAGACTGACAGCCGATTCATTTCGAAGTCCTGTACATGACTCATCTTTTCCCCTGTTCTTGTGATTAAAAATGTTTTAGTGAAGAAAATATGACTATTTCTTGAGGCTATTTCTCTTGCTCTTGGGATCATTTTCCATGACACAGCAACATTTGTTTCACTCCTTGTGTGTATTTGGGTTCACATGTCTATTTTTCTCCATAACAACAGACGACTCCAGTCCTTATTGCTCTGGCCTGAACGCTCTGTTGACGGTGAATAGCATCCTCTATTGAGGCAGCGTGTGTGACGAGCCGCCATGGTGCGTCTCACCCTGGATCTGATTGCTAAATCTAGCAACCACTTCAGAAAGAAGACGAGCCACTCCCTCTCACAGCACCTCAGGAGACTCACACACCTCAACTTCTCCAACAAGAACATTGAGGACATTGTAAGTTGGTCGAGATGTTTTTCTGCACCGCAAACACCAGCGCCTCATTCCCATGCATTCCTCGTGCTTTTGTGCTTCACCACAAAGCAACGTGTTATTATTGTGCCTTTTTTGTAGGATGATCTCTCTGTGTGCCGAAACCTCACAGTCCTCTACCTGTACGACAATCAAATCACGCGCATCTGCAACCTCGACTTTGCCTCCAATCTCACGCATCTGTACATGCAGAACAACAACATCAACCACATAGAGAACCTCTCCAACCTGCAGAAACTCTCCAAACTGTGAGTAGATGAACCCATTAAAACCAGGAAAGCATCTGTGTCATTTTAGATTCCTTTGGCTATTCAAAAATAGCTGATCTACAAGCTCATATAGCGCGGCACGAAAGCTTGTAGATCTCTTGAAAAATCTTGAAAATGTGTGCAAATCTTATGAATGAATATATATATTTTAAAGCGAACATTTTTAACTCATATCTTTGCTTCTGGGGGTCCCTGGAACAAAACTGTTTTGAGATGGGGATCCACGGCCAAATACATGTAATTTTTTGGGTCCCGACATAGAAAAGGTTTTGGGCACCACTGATATAGCAACATACTTTCAGAAAACTGTTTAGAAGACATTTGTAGAATCGGCCTCAGGTCTTAATTGGTTAACCAGTACAGTTCCCTTTTGCTGTGGTCATCACATGAAATTACACATTTGCGTGTGTGTGTGTGTGTGTGTGTGTGTGTGTGTGTGTGTGTGTGTGTGTGTGTGTGTGTGTGTGTGTGTGTGTGTGTGTGTGTGTGTGTGTGTGTGTGTGTGTGTGTGTGTGTGTGTGTGTGTGTGTGTGTGCCTGCCGTACACTGGCAGGTATCTTGGTGGAAACAGCATTACAGTGGTGGAGGGCTTGGAGCGGCTTGGTGAACTCAAGGAGCTTCATGTGGAGAATCAGAAACTGTCTCCAGGGGAGAAGCTGCTCTTCGACCCCAGAACCCTCCTCTCCCTCGCTGTAAGACCCACATTTACACTTTCTTATCTGACCCACTTCCAGTATGGAGTTAGCATGAAACATTAAACATGAAAACCCATGGTCCATCCACCCTCACAAAATAACTTTGTAAACTTTTCTCATTTACATTTATTTTCTTTTTCAGTCAGTATGGCATGTGATCATTTTCAAATATATGTCAATATATTCACACCTGAATGTAGGGCATACTACATTAGGCTGTATGGCAATTCCAGTATCGTTGCTGTCGACAGCAACACAAACACTGTTACTTTGCAGGAAATAAAAAAATAACCTATGTTCCAATGGTGCCAAATCTGCGCAATACAGTTATTATTTAGTCACAATCTCTTATTAATACTCTTCATTGGTTCGATATTTATAAAATCCACAGAGAGACTTGACCTCTTTCAACCTGGCATCCGTATTTGTCATTTGTCATTGTAGACAAAGATCTTTAAAAATCTTCCTTTGTTTTTATTTCTTTTTTAAATTGTGAAAGTAGCCAATCTACAAGCTCATAGCGCTTTGTGATACGGTGTGTTATGAGCTTGTAGATCGGCTATTTTGATATTTTGAAGTACAAAATTCTGGGCATTCATTTATAAAATACAAGGTTACAAGGTTTCTCCCTGACAGTGACGATATGGGGCCTTATCACACCCAGTGTAGAAGATCTCACATTACTCAGAGGTCAGTGATCCCATGTAAAAGCAGTATTGTGCTGGGTTTGATGATGTCAAAGAGAGCTCTGTCTCTCTCTCTGCCCTGACAAATCAGTTACTTAGTTTACTGCCCAGGCCGTGGGTAAACAAACCAAAAAGTCTCAGCTACTTGTTTATTTAGATAATTAAAGAAATTGCTGTGTAAATGTAAAAGGTTCCAGCATACTATACTGTACATGTGCCGTTTCAGAACTGCGAGCCAAAATGGATATCTAGCAGGAGCTGCATCTATAATCGCATTTGGAAACAAGCCTAGTGTTTCATCGTAATTCTGACACATGATATACAGTACTAAGTTGATTATTAATGCAGATGAATGAAAAGGTATGAAATAGTAAAAAGTACTAAAAACGTAAAGAACAAAATACAAGACAATACATATATAATACACAGTAGTATGGTTTAGTTAGGGTACACTCTGCTAAGAAGCTTTCATAGAAATGCTCTAATAAAGGTTTGAAAAGAAGTAAATCATATAGTGCCTAAATGTTTGTGTTTCCAAAATATGTGCAATGTCATTAGTGCAGTGTGATTTTCGTCCTTTTAGAGGGAATAGCCCTTGCTTTTCACACTTTTTAAGCTCAGTCCTAAAAAACGTTTTATTTCAACCTTTATTTAACTAGGAAAAAAGATTTAAGAAAATATTCTTATTCTTACAATCGTGGCCTGGCTAGGCCTTGAAGGCACAAGTCTACTAACTTTTCTGTTAGTTTACAAATAAATCTGATATTCACCATGATGATGAGCATACGTTTCTTCTTGCAGAGTTCCCTCTGTGTCCTGAATATCAACAACAATGACATTGATGACATCAGGGACCTGGTCGTGTTGAAGGAACTGAAACAACTCTGTGCTGCTGACAATAAATTGCATGATGTGGAGGTAAATTAAGAAAAAATAAAAATCTATCTAGGTATTGTTTACACTACTAAATGCTACTCCTGTGAAATCAGAGGTCCTTCAAGAGTTCTTTGGTCTCTTCATGCATGGCAGAAGTAGAAATTGTGTGCATGCTGTGCAATCAAAAAGGGAAGCGGTATCGCATCACAGCAAGTATTCGTGACACGGCACATTAAAATCAACACACTCTCTATTAGCTGATCAGGTTAACATTAACATAGTTCCATGGCTCTCTGCAGTGATGTGTGAAATGATATGGAGAATAGGGTGCTAAAGAACCAAATCCTGCAAATCCTGCCATAGGTTCCCAGTCTCCAAGCCTTGCACAGGGTCAGAATTATTCAACAAATCAGCGGGCCAGTCCCCTGAGACCTTCCTCGCTGACAGCTTTAAACAAGCGCAAGTTTCTCTCCTTCCTTAAGAGGCTGATTTTTCCTCTCCGCCTCTGAGTCCTGCATTTGATACTCAACACCACCAACACTGAACTTTATGGGAGATTCATATGAAGCAGAGATATGGTTTCTACTGTGTTGACCTTGAAAAATTACCTACTGTTGGTTTTTGAGACTCTGATGGCCCCTCTGATGGCCCCTTGAATGGATGTATTAGCTGAAAATCTAGATGCCTTAGTTTTTACTGACTTTAATCATCGCCTTCATTCTTGCTGGCATGTCACAGTACGACAGCACAATGTAGGCACTCCATTATTCAATTCACATTTAAGACTGCTCTCTTAACACAATACCAGCGGTATTCTACTGAGAGCCTTTGTGCAGGTAATTGCTGTACACGTGTCAGAGGGACCTCTCATCTTTAGCAGATATCTCCTATAATTTATACAACCCGACTGCCATTATTGATCCTGCAAAGACAGCCCCCCAAAGGATCAATCCCTCCTTGTGCACAATTTGGTCAGAATCCAGAGGAAACATTATGGATTTTTAAAATAGATTATGACAGGCAGTCAGCCAGGGTGACAAATGGGGAGTATCTTTGGAGGCCGTTAGCCCAGTGCGGGGCAGAGAGGACAGTGGAATCGAAGCCCTGGTCAAATACAGGTTCATAACTGGCTCATCATTAGTCCAGCCCAGAGAGCCGAAAGAGCCCAGTGCGTATCCAGCCCATGCTGCTCTCCACGCCTCCGCGTGGGGGGCAATTTGGCGCTGGGCTGCTCTTCAGTGAGGCCCTTCTGAGTGACGGCCCTGACACGATCATTTATCAAAGCCTGGGAGCGCGCGGCACTCAGGGGTCCCCTCTGAACTGATTGCGGCGCGAGCTGGAAAAGTGGAAGCGCTTTGGCCAAGACAGGAAGGCAATGAACAATCAGAGCGTGTCCAGAGAGTATTCATATTTCCAGGCTTGGATTAATGGGCCTTTAGATAAACATACAACTGCAGGCAACTGGCTGGAGGAGCCAGCTCACACTGCCCCGGGGAAAACGCTGTAGTTACACGACACCGGCGACACTGTTTATTAAAACAGACTGACGTGTTGTTTATGCATTTTGCATCAGCCTTTATATTTCACATTACCATTGTCTTATACATCGTGTAAAAGGATTTTTTTTGGCTGATGTACTGTACGTTCATAATCTCTGTGTGACTACACACATCCCATTCTAAGAAATAAAGTATTCCTCCCCAACAATAGTAATGGCCAGTAATGAATAATTGAATAATTTGTGGGCACAAACGTTCATTGAAGTCTTTTTGGTGTATTTTTAGGAGTTAGAGGACGTGTGCAGCCACTGGCAAGGGCTACATCGAATGGATCTGAGTGGAAATCCCGTCTGTCAAAGACACAAGTACAGAGACCGCCT
The DNA here is from genome assembly GCF_963454915.1 of Gymnoscopelus microlampas. Lineage (NCBI taxonomy): Eukaryota > Metazoa > Chordata > Actinopteri > Myctophiformes > Myctophidae > Gymnoscopelus > Gymnoscopelus microlampas. The sequence continues at coordinate 13,862,261 of NC_139959.1, read as the reverse complement.
GGTAACTGTGTGCAAAAGACTTGGTGAGATATTGTACAAACACTATAACGCTGAATCGACTCTTACCCTCTTACCCTGCATTTTATATTATAGGTCTACATTTAACCTACCACTGTATTGTACACTATGTGATTTTATTTGCAGAAATACGCAGACTGATGTTTTCTCTTTTTTGGCATATAATTGTTCAAATTCTTTCAATTTTACAGAGTATCTTGATGGGAAGCAAATTAATGACTTATCCAGACAATTCCTTATAAACTGGAAAGCATCAAAAGAGTCCAAGAAGAAACCAAAGGAGCTAGGAAACATGAACCAGCAGTTGATCACTTATCCTTTATCAGGTTATAAACTCAAAGCCTGCTGCTTTTTTGTCAGTTTTAAAATGTTAGCTGACATCATTCCCATTTCTCTGCTTTTTATTGCACTTCCTGTGTGTCTTCCTGATTAGGTTCAAGTATTCTATCATAGTGTATTAACACAAATTTCCATGTTATGGCAATATCAACACCTCCGTAACCTGGTGTAATTTTTCATTGAAATATGCAGACCGCTAGAAGAAAGCGTTATTTGAATTGTGTGTCACCTTGTTAAAAATACTCATAGCAATTTCATTTGCAAACACATTTGTCTCTGCCATATTTCCTGCTGCCATCGTGCTAGGTGGGTTTGTATACAGTTTAAAACTCTGTGTTTAAGCGTGTGTGCATGTTCATGGGTGTGTGTGAAAAGTGTGCGTGAACACTGTTTTGCTTTGCCTTTGTTTATATTCTAGTTGACTTTAACATGGCTGAGAATCTACATCCTGGGTACAGCTACAGCTCTAACGTGCTGCACAAGAGGAAACCAGCACAGTCTCGCAGAGCCGGCGTCAAAGTCCACTCGGACCCCTTAGAATTGGGCGGTGAAGCAAGGAGGTACCGATATTCTATACCGCTTCCATTCTTTTACTGACTGTAGTCTGTTACTGAATTGAGAGTGTACTTAGAGTGTAAAATTTGTCCCATAAAGGTCAATTTCTGGACCCATAAAGGTCTACTTTTACCCATAAGGGTCCGTTTTTACATGTACAGAGTTCATTTAAATCTCCAGATCTTGCTGTGAAGGAAATTAAATATTTTAAAGAATATGAGACAATTGGTAACAGACCTCACTGTAACTTTACCATCAAAAGGCAAGGCAAGAAATATCTCTAACAAATATGAAATATCTTGACTCCTTTTGAGAACATCCATAACATTAGTGAAATATATATTGTACATAATTTATATATTGTACATCATTTAGAAGTAAGTGTGTTTTCCTTTCTCTCTTGCTTGGCAATCAATTCAATCAATTCCTTCCGTCTGTTTACATTTTATTTCCCCAGCTATAGCTATAGCTATAGCCACAGTTTATTACAATTATTAAAATTATAAAAATAATTGTATAGTCATAATTAAATGCAGAAAACAAATGCAATATCAGTTAGGCTACACTGTAGTTAGACAACTATCCTAGGAGTGAAGTTTGTTGACAGTTTCTGATAATCGGATCTAATGCTCATTGTTCATAAATTTATTTTCTGTTTCTGATCTTGCAGGGCACCGAATGTAAAGCTCCCTATGAGTGCAGGACAGCTCAACAACATGGTGGACTTACCTCGCATCCACAGACATGTTACTCCTTAAGATAGACACGCTACTCCTGTTAACACGCATAGAGACCTATGATACTTCACAACTGCCCCCTGCACCACCAATGCTGCCACTCTACATCAGCACATCCACACATTGAAAAGAACACAATACAGACACTCTTCAATGCTGCTGTATTGCTTGTACTGTGCTCAAATCAGAATATTTATAATGTAGGTGTTGCATTTAAACAGAATTACATTAAATTTTTTAGTTGGCACGAGCTATTTGAAGAGGAACCTTCCAGATTTTTCTGTTACAAGATGTGTATATTGTTTAGTTTGGTTTCTGTCACTTAAGAGTGAAATAAACATATTTTCTTTTGGCTATTTTATTTTCTGTGCACATTGTTTAGTTGTGGGTCAATTCATTTTCATTGTAGATTTCCATCTCCTTTCTCACGTTTCTTCCTTCTTTCCAAATCCTAGCACAGTAAATAAAAAATATTGTACATTTGTACTCTCCAATCAGACATCTTAGTCAAATTCCTACTTTGTATTTATTATTAAATGGCATACATTGTTTCCGTGCACTTCCTAATTTAATTACGCCACTAGAATGGTCTGTCACTACTGTAGGCTCATTTTGATTTAGTTCACTTTAAATAAAATTACCTTTTTCCATCACAGTATTAGTGTGACGGATTACTCAGGCTTATCTTGTGGACAGTATCTGTAGGAATGCCCCAAAGTATTTATTGTCACTGTGACCATGTTTGAAAGGGTTTTTTAAGAGCCACGTGGGTGTGTAACCCCTGAAAGATGTGGGGTAATTAGGGAACCAAGCTTACTTAACCTTCTTTGCTTCGCCTCATAATTAGTGGCCCCAAGCAATACTGTTACTCCATCCTTACAAAAACAATGTTTATTAAGAACAGTCCAAGGATATACTACATGTTATGAATAATTCCTTTCATTAATTTGCCGACATCTCCGTTTGGAGCCCTAGAAATCAGAGTGATTAATTTATGAGTCTTGCAAGAATTTCCTCAATGCCTGCCTGTTGATTGCAGTGTTCAAGTTTATTTATTAGCTGTTCCAATGAGCTTGCAATTCAAGACACCCTTGCAATTAGTCAAATGTTTTGCATATCAACTTACACATGTCAGCTTGTCTTTATATGGTCTATTGCAAGTAGCATTTTCATAAACTTTATATGCATGTACGGTTGGAAGACTTTTGTTACTTGCAGCCCATAGCATTACTTTGACTAAAATGTCTTTCCTTTTCTACTTTTTGATGTGCTTATAAAGAATATCGGGTCAGGTTCGTAACCAATTGGAGTGAGCTAAAGCCTATACCACATATCAGAAATAAAGAAGGGGGAAAAAAAGTCCTGCCTCTGGCGTTGAAAAGCAGTCTCTCTCTGCTCCCCTCAGACAGAAATAAGTAGGGAAAGGGTAAAGCAGCCAGTCCCTTCCACTGCAAGGAGCTTGTGATTAATTACTCTGGAGGAGTGAAGGGCTTGTCTGCCCCTTTGTGTGTCCCATAAATTAAGGGCTCCTGAGACTTTGACGCACACAGGTGAGGTGGTGGTGAGCCCCCATGCGCCCCCAGACAGACAGGGACGTCTGCGCACCTTCTCTCCACAGACGCGCCTCTTTATAAAGATTATCTGGATTTGGAGGACCTGGGCAGAGACTGTTCCATACATTGCAGAGAAGGAGGCAAAACATACAGCATATATACGAAGTTGTCTTTGGATTGCCTTGATGTCGTTTCTCAAGACGCCACTTTTGAAGTATTCCAGAGGTAAATGGCACACAGCAGTACCGCTCGAGTTCGGGATCCATATATATACATTTTGTTTTAATTAATAGCATGTTGCAGACATATTATGCAATTAATGCATGGGGACATATATTTACAACACCATCATCAATAGGCCAAGTTGACATGCCTACAGGAAGCAAATCATAGACTAACAATTAACATTTAGTCTATTGGTTTGGCTTGTTTTCTTTTAGTGATTAGTCAGAGTGAAATGTGGAAGTTCGTGAAAGGTTTAGGTTCAGTGTTACGATAGGCTTAAAGGAGTAGTTCACCCACACGACTTATTTTCTATCAATTATACATGGAGATATTTTTGTTTTTGTCACATTCCTAAGCCAATAATAGCCAATTGATAGAAAATAAGTCATTTTTTGGGTGAGCTACTCCTTGGCTTACCGTTTAACTTTTGAAAATATCGGCTAAAATAAAAAGTGCATCGATGGCATTTCATGCAAGAGGTTATAACAAAGTTAGGCTGGAGACAGTTACATTAAGAAAGCTGTCAGAGTATATTTACAATATGCGTTGTTGCTATAACAGAACAGTATTACATTCGCCTAAACAGGTCACATTAGTCATTTGCTATTAGTTAAACTTGACAACACAGTGTCTTCAAAATGCTGAATAATAATAACGATAGGCCTACCGTATACTATGGATTCAAACACACATTCATCCACTGTGTCTCTTAGGTTTCTAAAGTGTTTCCCGAATGGTTGGAAGACAGACGATCCGGATGGACAGTGGCAAAAACAATGGCCCCACAGTGACAGTTATGGATGACAGCCCCACATCCAGCCCCAGCTCCAGCCCCAGTCCGGACAGTGGTCGTGGCCAGGATCAGGATCAGAGGTCCAGCAGGGACAGGGTGGTCCAGGCCCAGGGGTCCGGGGGTCTGCTCGGTGGCGGCGGGAGAGCTGGAGTCGGACGGCCGGCTGCCGCCAACGCGGCGCGGGAGAGGAGCCGGGTGCAGACCCTGAGACACGCGTTCCTGGAGTTACAGAGGACTTTGCCGTCCGTTCCGCCGGACACCAAGCTGTCCAAGCTGGACGTGTTGATCTTGGCCACCACGTACATTGCTCACTTGACACGAACACTGCAGGAGGAGAGCAGCATGGACGAGGCTGAAAGCACAAAGCAGACAGAGGCGTTGCACTCGCTGAAAGGCGATGGATACCTGCACCCTGTCAAAGTGAGTAGATGCTATATACGTCATATAATATTCATTATTGCCTATTATTAATAATAATAGGCATAATAACAACAATAACAACAACAACAACAACAACAACAAAAACAACAACAACAATCATCATCATCATCATTTGATTTTACATTGGTTGTTAAAAGGATAACACAAAAGCCCTTATATTTTACATTGATTGTTAAAAGGATAACAGAAAGCTTGTGTGTTATATACAATCATTGGAAAATCGTACCTGTAGGCTACTATTTGCAAACTGTATTAAAATAAAGTATTCAATCAATCAATCAAACACCACCATTGGCCAAAACCAAGCCGACTTGCACTGCTGATAGTGATCAGTCTGGTTAGCTGAGTTGAATTTTATGCTTCGACAGGTTTAATGTCACAACAAAATACCACATTCCCTGAAATGATCTTAAAACAAAATGTGTGAAATGAAAATTAAACATTGTTATCTAGGATATTACTTTCATCTTTTTTAATTATGGCAAATAGGCCAATTATGACAAAATGTGTAATAATAGGCAATTCATATTTAATATTAGCCTACTTATAGCCTATTGTGCAAATGCTGATTGATTGATTACATACTTTATAAACAGTTTGCAAAAAAAGGTACAGTGGTACAAATGTACACAAAAGGTGCTAAAAGTATAACACAAAAAGCCCTAAAAGGGCTTATTTCCATTGTGGTCCTTCTGTAAGTTGAAAAGTGTATAATAGCAACATCAGAATCCTTGTTTAGGCCTATAGCTGCAGATAGCCTGGATCAGTAGTTCCCAAACGTTTTAGCTCAAGACCCAAAAGAGAACTTAGACGTCTGCCCGAGACCCAAACTAGTGAAAATAGCAGATCTACAAGCTCATGATGTGTCACTTTGGGAATAATTAGAATTATTGTGGATTATTACATTTTTTCCATTTCATTTATCAAATACTTTTTCTTAATGTTGGAATTGTTTCGAATTGATGAAAAGAAAAAAGAGACATTTGTCACAGAAAAAAAAAGACATTTGTCACGACCCATAAAAAATGGTCCGTGACCCAAACATGGGTCGCAACCCAAACAGTGGACTAGAGGTGAATGGACGGTGTCTTATTCAATTTCAATTAATTGAATAGGACCCCAATGGAAACAAGCCATAGTGCTTACTTGGGTTCAATTCTTTTAGCATTGTATTTGTATTAAACTGTACTTTCTGTGCTTTTTTTGGTTGCAAACTGTTAATAAAGTATTCAATCAATTAATCAATCAATAAATAACTTTATTTTTCTTGACAGAAATGGCCGATGCGATCCAGACTGTACGTCGGGGCGTCAGGACAGTTCCTGCACAGTTCCAAACGGTCAGAGTCAGAGAACCAAGGCCCGTCACCGTCCACATCGCAGTAATAATTAAAAACACCCCTGGATGAAGAAGTGATTCAATATTTGCATGAATTTTCATGCTGTTCATTGATTCAGACAGCATCGGACATAATAGGCAAGTGGTTCTCAACCTTTTCAGGCCGAGACCCCCCAAAATAATCATATTTGAACTGTGTGGACCCACCCCCAAAATAATCATATTTGAATTGGGGACCCACCAAAATAATCATTTTTGAACTGGGGACCCCAATAAGCACTGGAATGTATAGGAGTTGAGGCATTTAGTTTGACTTGGTTCCACAGATAAATATTGTGAAAATAGCTATTTTCACAATTTGGCCAATGTTTGACCAGTTTTTTATAGTATATATATAGGCTAGTTTGTTGATTAGGCTACTTTTTATGCAGTAATGGACTTTTTCTTTTCTTTCGTTTTAAGGTATTAAAAATATTAAAAGTCCTTCAATTTTCACTTCACTGTCCCCCTGGGGGTCCCGACCCACAGGTTGAGAACCACTGTTTAAAAATAGGCTATATGCTTCGTTGAATGATTTTAAACAATTAACTGATTTGACTTATAAAGCCAATCTCACCAGGATGCCATTGTAAATTAATATATTGAGAGAATTGTATGTGTGAAAATTGGAGAAGGCATAAGCTATACTTGTCTTGATGTTTCTCTGATGTAGTTTTTTTGTCAAATCCTTTTTTGTGTTGGTCTGCGCTGTGCAGTTCTATACATGTCCCAGGTATAGGCCTATTATATTTGTAGAAATTCCATGGGGTAATGAACCCGTCATGCTTGAGGTGTGCACTTTCAGTTAAAAACATTTGCACTAAATGCATGTGTGAATAACTTAACATCTGTCATGTGAAGTGGTCTGTCAGAGAGAGTCAACAATGGAGCCTCCTCGTCTCCTGTTCTTTCTTATTTTTACATGCATGCATGGCTGTATGTGTTTGTGAATAAATGACTTAAATAAAACAAGTATGGTCTCCTGATCAAGGGAGATTATATGTATCAGGTCTAACAAATCTTTGGGAGTAGGCCTATAGACTTTATTATTATTTTATTTTTTTGTATCAATGAAAGCAAAGCATTCTGAAATAACAACGAAAAAGGCTTAGGCCTAAAGCAACAAAAGGACACACAAAAATTCACGTATACATCATGTCATGTCACACTCACAGTTAAAGTTAACTGTTCATTCTTTATGTCTTTTTCCATTTGCTGTCTAATGCTTTGTCCATGCACTGGTTAAATTATTGAGGGCCATTCAAAACAAGGAATTCTTGTAAGGTAGGCCATTATTTTGTCTTTTTTTTTAGGTTACTTCCAAGTTCCACCAGTGCGAAGTCATATTAATCAAATGTCACGGAGTTAATGATTATGTTGAAATTCTATTTTGTCAATCACCTAAATTCAACTTTAATCCAAAACGACCCACCTGAGAGTGGTAGATGATTTAAATCACATTGACCTATATACATGTTCAGCTCTGGCTGTTATACGAATAATAAGCGTCCAGCATATATTTTATTGATTAGCCTACAGTTGTTGTAAAGATATTAAAAACATAATCATCACCAGGCCTCATAATATTGGATAGAGATTTAACTATTTATCAAGACGATGGGCCTGTAAGGGCCATCCTAACAAAAAACAAATAAAAATGTAATGAAAAATGTCTCCTCATGAGAAACAAACGGTGTTGGAATCTCAAATGCATTTTCAAGAAAACAGTTTGTGCTCCAAAATGTGTAGCTATTCTACACCAAGCGATATTAAGTGTGTGTGTGTGTGTGTGTGTGTGTGTGTGTGTGTGTGTGTGTGTGTGTGTGTGTGTGTGTGTGTGTGTGTGTGTGTGTGTGTGTGTGTGTGTGTGTGTGTCTGTCTGTCTGTCTGTCTGTCTGTCTGTCTGTCTGTCTGTCTGTCTGTCTGTCTATGTGTGTGTAAATATGTGTGTGGGTGTGTGTGTGTGTGTGTGTGTGTGTGTGTGTGTGTGTGTGTGTGTGTGTGTGTGTGTGTGTGTGTGTGTGTGTGTGTGTGTGTGTGTGTGTGTGTGTGTGTGTGTGTGTGTGTGTGTGCCTGATAAAGCTTAAAGCAAGTCACGTCGCTTGTAGATCAGTTATTTTCGATAAGCGACACCGTCCTAGGGTGGAGTATAAACCCCCAGCCCCAGTGCGCAGCTGTGAAGCTCAGAAAGAGTGTTGCCATGTCGGTTTATTATAAGCGACTTTGGGCTTGTTTTTCTGCTATGTCGATTGTATCAGTAGTTGCAGGCAGCGGGTTGCTGTTTTTTGGACTTGTTTCTAAAGTGTAGTTGCTTATTTGGGCTTTCTTCCACATTTTAAAAAAATATTATTTAAACCAGTGGTTCTCATATATTTTTGGGGGGGCATTTGTGTTAGAATGTTTTCTAAAAAACATTCCAAATATTCCACATTTGAATACAAGATTTGTTTTGCAAATAGCCGATCTACGCTCACAACACGTCGCGTTGTGAGCTTGTAGATCGGCTATTTTCAAATAGACAAGGTTGAAATTGTTTTCCTAGACGTGGTCTGGTTGCTTCTTTCTCTCGCTAAATCTGGCAACGTTGAGGAGGAACAGAAAACGAGCGTCATGATCATCGGATCGCTCTCTCTTTCCTTCTCTCTCCGTCATGGAGGAAAGCTGCAGTGTGTGTGTTGCTCCTCCAACACCACCTAACAACATTTCTTCAATGCTTTCCCACAGAACAGAAGGTAATATATGATGGGGAAACCACTGTATTTGTAATGACTGCATCGTTTCTGTCTGTTGTGGTTGTTTTCAAACAAGATTCTTCTTGCACTTGATACAGCTGCTAGATAGTTAGCAGGGTGTAGCTATTAGCTAACGTTAGCCTGGCGCATTTCATGGCCACGTGGAAGCAACAAGCAGTGTTGAGTAAAAGTCCTAAAGTATGCCATCAAAATATACTGAAAGTAGGAAGTACTCCTTATACAGAATGTTCCTTTTCACAAGTTTTAAAATGGATAAATCTTTTGAAAATGGCAGATCTACAAGCTTGTAGGTCGGCTTGCAGTACTGAAAATTGGAAATACCCCAGTAAAGTAAAAATGCATCAAAATTGTATTCAAGTACAGTACTTGAGTAACACTTATTCACTTAACTGGCCCTAATGCATACCAAATTGGGGGTCCTTGAAAGAAATACATTTCTTTTGAGAACCAATGCGTTAGACCATTAGGCCTGGCATGTCTTTACAAAGAAATATTAGTACGGAAAACATCTCTACGTGGATTTAGCCTTGGATCAAGACTAAGAGGACCATTATGTATTTTTATTTAATCAATTTTGACATTTGCATAGATGCGAAGGTAAAAGTCAGACTATCAAATGCATCCATGATGGTCTTGATCCGACGCTAACGTGGGATTATTACATCGATTCTCATAGAAGAACGTGGTCCCCTCTGTATAGCAATAAATCATGCTTTCACTCAGTTAAAAATCTTTTGTCATTCATGTTCCTCTTACTGTCCATTCATGGCTTCAACTAGAGCCAAAGGGTCAGCACTAGATGGGGTGGTCAGGGAATTGTCGCATCAATTATTTCATTGGGAAAAACACTTCTCTGGCCCCTTGAAGGAGTAAAGGTCATGGCAGAGGTTGTGACCTGCTGTTGAACCCATCCTCAGTCTTGCTCTCAAGCTGTGTTACATTATGCCCTTGTGACCTTCAAGTGATCAGTCATAGGTGCTAAGCAGCATATTGGCTGCTCCCTCAGTACAGCTTATTCATGCAAGCTAAAATCAATAGCAAATACTATTTGAAGGTGACAATCACATACTCGACTAGTCTGGTGGAGTATGACATCTTTATGCTCTTAACTGGTTCATTGATGGAAAAATTGAGACCTAGTATGACAATTATTGACGTGTCAAATGTAACTTGTGTTGTCCTTTTACATGTACAGGTGAAGATGGCTGAATGGAATCTTAATGTTCACCTAATATGGTAAGTTGAATACCTTTTTTATATGTAGTGTGTGTGTGTGTGTGTGTGTGTGTGTGTGTGTGTGTGTGTGTGAGAGATGCAGGGTAACATAGAATTGTTTTTGGCTCATCAGCTAGGTTAGAGCTCTGAATTATGCTTAAGTTATCCACAACCTATTAAGAGTCGGACCTCTTGCTACTGCCAAGATGCAGGCTGTAGATATGAGTGCCTTTTTTATTAAAGTGATCAAAGTGAAATGTCTTTTTTTTCTCCTGCTGGAATAGTGATGAGTTCACATACTTTGCCGTTTACCCGTCAGACTAAAGGGTGGTGACACAGTGACAACTGAATTACCAGCATGTTTAAATAATGTAGAACCAGCTTCCCAAAACATTGTGGTTCAAGTGTAAATTGATTACCTTCGACAATGTAATAAAACAATAAAAGGAAGGAGGATTTGTAGTGAATGTGATCCCCAATTATTTGCATTGACACGTGAGTGCACAGGGGAGCAGTTGAAGGTTAAGCGTCTTGCTCAGGGATAACACAAAGTCTGGAGAAGCTGACGTTAGAACCTGGGACATGATTCTCAGTTGGCTGCTCTACCTCCTGAGCTACTGCCGCTCTAGTTCCACGAAGTTAATTTGATTTGAACTTTCAATTCTTTTCAGATGCCATTCTTGCAGGTGCCAGATATTAGCCTCAAGTTGTATGCCGACTTGAGCATACGGTGAGTATCCGATCTCTGTGAAAAGTATAGCCTCTGGTACTGTCTACTACTGTTCATTTATGCTGCTGGAATAGTGATGCTATTTTGTACTCATCAGACAAAATGGTGGTGAGAATGACTAACTGAATACCAGTGTATTAACAAAAAATAGGGGTATTGGGTTTGCCCTAAACCAGGGCAAATATTGCTAAAATTATTTTTGAAAAGCTTCATCCTACCAGTCAGTATTAACTGCCGTTTTAAAACTTCTTGTATTAACTTGATACATTTCCTCATTTCATGGCCTCCCTGAAAACTGAAGGTGCCAAGCGAATGTGAGCTGTACAAATATTGAGGTAAGCTCTTGGAAGTATCGATTTCTGTACTCTTTGATTACCGTTTTGTGCTGCTGGTGCAATAGTGATGAGTTCACATTTGCCGTTTACCCGTCAGACAATAGGGTGGTGAGACTGTGATTAACTGAATACCAAGTACAATCAAAACCATTTGGGATTATCATAAAAAAAAGCACCACAAGCTCCAATATAAATGGATGTCATTTTTTTTCCTTCCAGCTCATGTCATAGCTGAAGATGTAGGCCTCAGTCTACTGTGGTGGGTCTGAGAGGTGAGTATCTTGGTCAAACAAACTATGTTGTGCTGTTACTGGTTGCATCTGTTGATCAAATAGTGATGAGTTCACATTTGCCGTTTACCCGTCAGACAATAGGGTGGTGAGACTGTGATTAACTGAATACCAAGTACAATCAAAACTATTTGGGATTATCATTAAAAAAAGCACCAAGTTCCAATATAAATGGATGTCATTTTTTTTTCTTCCAGCTCATGTCATAGCTGAAGATGTAGGCCTCAGTCTACTGTGGTGGGTCTGAGAGGTGAGTATCTTGGTCAAACAAACTATGTTGTCTTGTTACTGGTTGCATATGCTGATCAAATAATGATGAGTTCACATTTGCCGTTTACCCGTCAGACAATAGGGTGGTGAGACTGTGATTAACTGAATACCAAGTACAATCAAAACTATTAAGGATTATCATAGAAAAGCACCATAAATTCCACTATAAATAGATGTCATTTTGTTCTTCCAGCTTATGTCATAGCTGAAGATGTAGGCTTCCGTCTAATGTTGTGGGTCAGAGCCTCAGAGGTGAGTATCTTGGTGAAATAAACTATGTTGTCCTGTTAATGGTTGCATCTGCTGATCAAATAATGATGAGTTCACATTTGCCGTTTACCCGTCAGACATTAGGGTGGTGAGACTGTGATTAACTGAATACTAAGTACAATCAAAAGCATTTGGGCCTATCATGTAAAAAGTTCCAATATACATGGATGTTATTTTTTTCTTCCAGTTCATGTCATTGCTGAAGATTTAGGCCTCTCAGTCTACTGAGGTGAGTATCTTGGTGAAACAAACACTGTTGTCCTCTTACTGGTCACATCTGCTGATCAAATGATGAGTTCACATTTGCCGTTTACCCGTCAGACATTAGGATGGTGAGACTGTGACTTAACTGAATGACCAGCTGAAGTGACCCCCAGCCCCCCAAAGTTTCTGCTTATATGAATTAAATTGAGAGTAACCCCTCCCCACCTTATTTTTGTTTTCATTTTGTTCTGTAGATCTACTTGTTGGAGAGTCTTGAAAGACACAGATATGAACCAACCAACCATACTGTATGCTTTTTGAAATCCCAACACATGAAGGCAAATCTACTGCACCAGATCAGCAGCATCAATGAATGAATGTTCATTCTCCTTATGGTGTATACTACATCTTGTTGTGAGTGTACAGTATATACGCCATTGAATTGTTGAGGTCCATACAAGCAGAGTTTATTTCATCCAATGAATTAACATAAATTATTGTCATGAGTACATACACAATACGACTATAGCGAGGCAATGTAATTGTTTTTATAGCAAATTAAAGCAGCCTGTATGGAAGAGGCATAACCAAATTAATAGTTTTGACTCATGTTCACATTATTAGTCACGCTCCCGGTGTGCAAGGACCATTAATGTTCACTTATCAAGATTAGCCCTGTTCCTTTGACTGTTACCTATATTGTGACCAATAAAAAATGTGCCTCACCCATCAAATGGGCTGAAATGTATTATTACTTAGATATGGAAAATATGCTGGTTTGTTTCTGTAAATTGACTAAAATAAACTGCAGAAGAATAATATACTGAACATGTGGATTTAAGTAATTCTGCGACACTTAGATGAGACTGCAGTATTGTCTGTAGTGGGACAATGGCAGTTGATTGATCAGACAGTGAAAATGTAGTGCCAATGCATGACTAGACTAAATCATCAGCATATTGCCATAGTGTATATTTCTCCACACTAGCCATCATCTGTGACTTGTTCTGAATATATTCTCGCCTTTATAGCATAGGTCGGACTACAGAGGAAGTGTGGTTTCTCTGCCAAATGTATGTGGTTAAGCTCATGTCCACAGAAATCACCCACCACCAATCCATCTGGCTTATGATTTAGTTCCTCTGACCTGGAAAATTGGTTACAATTTACCCTATATGGCTTGTGATTTAGATGATGGAAAATAAAGTGACTTGTCAGTCATAATTTCAGTATGGAACTTCAGCACACAAATGCTTCTGTCTGGCCTTCACTGGTAACATTCTTGGAATTTGCCATGTACTCTACAGTTGACTTGGTATGTAGGGTTGTAGAGTATAGACTTCTAAATGCAGATGGTGTCTGCATGATATTTATAACTACACCCCATATATTGTGTGGTCTTGAGTGGTTGATCTGTGGTTTTTGAACCTACCTGTAAAAGATCTTACTCCTCTGTGATGTATGTTTCTGCCCCGGGTGCGTAGGCGTAGATGAAGTGCAGGATGTTCTGGTGGAGTTGCTCTAAGGTCACGTCTCGCCTGAGCAACGAGTCAGGCTCACACAGGTCAAAGGGAAACACTGCGTCAGGTGGGATAACGAGAGCTGAGGTCCCTGTGGGAAGAGGCAGCCATCCCCAGACGTATTGGTCAGTTATTGGCATACACGAGCTTGTTAAAGTGAAAAGTATCACAGTTGTAACTAGACTAGATGTTCTGATACCGTACAATTTATTTGTTTTGTTAATACATGGCACATATATACTGTATGTAATCAAAACCTACAGCAATGCAATTTACCATACAGATCAGACTAGAGTTGAATTATGATTGATCATCTGCAAGAAGACCATAGATGTTGACTACTGATGTGGTATATTGAAAAACGTTCAGTGACACTGTACCATGTCGGAGGGTGATGGAGTTTTCACAAAGGAGCACAGCAACAACGGCGTCTTCCTCCAGCACGCTTGTTCTCAGGCATAGTTTACAATGAGCCTCAGCCAGAGAGATCCTGGGACAATTGTTTATGTATAATGAGTGAATGATAATGGGATAAGGGCACAAAATAAAGTGAGTACAGATGTAATGTAATTTAAAAGGATTCAGCCTACCATTACTGTAAGTACCAGTAAGGAGCACATTTGTTAAGTTATTTTTTAGATGGACATTTTGTTGTACACCCATAATTGAAAAGAGGTTTATTTTCATAGGTTTATTTTCTCATAATTTAAAGAGGTTTATTTTCATAGATTTATTTTCTCATAATGTTTTCAACAACACTGAAAGAGTTCTCTAAACATTTATCCAAACTTTATGAAAAATAGTCTTCAGAGGGTAAGACCTGCATAAAGCATAACAGTAAGGAGAGTGCTCCACCTTGTGGTTGATAACAGAAATGCAGCAGGTAAATTTGAACATGAATGTAAATTAAAGACCTAATGACAGATCAAAATATGTAATGGAAAAGCTGTAAATAATGAAAAGCCCTTACAGCAATTTGACAGAAGCCACTGACACCTTGACCCCTTTACATTGGTCTGATCGGATCCTACGACTGGCCATGTAGTATCCATGGATCATCTTTGCTGCCCCATGACTGAGTTCCACATGCAATGCCTGTGCATGGGCCAGCAACTTCAAGACAGAGAATTTAAGATGGTAAATATGAGGTTGGATGGATAGATGGTGCACTCAATGGTGGCAAAAGAGTGTGTACTGAAGTGAAAATGAATAATAGACATTAAAACGTGTGTTTGTTCACCTCCCGGTAGTCTTGTGTGGTGTACATCGTGCAGGACGAGTAAAGGGGCTCTCCCGGCTGGACTGCCTGCCTGAGGGTGTGGAAAGTCTGGGCAAGCAAGGGCTGCTCTCCCCTGACATCCCGACATTGGATCACCAAGCCAAAGGCTTCTGCCAGCGGAGCTGGCACTGGGCCCATTTCCTGCACATGCAAAGCAACAGAGTATCATGATGTTTCACATGCAGATTCTGAGACCATTCCTAAAAATGTTATGTTTTTACAAGTGTTAAACCTGCCCTGTATAGAAAGAACTGACTGGAGTCCATCCTACTTTGAGACACAGAGCAGCCTGAGATGACCTAACGAGAATGACAGCTCTCTTGGAGCAGAACTATGGTACATGTCCTTGAATGAGGAAAATGTATGCGTTCTGAAAGGACTATTTATTATTGCTATGGTAACACAGTTTATTGTCCTCTGTGCATTGGGTCTTGGAAAACAAGCATTGTATGTTCTAATCTAAAGGGCACTGCTGGGAGGTAATCTGTGTTATGAGAGAGACCAATTAACCATTTCCTTCAGGGAAAGTAGATTGTCTCAACTTCCTGATTTAGCCCTTTTTCCTACAAACAACGTTTGGGCCGGTTGAGGTTTAACATTTCTAGAACTCATAAACAAAATGTCCCAAGCAATCTCCACTTCCACTGACATTGTGACTGTGAGACCCTACTACAATTCAGTCTAAGTTTGTCTCCATTTGGAGCTGCCGAGGTTAACCTGAACAACACATTTTGCAATGAGCCTCAGAGATGCAATGTGATGATGTGCTGTGTCATGCACAGACCGCTGTTCCCAGCAGGATACATTCTGTTCTGCCAGATCGCCGGGAGGCATCCATGGTATCTGCCAGTGCCCAGAAGCTGCACTGGACTGGGAAGGAGAGCTGCTGGTCGGCATCTTCACCATACTTCTTCCCTGGGATGAACACAGACACAGTGCGACTCTCCAGCACTGAAAGAGTAGATAAGAGATGGGAAAGCATATCAATCAGCTCCAAAAGAGATGTGAATCCAATACTAAGAAGAACCAGCACAATAATGCTCTACCTATCGATATTAGTGCTTGTCATGCACACTACTGTGGCACGTAATAAGTCATATCAATGAAACCGTCTTCACCACCTGACTGAACGGCATCCATTTTGTCACGTCTGTAGCAGCCCAGTTCTCCCAGCATACAGATTCCTCCGGTGGCCAGTAGGGCAGAGCCTGCATGGATGTTGGCAGTGCCTGCTCCATGTTCGTCCCGGGAAAGAGAGGCAAACATCTCCCCCAAGGGCTGATGCCTGACACTGCGTCCTGCAAGGCCCAGGGCGTGTGCCATCAGCCTGACACACACACACACACACACACACACACACACACACACACACACACACACACAGGACATTTAGTTGATCAATACAAGGTCATAAAGTGGATTTTTAATTGGATTTGCATGTCCAGTACACGCTAAATGTACTGTCTCGTGTTTGACTTTACCTGTCTAGTATGAGAGTGTCAGTGGTCAGGACGAGTAGGTCCAAGCTGTGAAATATGTCTGTTGCGTCTGCTCTGCTCTGAACTAAGCTGAGCAGTAGGCTCAGCTTCAGAGTATTGTACAGGCCCGGCGGGACGACAGCCGACCCAAAAGAGTTGGCCACCACAGCGGAGAACCTCCACGGAGAACAGGCTGTGGCCTTCAACAGAGCCTGGAAGTTGTCACTGACCTTCTGTGGGTCTGTTGGCAGTGGTGAAGAAAAATGGCGGTGGTGTTTAAGTAGTACTATAATTAATGATGCTCCGTGCACAAACATGTAGCTGGTGAAGTGTTATGATGAATTGGAATACATGGTGTCAGAGGTATATTCTGAAATGTCTCAATTAATCACAGCATTCCTGAACAGCAGCTGGTATTTTAGGATCTGAATAATTTCTAATAGATTAGGAGCAGGGTTTTACTGTGTGTTGAATTGACCATATTCACATTGAGCCATTTTGCTCTTATATCACACTCAACTATACGAATTATGGTAAATTAAGTCCTTACAAACTGGCTCCAACGGTTGGACACTATTGGCCTCTACACTCCAGATGATGTTGGGCCACTGGTGCACATGTGCAGGAATGCCCAGGACCCTGTAGATACGTCCGATTCTCATGGAGTTACAGAGTTCATCTGTGTGAATAGGGGATACAAAGCAATAGCACTCAAGGGGGTTGTTCTGTACCCGTCTGCTGATTATTGAAGAAACATGCATGCCACCTACACACCACTGCCAAGAGAAACACAGAGAGAGGCCTTCAGAACAAAGATTCCACTATGTGAGAATCGTGCAGCCAGCTAATGAGTGTTCCTTGCACTTATTAACATATATGTTTAGTAACGGGAGCCCTGTGTATTGAATTCCTTCGTGCGACTGGGTCAACACTATATGCTAATCCTGGTGCTGAGATTGGCTGGTCTCTCCAGACTAATGGCTGGACAATGTTATTAGAGGGGACAGGAACACCTAATATCTCACCAAGGGGCACAACGCGTGGTAGGCTACTCAAAGATCTATTCATTTGAACTCTCCCCTACTAGGTTTGTGTTCCAAAATTAGGCACATTTAAAAAGTCGGAGAAACCTCAAGTCATCTGATTGTCTGTCAATACAAGCTACTACAACCGTATTATTCATAATCAAGGGTAAATATAATATACTCAATTCATTTCAGATTTCTCAAATAAAATACACTGTATTTACCTATGCAGGAATTTCTTCAGATACAATCTGGAATATACTTGACCATACATTTTGGTTCATATACAAATACCTACTGTATATACAGTATAGTGACTTTGCAGATAATGGAAGATAAGCCTTATAAGACTCTTTTTTTAACCCATCATAACTGAAAATATAGCTCTGATTTATCCTAGTGTTCACAGAGTTCACTGCAAGCTTATGTTTTGTTGTCTTATAGTGTCAGTTCCTGTATCAAAAGCACACATTTCAGAGTAACGGTGTCTTTAATAGTATAACTCAAGCAGTGAAGTGGGACTATGCAATCAAGTTTAACCTTAAATGTATTTGATACACTAATAATAATGTACATTACAGTACAAATGTGCCGTCAAATGTTACACGTTTGCTCGTAATGAATAATCTGTGATGCACTGTTACTCTTACCTCTTAAAAACAGGGTGACAGATTGGTACCTGAGTGAGTTTTGTGGCCAGACACTCAGGCTATCCAATGCTTTTACATGGATCAATTCCACCAGCTGTTTGTCTGTTATACGCACGTACATACGGAAAAACATGCACACAAAAATATAAATACACACACAAGCACTCAGTTATTTAATGCACATTGCCCAGTAACCCATTCAAATAACGTTCTCAGAGTCAGTAAACACTAAAGCGCACAGTAATTGAGTTGGGGCGACCTCACTCTCACCTCCCAGCACTCTGAACTTGACGTCCTCTTTTAGAGGAGAACGGCAAATGAGACAGCTGAAGTCATTCCTCACTGTTGCTGACTCAGTGGCCCCCGGGGCATGGATCCGGATGTGATGGAACCCTAAACGAAGCAACCCGTGCAACACAATCGTCTATAAACAAACATGCAACTGAGTTTTGAATGCATTAGTATTTCCTGTGTAATTATTATGGTCTTGCAAATTACATAACACTGGCATCAGAGTATTAACTGTGATTAAACATTCAGATTCGCTCTAGTCGTGTTTCCATAGCTACGACTTGTGGAGCACATTACAGAGCTGCCCTGGTGGAGCACAAGTCTCTTTCTCGCTGTTGTCAGGGTAACAGTAATCTCACCCAGACCAGTGGTGGAAAGTACATTTACTCAAGTACTGGACTTAAGCACAATGTTGAGGTACATTAACTTACCTGATTATCTTTACCTGAGTTCTACTCCAACATTTAATACCTTTTTACTCTACTACAATTATTTCAAATCTTTAATAACTAACAAGATACTTTGTACATTTAATGTATTAATTACAAAACATACATGAACCTCTTTAGCCCTATTTTATACTTAGGCTATTCGAAAATTGTCTATTCTGGAAAAAGTTTGACAACTTTTTTAATATTTCAGTGCTTTTACTTATTGTGCTTTAAGAATATGTTGATGCCAATACTTTTGTACTTTTACTCAAGTAAACTTTTGAATGTAGACCTTTTACTTGCAACAGAGTATTTCTACATTGTGGTATTGCTACCTAGAAATCTGTGTACTTCCACCGCTGTCCCAGCCTGGGGTAAGAGTACCTGTAGAGCAGGGGCAGTCATCATCAGTGCAGAGGAACCTGGCCCCTTGGGTGTACTTTGTGATCCTAGTCATGGCAATGACCAGGCCCTCCATGGCAACAGGCCTCATCATGGGGCCGGAGCCACCAGGGAAGGCACACAGGTCCAGAGTGTATTCAGGAAATGGCGGCAGGTGTGTCAGCTTCAGGATTACATTCACCTCAGAATGAACAAGGAAACGATAAGCTGTGTGAAACTACCGTTGCTTACAAATCAAAGATGCGATGGCACACGCACTGCAGCCATGCTGTCTGTGGGCTACTTGTGATAATTAATAAATTACTAATGTATTTAAAGGGATATTTCACTTTAAAAAAAAATGTGGTCACATGTTTGCTTGATTCAGTATTTAGATATTTGATATTCATTTTATCAGACACGCCCCATTCTTATACAAACCCATTGTAACTTCAAACTCATCAAAAACACAGTCCTTGCTTCTGGTGACTGATATTGTCCTTCTAATAAGTGAGGAGGCCGTGTTTTTTCAATTACTTTTTCATTTATTTTTGATATTTTGGGGGGAAAATGAAAAAAAATGTATACAATAAAAAATAGAAATAAAAAGTAATCGAAAAAACACCCTCCCCTCATGTATTAGGAAGGCAAAATGAGTCACCAGAACCAAGGACGGTGTTTTTGATGAATCTAACATGTTACAAATGGAGTTTGAAGTTATAATGGGTGTCTGATAAAATGAATATCAAATGTCTAAATACTGAATCAATCAACTTAAAAACTGTCTGGGGGGCTCACAAAAGCCTGAGTAGACAATAAAATGACCCATTTAAAAAAAATGAAATATGCCTTTAATGTATGACTAATGATTAGTCATTGACCAGAAAGTCTTGCACATTTAATATTACCCATACCTGACTTTCTGTGTGTATTCTTTCAATCAGGTTAAGAGTCTTTATTGAAAGGAAACAAACCTGAAACAGAGTATACAAAAAGAGGAATCATTTACTGAAGACTTCATCAAATAGAAAATTGAAAAAATAGACATTGGGAGGTGAGGTGACCACATGGGTGAACTGACTCACAGACTGAAACAGAGCTGTTGCTTTGAGGGGCTGATGGAGGATGCAGTCGCCCAGCATGGGATCCAACTCTATCGCATCAGAGGGATTGACGCTGATACAGAACCTATACACGGCTTCATTCTGCTGGGGGTCTGGAGACAACAAGGCAACAAGTGGTGTCTGTGAACCTAGCAGAAATTACTGTCTAGAGCAGTGGTTCTCAAAGTGGGGTCCGGGGACCCCCAGGGGTCCTTGAGGGAGTTGCAGGGGGTCCCCAGCTAAATGTGTTTAATATATTTTAAGCTCTTTATCCATATTTTATGCGTTGGCTATTCAAAAATAGCAGATGTACAAGCTCACAGCGCGTCACTTCGTGCCGGGCTGTGAGCTTGTACATCTGCTATTTTTGAACATTTTCTAGGGGCTCCCTGGCACAAAACATTCACAGATAGGGGTCCTTGGCACCAAAAAGTACCACGGGTCTAGAGAGAGCCTAGGCTCTAGAACAGTGGTTCTCAAAGTGGGGTCCAGGGACCCCCAGGGGTCCTTGAGGGGGTTCCAGTGGGTCCCCAGCAAAATTAGTTGATACAGCATCACAATCAGTTTAACCCCTACATAAAATTGGCTATTTGAAAATAGATCTACAAGCTTGTGAGCTTGTACATTTGCATTTATAGGCCTATCTTGAAATATTTTAAATATTTTAACACAAATGTTGTGTGGGGGTCGCTGACACATCTTTTCAGAAGGGGGGTCCGTGGCCAAATACATTGATTCGGGGGTCCTTGACACGAACTGCTATTTTCAAATTCGAATTCAAATTCCATTTCTTTTTTAAACTTTTGAAATGGGACATTGTGCACAATAAGTACTTTCTACTTTAGGCAGCCTACTTTTGATACCAATACTTTTGCACTTTTACTCAAGTAAATTTTGAATTCCATACTTTCACTTGTAACAGATTATTTCTACATTGCAGTATTGATACTTTTACCTAAGTAAGAAATGTGAGTACTTTTTCCACCACTGGTTTTACTTCCGGGTACACAGCGGCTTTCTTACCGTTGAACGGCCTGCAGTCTTCTGCCAGTTTGACAAGGCCACCACTCCTGTCTAAATAGAACAACACGGATTCTTTTAACGATAAAACATCGTCCATTTTCCTTTTTTATCTATTTAAACCTATAGCTCTACGATTTAAACTCACTAAACGGTCAAGAAGACAGGCTATAATGGCTAGAGACGCTAGTAAACTAGATCTAATCTAGAATCAATGGATTATCATGTCAACCAAAAGCGCTCGCGCTAACCCGTTGCCATGGTGACCATTCCTCGAGCACCACACGGCAGATTTTCCATTTAATTATCTACAAGCGGTGGTGGAAAAAGTACTCGCATTTCTTACTTGAATGAAAGTATCATTACTGCAATGTAGATATACTCTTTTACAAATAAGAGTCCAGAATTTAAAAATGACTTGCGGAAAAGTAGTAGTATGTATTAGTATCAAAATGTACTTAAAATCAACAAGCTTGTAGATCAGCTATTTTCAAATATGTATAATATATAATAATTTCATAATGTATAATCATTTCAAATATGTGTTCTGTAGTTGGCGCTTGGCGGTCGTTATCTGTAGCTAGCTTCACGGTTTAACTGCTTTAGTAAATCTCCTCCTTGGACCATGTCATTCACTCATCTCTCCATCGCAGCTCATTTCTCTCAGGAGAACCTGTTCCCCTGTCGTCAGCCTCCAGCACAGAGGTAAGCCCAGGCAAGGATAACTTTCATTACTGTGTGTAAAAGTGACAGATCATGCTCATTGTCTGATGTGACTTTACTGTTGAAATGTAAGTCAGTGTGAATGCTAATGTGCACTTCATTATCATCATCAATGTATGATTATTTGTCTAATTGTTTGTTTTTAATGTCACCTTTTCTTCAATGAAGCACTGCCAACTGCATCACATGGCCTGTTCCTTGGAGGAGTTGATGCAAAAAGGAGTTTAGCTTGTTAGTATAAATAGTATAGTATAAGACAGGGGTCTTCAACAGGGGGTCCGGGGCCCCTAGGGGGTCCTCAGAGTTACTACAGGGGGTCCGCCAAATCTTTGTGTGATATGATTTACCTTAAAGGGATATTTCACTTTCAGAAAAACTTTTGGTGATTTTATCATCTACTCAAGCCTTTGTGAACCCCCCAGACAGTTTTTAAGTTGCTCGATTCATATTTAGATATTTGATTTTCATTTTATCAGACATGCCCCCTTCCTATACAAACCCATTGTAACTTCAAACTCCATTTTAACCATGTTAGATTAGATTCATCAAAAACACCCGTCCTTGGTTCTGGTGACTCACCCTGCCCTCCTAATGCGTGAGGGGGCCGTGTTTTTCCGAGATTTTTTTTCATTTATTATTTTTTTTTTTTTTATTGTATTTTATTTTTTTCATTTTCCCAAAAAAATATTGAAAATAAATGAAAAATGTAATTGAAAAAACACGGCCCCCTCGCATATTAGGGGGGCGGTAGGAGACGGGTGAACCAAGGACGGGTGTTTTTGATGAATCTAACATGTTAAAAATGGAGTTTGAAGTTGCAATGGGTTTGTATAGGAAGGGGAAGTGTCTGATAAAATGAATATCTAATATCTAAATATTGATCAAGCAACATAAAAACTGTCTGGGGGGTTCACAAAAGCCTGAGTAGACGATACAATCACCAAAAGTTTTTTTGAAAGTGAAATATCCCTTTAACCACTTGAACCCTAGCATCCCTTTTCTGAGGTGAACTTTAGCCAAAAATAGCAGATCTACAAACTCACATTGTGAACTTGTAGATCGGCTATTTTTGGCAAAAGATAGGTGTAGAGGGAAAAAAGAGCAGACCAAGTAAACAATAAAGTTTAATCTGAAACACAATTTTATACAATATGTAGAGGGGGTCCCTGCTTCATCTCTGTCTCAGCTAAGGGGTCCTTGGCCTGAAAAGGTTGAAGACCCCTGGTATAAGAAATCAACTGTGTCATAAAAAAATGAAGTCATACAATACTTTTGCTTAAACAAAATGCCATACAGTCCTGTTGTTAAAAAAAAAGAAAGCTATTCAATGCCATAATACTTTGTTCTTGTCAGCCTAAATTGTTTACAGCACAGCTATCTATTTTTATATTTAATTCTTGTGACAATCCTGGGGGTTGTCAGGGTAACTGGTGTGGTTGTCATGGTTACTAACCATGTGTCATGTGTTTCAGAATGATTGGAGGGCGGAGTGTGTCATCAGTGGAGATCTGGTCCACCTGGATTGTCCTCTATAAAAAAGGTGGCTGGACTCCACTCTTGTCCTCTCTCTCTCACCATGAAGCTCACTGGAAGCACTCCAGCCTTTTGGTTGTTAAAGGACAAGACCACTTTGATAGAAGTTTTGGTTGTGTAGTTAGTGACCTTGCCATGATGTACGTAACTCCAAAGGTGAACAAGAAATCTAAAATAATTGCGCCATTGAATAGAAATTGATCATTCAAAATATGCCTACATGGTACGGTAAAACGGCTCTCAAAGTCACGCTTTTAGCACATAAACGAACACAAAGCGATTCAGTCAATATAGAACATCACCAAACCCAGTACTGTTTTTTTTTTAAATAAAAATGTCAACTTCCTGCTGATTTTACTATTTGAAGATCCGAATCCTGGTCTGCGGATCCAGTCCGGGTTTTCTTTTTAATAAAAATGGCAAAATCAACAGGATGTTAGCCTTATTTCAAAAACAAACGGTACTGGGTTTGGTGACCTTTTATATTGTCTGAATCAACTTCATTTGCGTTCGTTTGTGCTAAAAGTGACTTTGAGAGCTGTTTCAGCATACAATGTAATTCAATGAGCATATTTTGAATTATCAATGGAGCAATTATTTTAGATTTCTTGCCCACCTTTGGAAAGCTAACTACACAACCCAAACGTCTACCAAAGTGGTCTTGACCTTTAAGCACTATCCGTATTATGGGGATAGCTATAGCAGAAAATAGCCGATTGACACGTTGTGAGCTTGTCGATAGGCTATTTTCAGCCAAAGCTTTCCCCACAATAACACAAAACAGAAAATTCACTAGTATTGAGCCCTGAGGGACACCGGTTACCCATATCGGGTTAAGTTAGTTTTAATAAAATCATTTAAACCATTAAGACCTGGAACTGTGTCATTTTTAGATTTGAGCTAAAAAGCCTAATTTTACACTTTGGGCTATTCAAAAAAATAGCAGATATACAAGCTCATAGCGCGGCACCGAGTACCGCGCTACGAGATTGTAGATCTGCTATTTTTGAAAATGTGTGCAAATCTTTGAATATATATATCTTTAAAGCGAACATTTTTAACTCAAATCTTTGCTTCTGGGGGTCCCTGGAACAAAATATTTTGATGGGAGTCCGCGGCCAAATACATATCATTTTGGGGGTCCATGACATGAAAAAGATTGAGCACCACTGATATAGAAACATAAGTTTTTCAGAAAACTGTTGGGATTTAGGAGACATGTAGAATCGGCTTCAGGTCTCAATGGTTTAAACCTTCTTTGTTTCCTCATTTTGTTACAAACTCAGCCGTTTGGTTGGTTGTTGCAGTAAATACATTACATTTAAGTGGTTGGATTCAATTTACGTAATTTTTTTATCCCTGAGTCACTAGAATACCTCAAAACGAAGTATGGAGCTCGGCCTATAATTGATCATTGATTTGATTGATATGCAGCATGCCATGAGTGCAAAGTGGTATTTTCTCAAACTTAATTCAGCTAATCAAAGAGGATCTGTGGTCATAATACAGCTCTGTTTGAGGAACTATAGTTGAACACTTTACAACAGAACAATGTAGCCTACTTGATTTAACACCAAAACTGCTATAGTTTTGATCATCTGAAACTAAGGAATTTATAAATGACAAAAAGGGTATGAATTTTTATGACATTACGAAACATCTCTCTGTTTGCTTTCAATGAAGGTGTAAATCTGGGTTCAGACTCAGATGGTTTTAAACAACCTAAATCTCAGTTGTGTCATGATGAACCCTTTCCCTGATCATCAGAGGGTGTATCTAGTAGATTCAGTCATTCTGTCAGGGGTAGAGGTGTTTGCTGTGGATTTTCGTCTTTTGACCTGTCACCTCTTGCTTTAACTTTAAATATAACCTCAAAATCCTAATTAATGTGAAAGGCCTGGTGGTGCAAGAGAAAAGCATAGGCTTCACAAGCGGAAGGTTGTGGGTTTGAATCTTGGTCAGGGAAGATCTCGATTTTCTGTCTTTTTAAGGCGAGATGCATGGATGAAGCCCGCCTCCCTCCTCACGCCCTCTTTTAGCTCCGGCAGGAGAGGGAGGAGCATGGAGGGAGCCCACCTCCAGGGGGAGGAGCTTAAGAAGTACATATTATGCAAAGTTTTTTTTTAATTATTGTTTTGCGATTTTATGAGCCTTTTTTTCACATTAATTTGATGTTTTTTTTTTATTTTTATTGTACAGTGTTTTTTTCATTGTTTATTGTTTTGTTTCATCACCAGTTTGTATTGACCACAGTTTCACTTTAGTTGTTTTACCCTTTCAGTTTTTGTTTAGTTGTTATTTGAGTTGTTTTGAGTGAGCTTTGAACCAGGAACCCTGGGTTTATGAACCACGTATTTATCTTTTAAGCCACGCTGGCATGGAAAGTACAATTGGGAACGTCATACTTAACCCACCATATTGAATTTAGATGGACAGGGAGAAAATGTTCTACAGGAGATTTGAACCCTAAACCTGAGCTTTGAACCAGGAACCCTGGGTTTATGAGCCACATATTTATCCTTTAAGCCACGCTGGCATACAAGTTACAATTGGGAACGTCATACTTAACCCACCTTTTAGAAGTTAGATGGACAGTGAAAATGTTCTACAGGAGGTTTGAACCAGGAACCCTGGGTTTATGAACCACGTATTTATCCTTTAAGCCACGCTGGCATACAAGTTACAATTGGGAACGTCATACTTAACCCACCTTTTAGAAGTTAGATGGACAGTGAAAATGTTCTTCAGGAGCTTTGAACTCCAAATCTTCTGCTTTCAGACCCTGTACTTATCTATTGAGCCACACAGGTATGGACAATCCAAATGAGAACGTAATACTTAAACAACCTCTTAGAATTTAGATGGACAGTGAAAATGTGCTCCAGGAGTTTTCGAACTCCAGACCTTCGGTTTTCAAACCCCAGAGCTTTCTCTTAAGCCGTGGTGGCATGAAAGATGCAACTGAGAACGTAATACTTAACCCACCTTTTCAGGATTTAGACATACAAGGAAGATGTTCCGTGGGAGCTTTGAATCCTAAATCTTACGTTTAAAAACTCTGGAATAATCTCTTGAGCTACGCTGGCATGGAAAATGCTTGGAGGACGTAATAATTAACCCACCTTTTAGAATTTGGATGGACAGCTAAAATGTTCTTTAGGAGCTTTGAACATTAAAATCTTTGGTTCATAAACAGTGACACATCTCTTGAGCCACAGAGACATGAAACATTCAGATGGGAAGGAAATACTTATGCTTTTAGAATTTAGATGCACAGTATATTTCTACATTGTGGTATTGATATTTTAACTTCACCACTTAGACCCTCTATTCTTAGTAAAGTTGCAACTTTACTTGGACCGCTTGCCTTTTTCCCATCTACACCAAATCTCTTCACTAAAAATAGTTAATCTACAAGCTCACAACACGTCGACACGTTGTGAGCTTGTAACTCTGTTATTTTTGACGAATGTTTGCCCCCAGAATAGGGATGCTGGGGTTTACTTCTTCCACCACTGCTGAAGAGCATGCAAGACAGTAGACAACTAAGAAACAGTGGTGGGAAAAGTACTCACATCTTTTACTTAAGTAAAAGTATCACTACCCTAAAGTAAAAGTCAGGAATTCAAAAGTATTGGCATCGAAATGTACTAAAAGTGCAGAAGTCCCATTTCAAGTTTTCAAAATGTATCAAAATCTTTTGAAAATAGCAGATCTACAAGCTCACTATGCGTCGTGATTTCTGAGCTTGTAGATCTATTTAAAATGGTCAAACATAACCTTGAACAATTCTTGTCTTTGTCTTGTCTTTTTTTTTTACTTCATATTTATTTTAAGCATTTTATTATTAGGTGTTTTTTTTCCCCCTTTAGTACCTTTTCCCCATTGTTTATTAATTTGACAGCTGTTAATGTGTTTTTTCATGGTTTGATTTCATGGTAGTTTTATTGAGGCATTTGAACCAGCTTTTTTTAATCACACCAGTTAGATTTCACAGTTGTTTTAGTTATTTGTTGAATTTGAGCTTTGAACCTAGAACCTTCGGTTTATAAACCCCTGACATTATGTCTTGTGCCACGCTGGCACTGAAAATGCAAGTGAGAACGAAATACTTAACCTAGTCAAATTTAGATGGAGAATGAAAGTGTGCCTAAAAATATGACTTTATTTTAAAATATAAAATCAAAATAGATTGTATTGGCATTATCTCTAGATGTATTCTTTTTGGCAGATTTTGTCACATTTAGCGGGACATAATGCAGAGAAAACATGTTTTCTAGAAATCATCATCATTGTAAAAAAAAAAAAACATTTCATTTCACTGCAACAGAGGATTATGTTTAATTCCACGTTTCATTGTTCCACAGTTTTCCTGTATATTATAATATTCTTATGAAAAATACTTCAATTGACACAACCAGGTTACATCACTTGACAATGTTGCTTCTACCTTCTACAGTCAAAGTCCATAGTCTTTGCTGAAGAAAGTGTCCCTGAAAATCAAGCATGAGTGTTAATAAGGTCAAACGTGTGTGTGTGTGTGTGTGTGTGTGTGCGTGCGTGCGTGCGTGCGTGCGTGCGTGTGAGAGAGTATACTTAAAAAGAATTGTAACAGGCAGATTTGAAAAAAGTTTGGGTGGAGTACTTGACAAGGAGCATGGAGGGAGCCACCTCCAGGGGGAGGAGCTTTAGAATCCGGTAGGAGAGGGAGGAGCATGGAGGGAGCCCACCCCCAGGGGGAGGGGCTTAAGAAATTTACATATTATGCAAAACCCTTTTTTTCTTTAGTTTTGTGATTTTATAGACGCTGTTTTTTCACATTATTTTGATTGAGGTATTCTTTGTATTGTTTAGTGTTTTTTTTTTTTATTGTTTAGTGTTTTTTTTCCATCACCAGTTTGTATTGACCACAGTTTCATTTTAGTTGTTTTACCCTTTCAGTTTTTATTTAGTAGTTGTTTGAGTTGTTTTGAACCAGGAATCCTGGGTTTATGAACCACGTATTTACCTTTTAAGCCACGCTGGCATGGAAGCTACAATTGGGAACGTCATACTTAACCCACCTTTTAGAATTTAGATGGACAGTGAAAATGTTCTTCAGGAGGTTTGATCCTTAAGCCTTCTGCTTTCAGACCTTGCATTTATCTCTTGAGCCACACAGATGGCTCAAGACTTTACTTTCCCGCTTGCCTTCTTACCATCTACACCAAATCTCTTCACTAAAAATTGTCAATCTACAAGCTCACAACACGTTGACACGTTGTGCGCTTGTAAATCTGTTATTTTTGACGAATGTTCGCCCCCAGAATAGGGATGCTGGGCCTTACTTCTCCCACCACTGCTGAAGAGCATACAATACAGTAGACAACTAAGAAACCCCAGTGGTAGAGTTAGAGCATACATGGGCAACTGGCGGCCCGGGGGCCGCACCCTCACTTAATGCGGCCCGCAGGTTAATATCAAAATACTGATATATTATTGATTTCAGCTGTTACAATTCCAAACATGCAAACATGACCCGCTTTAATTACTTCAGTCTATATTAGTAGCTTGATGACTAGTATTAAAATTCTATTGAATGTATATAGGGTTTATAGTGGCTAGTTGATGCTATATATATATAAAAAAAAATAAAGTCTCCCAGTCTGAGAATCACTGTGCTATTGTATAGTATTAGTCTAGTGTGATTACATGTCAATCAGTAAACACCGAAGGAGAGCTGTGTTGATAAAACCAGGTTATTCATATCTTTTCATACATTTCCATGCAAGTATGGACATATGGTGTCAACATGCCAAAAAAGCAGAGGGAAGCACTGGTAGTCGGTACTCCTGGTTTCTGCTGGGAACAGGGTTCGATTCCCTGCAGCGCTGTGCTTACTGTTTCACCTTTGTCCTGTTGTGTATGTTTACATTAAATGTTAGCACTCAATTCATTGATTCATAATACCTGAATGCACTTTTATTATAATATATCAAGCAGATAGCCCTGTGATTACCTGTGATTACATCTTTAGCACATACTCCTATGTCATGGTGTATTAGTCGGCACAGTGGATTAATATTTCGATTGATCTGGGATGTTAAAATTGTGCTAAACTGTGGTCAATGAATTGCCTCTTCAGCTAGATTAAACGGTAGTCACTTATAACTGTTGAGACTCCTAGAGCTTAAAGGGCAAGACCACTTTGGTAGAGGTTTGGGTTGTGTAGTTACCTTGCCATGATGTAACTCTAAAGCAGTGGCGTCAGTTCAGCAAAAGCTAGGGTATGGCAACATGCACGCGACCTCATGGACGCGCGCGCAGCGCGCGTGCATGAGGTTTTTGTGCGGTTCTGGGCGGGTTGGGTTCGTTTTTTTCCAGTTTTTGTATACTTTATTTCGGTTTTAGGGTTAGGATTCGGGTTAGGTTAGGGTTATGTTATTTAATTCTTATTTTTGCCTGATTTTCCCGATTTATTATCAAAAAAGTACTTCTTTTTTTTTTCTCCCCTGGAGCCAGGGTATGGCAGCTGCAATAGCCTGCCATACCCAATTGACGCCCCTGCTCTAAAGGTGGGCAAGAAATAAAAAAGAATTGCTCCATTGATTAGAAATTGATCATTTAAAATATGCTCCTCATTGACTTACATTGTACGGTAAAACAACTCTCAAAGTCACTCTTTTAGCACCTAAACGAACGCAAACAAAGTTGATTCAGACAATATAGAACATCACCAAACCCAGTACTGTTTTTTTTTTAAATAAAAATGTCAACTTCCTGTTGATTTTGCCATTTTTAATAAGTGGAAAACCTGGACTGGATCCGCGGATCCGGATCCAGATCTTCAAATAGTAAAATCAACAGGAAGTTGACATTTTTATTAAAAAAACAAACAGTACTGGGTTTGGTGATGTTCTATATTGTCTGAATCAGCTATGTTTGGGTTCATTTATGTGCTAAAAGAATGACTTTGAGAGCTGTTTTACCGTACAATGTAAGTCAATGAGGAGCATATTTTGAATTATCAATTTCTAATCAATGGAGCAATTATTTTTGATTTCTTGCCCACCTTTGGGGTTACATAATGGCAAGGTAACTACACAACCCAAACCTCTACCAAAGTGGTCTTACCCTTTAAGACGTGTTAACATGGATAGCTTAGTATCTAATAACATCTCTGTGTTATAATGAATGGAGTATGAGAATTATGTCATACAGTGCAGATTGTAGTTCGGCTCTTTTAGGAAATTTCTGAATGTACCGGTCGGGATTCGAACCCCAGTCTCCTGCATGGTAAGGGACACATAAGGCCAAACGACTATTATATAGCCTCTCACTTGAACAGGGGAGATATTTGAAGATGTAGTAGTACTTTGGCTGTCTTTGACACTGTAATGGGCTTTGGACTGATATAGACAGAGACAAAGCTGTTCATGTGAAAGATGGTTGCGTACTGAGCAACACAGAATATTCACCACATGCTGACTGCATGTTTTAATTTCATTGTGGTTCAAGCATAGGATGTTGCTGTGCATTTGATCACTTGGATCTGGGTGTGCATGCTTTGTTTATTATATATTTGTATTTCTTGATGGAATAATAACCTCCTATCCGTGGCAGCAGACCAAAATGATGGCGATTTATAAAATACCTTGAATTAGATAGGGTTTTCATTGTGCACATTGCACTGTAAATGATGTCCCACAGAAAGCAATGCTCACTGAATAGCCCTTGAGCAAGGCTTCCATGCAGGGTCCGGCTGGAAACAAGCTTCGTGCTTAGTCCGACACCCTGGGTAAACAACAAACTTTGCTTTGCTTACTCAAGCACTTTGATGTCATTATTGAATGCACGTCATCCTGGCTTGAAACCTTGAAATGTAGAAACATTATTTCGTTTTTATTTATCATGTACAATTATTTCATTAATTTAGACCTATTTGTGTTTGCTATTACCCTACAGCCTAGTATGTGTGCAGTGTGCTTGAGAGATACATAGGGTGTATATTTTGTAATAACCTAACACAATATTTCTACAGCTGTAGCCTATTGACTTTGTTCCTACTAAAACGATCTGTAAGAATAATTGAGTCTAGCAAAATTAAATGATGAGAAATGTGCATCAACAGAAGTAGCTATTACATGCATGCAAGCAATCAAACTCATCTGTGTCACATATTAAGTGATATTTGAAAGATGTGTTAGGACTCATAACAATGAATTGGCACATCTAATGACGAGTTACCAAGAATGATAACTAATGATGTGAGCAGGATGAATGATGACCTTCTGTAAACACATGGTGGTAGCCTATACAGCTGCCCTGAAAATACAGAAGGATTTTGATTGGCCATTTGCATTTGCATTATTCATCAAATTACTCTAACAATTGTTGTTCACCACTGTCATTGTCTACTGTCATTACCATTAGTTGTGGTATAGACTCTATAGCCGTAGAACCATTTACAGTTATCGTTCTTGGCTAGAACAATAACTGTAAATGGTTCTACGGCCTTGGTGTGGAGGGACAGCTCTCTACACTTATTTACATTTCACATCACAGTCATTGTGTAAAATGATCTAAAACACAGCATGAGCACTTGTTAGTGTCAGGTTACTTTTGGTCAAAGCGGGGATCGAATTGGCGACCTTGGGATCCATACTTCCCCTTCTTAGAAACGCTAGTTTTAACATTTCAGTGCTTTTTGAAAATATTCGGATACATAACTGCTTGCAGCAGGATTTTACATGAAGCTGAGTTAGAATTGCAGCCATTCCCATCCCTTTTCTCTCAATTTCTCTCCTTTTCCCTTCTTTCTTCCCCCTCGTTTACAGTCCAATGTTCCCCAGCTTACTTCCTGTATGATTCCGGGGAGACATCAAATTTCTCTTTTGGGTCTTGAGTCAAGACCCAGGCTCCCGGGGACACATCAAATTTCTCTTTTGGGAGAGAAATTTGATGTCTCCCCGGGAGCTGGGACCCAAGCCTCAAGTTTGTGAACCACTGCCATTTAGAACAGTGGTTTTCAACCTTTTTCATGCCAAGAACCCCTAAATTGATATACATTCGGCCGCGGACCTCCATCTGAAAATGTTTTGTGCCAGGGACCCCCAGAAGCAAAGATTTGAGTTAAAAATTATCGCTTTAAAAATGTATATATATATTTCTATCACATTTTCAAGATTTTTCAAAAATAGCAGATCTACAAGCGCTATGAGCTTGTAGATCTGCTATTTTTGAATAGCCAAAGCTAAGTGGTTAAAAATGATTGTGATGCTATCAGTGGCGTACCCACCGCAGAGGCAGGAACTAAAATCTCGCCTCCCCTAGAAAATGAAGACAAAAGAGATGTACTTAGTACCAAAAGCAGAAAGTACAGTACTCATTATGCAGAATGTCCCCCCAAGTTTTCAAATCAAAAATCAAATGTGAAAATAATTAGGAAAAAGCAGATCTACAAGCTTACAATGCATCGCAAAGCGACGCATTGTGAGCTTGTAGATCTGCTATTTTCAAATGGCCGAAATGTATATAGGGCTGAAGTGGTTAATGTATGTTTTGTAATAATAATTGTAATATTGTAATAACAAATCTACAAATTAACTAGTAACTTAAGTTTTCAAATAATTGTAGAGGAGTAAAAGTAAAAGTATTGCAAATTGGAAATACTCCATTGAAGTAAAAATACCTCAAAATTGTACTTAAGTACAGTACTTGAGTACATGTAGTTACTTTACACCACTGGTTATTATTCCATGATTTCCGTTTAATTATTTAATAAAAGCAAATGATAAATAAATCTCTGTATCACACAAACAACTCAACATTAATCCACAGACTGAATTTATATTATGTTTAATATTGCCCAGCAGTACTCTTGATTGCCTGGCAATTATTGTACATTTCTGTCATGATCAATAAATGAGTTACTTAAAGTCAGATGAAGGATAAACAAAGTAAG
Source organism: Gymnoscopelus microlampas (assembly GCF_963454915.1). Lineage (NCBI taxonomy): Eukaryota > Metazoa > Chordata > Actinopteri > Myctophiformes > Myctophidae > Gymnoscopelus > Gymnoscopelus microlampas. The sequence goes on along the minus strand of NC_139959.1, from coordinate 13,828,779 downwards.
CAAAATGACATTGATATAAGTATTTGCTAAGACATGAGTTCACTGAAAAATACGAAATACATATTATGTACATTATTTATCAGAAAATGCATTGAAATGACCTGTCAACCATAATGCTATATACAGTGACCTCTCAAGTATTCCCAATTTCCAGCTGAAAGCTAAATTCACCCTAAATGGATGTTATAGCTCTTTACAGTAAATACAACAAGAACACTTTACAGTTCACCTCACTGCAAAATACGTGGTGACATTTAATGTCCTAAAAGTGGTTCTACTTTTGAAGACAAGTACTTTATATTGAGTGACAAAATGTGTTCATTTTACCATGAGAATTACATGAAGAAGACCCCCCCTTACATACACACAACAAATGCTCATTTTAGGAACAACCAATTAATACAGTTGCATATGTTATTAATAAAGAAAGGTGGTCCATATTTCTTAAAAAATACAATTTGTTATATAAATACAATTTGGTAAAAAATAAAGTTTTTTTTTTATACACACTCCATTCTTCCCAAATTCTTTCGTAAGTGCCGTGTTTTCTCAAATGCTCACTTTGGTCTCTCTGAATGGGTTAATCCATAGTATAATAGTCTTCCCTTTAATCAAAACAAGACAAGTTAAGGCAAGTCAAGTCAGTGGCGTGCACAGACATTTTGAGGGGCAGGTGCTGAAGTAAATTATACTTTTTTTTGTTTACTTGGTCTGCTCTTTTTTCCCTCTACACCTATACCTCTTTGACAAAAATAGCCGATCTACAAGCCCACAACGCCTCGCAGCGCGAGGCGTTGTGGGCTTGTAGATCTGCTATTTTTGGCTAAAGTTCTCCTCAGAAAAGGGATGCTAGGTTTCGGGTGGTTCTCTGAGGACCCCCTGTTGAAGACCCCTGCTGTAAACTGAAAAAAAAAGGCACTTCTGGTCAAGAGGGCAAAGGGCAGGTGCTCTAGCACCATCTAGAGTCTATCTGTGCACGTCCCTGAGTCAAGTACTCTCGGGAGGAAGTTTCATAAGAAGGAATCGTCAGAAGCTGGTGCATAGGAGAAGCCCAGAAAGGCATCATCCGCTTCCATTACACTGGCGTTGACAATGGAATGTTCAGGGGACCAGCAGACAGAGTTGGGGACCGTCTCATCTGTGAACTCTGGGTCAAAGTTTGTGATGTCGTAGGGAGCGTTCTAGGAAAGCACAGGGAAAAGATGGGAAAAGGGAAGGTTAACTTATTAATCCATTCAATCCGGGGGGCGCATCTGTGTGTCATTGTTAGATTTCTTTTGGCTATTCAAAAATAGCAGATATACAAGCTCATAGTGCTGCGCTATGGGCTTGTAGATTTGCTTTTATTTATTTTTTATCTTGAAAATTCCTGCAAATCTTTAAATATATATATTTTTAAAGCGAACATTTGTAAAAATATTTTGTTCCGGGGACCTCCAGAAGCAAAGATTTGAGTTAAAATGTTCGCTTTAAAATATATATATATATATATATATATATTCAAAGATTTGCACAAATTATTCAAAAAATAGCAGATCTACAAGCTCATAGTGCTGCACTCCACGCTATGAGCTTGTATATCTGCTATTTTTGAATAGCCAAAGAAATCTAAAATGACACGAGATGCGATCCCCGGATTGAATGGGTTAAGACAAAGACATAGGGATAGTTAACATATTAAGACATAGGGAAGGTTAACATATTAAGACATATACAGTATATATATGTATAGCATGCCATGCATACATACGATTATAAGCAAATATCCATACAAGATAATATATGACATGGGTGAGATGCGAAAAAAGGAGATATTTACCACATTTGGTGTGAATGGAGGAGAGATTTTCTTCTGTTCCAAGTCATCCCAGTTGATGGAGGAAAAGAAATTGTGTGCTTTGATCTCATTCTGAAAATAATAGTAGTAATAATAATATAATAAGCATAATTAAACATGAGTATTTATTTATTAAGTAAGACCAAACATAAATTATATTGACTGACAATAAGTATTGACCAACAACAATTCCAGTGCATTTACAGACTATCCACCAGAGGGAGCCGAATTGAAAATATGGAGAGGAGAAGAACCACATACTCCATTCAACAAAGACAGTGGAAGTGCAGCGATGAAACATCACTTACAAAGTCATCTCTGGATCCCAGTCTGTGAGCACCATCTTTTTCCAGCAGTGCCTGGAGGAGAGACCAGGCTGTGCTGGACGCGCCAGGGCGCATGGTCAGCGACTTGTGGAGTATGTTGTCATACATCTCATGGGTGTCCCTGCTGTAGAACGGAGGCTAGAAAATGAAAGAGACACAAACTGTATGTGTAGGGGAATAACTGGCAGATCAAAACAGTGCTTTTTAAAAAAATGTTCATTTCACATTTTCAATTTCAAAAGGAACATTATCAAGGCTTCAAGCAATAATATAATACATTTTCAACAACATATTTAAAAAAATGCTGCTTAGAAAAATGCGACTGATAGGTGTGGTATAATAACCATATAATAGTATACTGGTATTGGCTATTAATCTAATATCTCTGTACAGTTCTATATCACTCCGTGGCTAAGAAAACCCATCAGGCTGCAAAATCTAAGTCAAGGTGAAATCCACAACAAAATGTAAGGTGAAGTTCAATCTCTGTGGAGATTTAACTATGGAGGAGTGAATAGAGCAATATCTCTGTGGAAAAGTCCAACTTAAAGGGACGATACGCAAAGCTGCTGAAAGATGAGATTGATGAACATGTGTGGATAAATATGACTTGAACACCAATATGGGCAAATAGCATCAATCAAAGGTGTGGTTTAATGAAGTTTTGTAATATCTCTATGCCCTATTATGATAAACAGCAAAGGAGGCAGAGCTGCTCAATGACACTGACAAAGATTATTGAAAACGTTGCATAGCAACCGCCTTGTTTGAATAACTTGTTATTAAAGAAACAAAGAAAAAGGCAAAAGTGGAGGGCTGCAGCATCCTTAAAGTCAGTCAGTGGATTATAAAAGCACTGTAGAAAAGATGCTTCAGTCAAATAAGAAGACAAAACCAAGGCAATCTAGCTCATCTTTGATCATAATTTGCCGTTTTTAAATGTTATTTTTTTCTTCTAATTTGTTATTAAAAATGTTTTGATAGTGCTAAGGGGGTTTGTTGTTGGCCCTCCACTTTAAGTCGTGCTGAACTAGATTAGATTTAATATAATGACAATATATCATGGCTTGTCATACAATGGCTTGTCATACAATGAGTTATTGTATATAAAGATAAACAGATTGCCAGCCTGTTATACTCACTGCATGTAAGCTCTTTAACTCATTCAGTGCCATTGACGTCGCCGACGTCACGTTTTTATAAGCCCAGGGTGCCAATGACGCCGCCGACGTCATGACATTTTTTTTTCAGAACCCAAGATATCATGATTTGAAGATTTGCTGCTCCATTCACTTCTTGTTTAACATCTTACTGAAAAAGACTGCACTTTTTTTTTACAATGTATTTTTGGCTCTGGCACTCAGAGCCAAACTGCCAGAAATAAGTCAGGCACTGAATGAGTTAATACTGTATCTTTATGCGACTCCTGAACTGTTGATTTATGTCTTTGTGTAAGTGGGCGAACACAAAGTCAAATTGTGTAGTATGTGATTCAGTTTCATAAGTTTGAGGAGATGGTACACAGGAAAAACTCACCAGGCCAAATAGCATTTCATAGAGCACTGAGCCCAGGCACCACCAGTCTACAGTGTTATCATACGGCTGCTTCCGCAGAACCTCTGGAGCAAGATACTTGTACGATTGAGAAAAAGGCATAATTAACATAAGATTTCATTTCATTAATCTGCTTTAGAATAAAAGAAAAAAGAACAGAAATTCACCATTATCAATTAGTATCTTCTGACAGTTTATTATCCTGGGGAACCTTACTCAACATATCCTGTGCATATTATGTCCCCAAGAAAAGATAAATTGGAACTTGTCTGATTATTAACCACATTTTATTCCAAAGACTTAGTTAATAATTGTAACTTTGACACAGATGGTGAGGCTTGCGAGGAAAACATTGACCATAATGGCAGACACACACATCTACGCAAGTGAATGCTCTGGTACCTCAGGCGTCCCACAAAACGTTGAGGTGGTATCAGCCTGGGAGATGCCTTCCTTACACAATCCAAAGTCCGTCAAAACTATATGTCCCTGTAAAGAGAGGAGACAGGCACATTTTTAGACGGCGACTGCCGTACAAGCTGTTCATTATCCTGGGCACTGAGGGATCTATTGTTGCCATGGAATGTTGGCCATGTTAGACCCCCCACCGCCGCCGCCCCCACCAGTCACTGCCCCCCCCACTTTCTCAATGAGGCTAACCAGGAAAAGCATGGGTAAGGCCTAATCCAATCACATATTCTACTCGGCTGAAACTATAAATGACTGACACACTTGTTCCTTAAGAGATATACACGGTACAAAAAGTTACGTCTATGCTATATACAGAGTATATACTAGACAGACAGACAGACAGACAGGCAGGCAGACAGACAGACCTATCATATGCAGCCATATTGTTTCAGCAAATCTGTATACAATCCTTAGCAATGGCTCTATACAGTGCAGAGAACTGCAGACCCAAAATCAATCCAAACTATCAAATGTGCATTTACTTTCATTATATTTTATATAATGTTAATATTGCTTACATTACATTGTTTTTAGTTATAATAAATAAAATACTCACTTCATAGTCAAGAAGGATATTTTCTGGCTTCAAGTCCCTGCAACAATATAAACACATAAAATACATATCTGTATTTATTTAAGAATTTGTAACAAAGCATGGAACAAATCTTACATCACAAGGATGCTACTTAAGGTAATATGGGGACATAGGCTTCTCTTGTGACAGATAATTGCATTCACATGTTAGTTAAACTACAATTTCACATTTGTACACATGACTGCGTGCACACATAACTTAATAAGGATTAGTGCTAAGGACTAGTAAAAGCAACTCTAAAAAAATCTAAAAGTTCCCCAACTTCTGTTAGTAGGACTACCGAGTAACTGTCAAGGGTTGTTTGGGTTCGCCATTCATAATGTTAATTACATTGTGTGTGTGTGTGTGTGTGTGTGTGTGTGTGTGTGTGTGTGTGTGTGTGTGTGTGTGTGTGTGTGTGTGTGTGTGTGTGTGTGTGTGTGTGTGTGTGTGTGTGTGTGTGTGTGTGTGTGTGTGTGTGAGGGGGGGGGGGCGGGCAAGCTAGAGACAAGCTGGGGAAAACAAAACACGTACGCACACATACCTGTAAACAATGTTGAGAGAGTGTAGATATCCCAGTGCACTTGCCATTTCAGCAATGTAGAATTTTGCTCTGGGCTCCAGAAATGTCCGTTCTTTTTGAAGATGGAAGAATAGCTAAAACAATAAGGTGCAGATCAGATTTAGATCAAGACAGAACAAAGCAGACATATTTTATTTACCAGCATATGATCAAGATGAACAAAATCAAATGATAAGTCATGATACGGCTGAGTGATTCACATTTAATTTCTGCATTGTCTGTCTGAGAATAACTCCTCATGAATGCAGTCAGCCAGCTTGAGAGCATTTACCACAGACTGTGCCAACCTTGAATGAGCAAAAGTCTAATACCCAGCCGCACATGATGGAAAGCCTTAACTTGTTAGATTACAGACACATGATGAAACATCCACAAAGCCACTACATATATATATATCTCTATATATATAGATATAGATATATCGTACAGTACACACGCATGCACACACAGGCACACACGGGCACACGCACGCACGCACAACACACACAAACTACCAAGGCTGTAGAAATGCTTCTGGGCACTAACTGTATGCCTTGTTTCTGCCAGTACTTCAATGGTATGTGTAAAAATGCCAATAAATATTTTCATAGAGTAACACTGGCTTACACTGCACAAGTGGTCAGGAAGTATTTATTCTAATGTGGAAAACTCTGCTCACAGATTCCAGTTGTGAGCTAGAAAAAAAACAGCTATCACAAAGGTATGGATTGCAAACCCATCAGTTTGCTTCGGCAACTTCTGTCATAATACAGTTGTATTTAAAAACCTTACTCGGAGGGTAGGGGTGTTTTGTTTTTAGCCACGAGACACCATATTCACATACAGTACTGTAGTCACTGAAACGTGTGTTAACAACTTTACAAAACAGAGGGGACTGGTTGGTCACGCTTGACCTGTCCGTGTGTGTGTGTGTGTGTGTGTGTGTGTGTGTGTGTGTGTGTGTGTGTGTGTGTGTGTGTGTGTGTGTGTGTGTGTGTGTGTGTGTGTGTGTGTGTGTGTGTGTGTGTGTGTGTGTGTGTGTGTGTGGTTGGGGAGGGAAGATGAAAAATGCAATCCGTACTCCAGAATAGATCTTCTACTCAAGACTCTGTAATAACAAGATTTATATATCTGCTATTTTTGAATAGCCAACGCAAAAATCTAAAATGACACAGATGCTTTTTAAGACAGCTTGGAATGATTTGAATATACACAGACACTAAGACTTGAAAGAGTAGCTTAGTTGTACATCATCTCTACCAGTGTTGATCAAGCTACTTGGAAAGTGTAGTGAGCTAAGCTAATAGTTAGTCTAAATTAAATTAAGCCTCACTACACTGAAGTTAGCTACCCCCCAAAGAAATGTAGCACGTTAAGCAGCAACATGGCAAAAGTAGTTTACCGCATTGAAGGTATGTTTTTTGTTATTGTTTTTTACATTGAACCAACCCAAGTCAATGCTATCTCAAGGATCAATAAAACTATAAAGAAACCAAAAACCTTCAGTTCAATTGTTTATTAAGCAATAAGATGTGCCCTTTGCTCTCTGCTCCAAAAAAAAAATGTAATAAAAGTGCTACATGTAACAAAATGTATAATACATAATGTGTGTGTACAAGTGCGTGCGGACAGACGGATGCACGGACCGACGGACACAGACAGACATGTGTGCGTGCAAGCATGGTCAAGCACACCTGTGTTTGCATGGGTACGGCCAATTTACACATGGTAGAATTAGCAGGACTAACTGAAAGTTAACTCAAAACTAATTCAAGTAATTCAACTCAAACCACAGTAGCAAAAGAATAAAGACCTGCTCCGAACTGTAACAACATGACAAAAAAACAACAACTTTTCAGCTCGAGACCCAAAAGAGAAATTTGGCATTTTCAGCCCTATTTCAAAGGCTGTGAAAATAGCCGCTCTACAAGCGCACAACGCGTCGCGATGAGTTCAAGTTCACTTTAAAAAGGATATTATTTTTTCTTAAAATTTCTGGATTTTTTTTTTTTCTTTTGAAAATCAATTGAAATATTAATAATAATTATTAATAATTATATATATATATAAAAAGCAAAAAATGTGAATATTTATGTGCAACCCAGAAATAGTGGTTGAGTGACCCCAACAATGGGTCCCGACCCATTGTTTGGGAACCACTGTTCCAAATAAGAGTTGATGACACAGAGAGAGTAGAGTGTGTGCGTGTGCGCGCACGTGTGTGTGCGCGTGCGTGCGTGCGTGCGTGCGTGTGCGTGCGTGTGCATGCGCATGTGTGTGTGTGTCCGTGTGAATGAGATCTATCTGCATGGAAACACGTCCTTTGAGGATGAGGTGACCAGGCTGGGCCCTGATCTTTCTCACAAGAGGCATTTGTTTACACAACACAAGAAACGCTTTTCAAAATTAGCATCGGAAAGACTGTTTCTTTGGTTGCAAAATGTCTTCTTCTAGACTACAGAGTCACAGTCATTTACAAGCATGCGTGTCTGTATTCCCCTGCAGCAGACAGGAATCAGTCCAAGGATTGGTGTATGATGTCACCACCATCATACCACACTGCTTCTGTCGACTACACTTAGGTCTGTAATCTCTGTATATAGCAGTGGCGTCACTGATCCTCAGACCGCAGTAGAAATCTCTGCTGTGCTTACGTTTCAGAAATGCACTACTTGATCAATGAAAGTCTGTCACTACTGAACGGCCCTTTGATTCAGAAAACAGAGTAGCTACCACTACACTACTGATAAATTAGGTAAACAAATAATGCCTGGGGCATTACATTTCCACGGTGCATCCAGCTTGGTCAGGCACTCCAACATAGAGCTCTTCACGGATCCAAAATGACCCGAACCCTGATTGACCCGTAACATTTGTTCCAAGAACCGATTGGTTCAGAGATTATTTTCAAATGATGGACCCTAACCCTAATGGACCCCTGAAATCAAGTGGAATGGATTTGATAATGAAGCACTGACAGTCCTCTGAAAAGAGGGCAGAGTCGATGGAAGAGGATGCACTGTTTTTCAACATAGTTAAAAACAAGTGTGGGGAGGGGGTGTCTAAACTCATCATTTAAAAAAGGTGGACAGGACTTGTCCCACCCTCATATAATGGCTCTGATGCCGATGGACACTAGCCTGGCATTGCCAGACTGTTCACGTGGGATTCACTCACAAGTTCCTCCACCGTGGAGGAACTTATGAGTGAATCCCACGTGATCAGTCTGACAACTCCAGGCTACATGGTCACGCCCACAAGCATGTGGGCAACATGCTTGTGGGCATGACTTAACTTTTCCAAGGTGTGAGAGGTGAGGAAAGTGCTGTACTGTAAGGACAGGCATCCTGGTTTCAGTGGTCAATCATGATCACAGTAGAATATTAAAGAGATGTTTAACAGTCAAAATATATAGTAAAGTATACAGTAGTTTTCATGGTTCAAACAATCTGGGTTACATTTTGACTCATAGGCCTGTCTGTTTACTCACTACTATAGTACTCTTAGTGCCTTGTTACTTTAACATCATGCATCTCTATGGAGGCAGTGTGTATTATTGCTATTCTGGGCTTCTCCTGGCCCAGTGACTCATTTCTTCATGAGTGTATCATTCATAAAAGTGAAAGTACTCACTTCTCCACCATTGATGAAATCCAAGACAAAGTATAACTTGTCTGCAGTCTGAAAGGAATAATGCAGCCCAACCAAGAAGGGGTGTTTCACATTCTTCAGCAGCACGTTGCGCTCTGCCATGATGTGTTTTTGCTAAAGAAAAGTAAAATGATTTACTAAGCATCAACAAAAACATGTGAGCCTGACTTTTACATGGCTAGGGTCAGGGTGATAGAGTACATAAACTTACCTCTCTTCTATTGAGAATGACCCTTTTTTGTAGGACTTTGACTGCATAATACTTTGCATCGTGTTTCCGCTTTGCAAGGAAAACCTTCATCACAAGGGAGAGAAGTCCTATTGAGCACTGTGTCAGCTACACAGACAATAGTAGTTGCCTACAAGCAATAAAACAGTGTGGCTAAATATTTAAGAGACTCTCACTTCCTCACCGGAGGTCATTACATGCAGAAGTAGAACTACTGTTAGCCAACAGACAGACAACACAATGAAATACTCAACATCAGCTGCAGTGGTTCAAGCAGTCACGTGACCTACATACATTCAATTATGTTTCTGTCCACATCATTAAACTGAAAATATGATTTGAGTTTTTTTCTCTGATGATCCTGTAACAGCTACAAAGCAGCCTCATATGTAAATTAGATTCAATACACCACTATTCTTCCCTCCAGATTGAAAGTGAAGTATTGCGTTTTTTGTGTTATCCTTTTAGCATCACTACCACCTGTACTATTTGCAAAGTGTTAATAACGTATTCAATCAATCAATCAATTCCTTATGACTAATTCCGATTTACTTACATATGAGTATATGAGAGCAAGCGACTTCTTTTGTGATCACATACCTTTCCAAAACTCCCCTTTCCGATGACCTTTAGAAAGTCAAAGTCTGTAGGCTTGGCACTGGAATAAAATGAAAATAATTATTATTATTGTTTTAAAACAAACTAATTCATGAAAAACGTAAGCCAGGGAGTTTAAGTAGGGGAACCAAGTATTTTCATTCTGATGGGGTTGCTGGGGGAAATATAATTAATAGTGTACAGTAGTTTAAAACATGATTGTATACCATTAACCCATTAAAACCGGGAAAGCATCTGTGTCATTTTAGATTTAGATCACAGAATGTCACTTTGTGCCGCACTGCAAGCTTGTACATCTGCTATTTCAGAAATGTTTTGAAAAATCTTTAAAGTGTGAGAACTACTGCTTTAGAAGGCATATGTAGAATCGGCCTCAGGTCTTAATGGGTTAAACTGAAAATATCAAAAAAAGAAAAAGGAGTAGGCCAGTGATTAAAAAATAACAATTGCAGGCATTTTTAGTAACTTTTCTTTAAAGCACATTTGCGTGGAACATACTGTGGATTTCCAGACGGTCCCAGGTTGATGTTTCTGGAGGTAGAGTTGTTCTGTTAAACATATGAGAAAACATTATCTAGATCAGTGGCTATGGTGTGACTGGAGGCTATGTACTTTGGAGCAGTGAACACTTATCCATTGTCAAGGCTATACAGTACATTTAAAGTGTAGTTCAGACCACCAAAAGATTTGCGACAAAATGGTTTTAGAATGTTGCAGAGAAACATCCCAGTGGTCTGAATCACTTGGCTGATTCCGGTTGATTGAGTCGCAAGAGATTCAACTTGTCCGATCACAAGCAACAAATTGCAACACATTTCTAATCACACAAATAGGTTGAATCCACCATAATATTATACACATACTTATTGTCCTCCTCTCTCTCTCTCTCTGTCTCTCTCACACACACACACACGAGAAAGAGAGTGAGCGAACAAACGAATGGAGAGAGTATATTTGATATTTTATATAAGAGTATACAATATAATATAGACAATATAATATTGTCTATTGGTTGATGTGTCACCAAACCCAGTACCATTTGTTTTTTAAATAAAAATGTCAACTCCCTGTTGATTTTACAATTTGAAGATCCGGATCCAGATCCGCAGATCCAGTCCGGGTCCTAATAAAAATAGCAACATAAACAGGAAGTTGACATTTTTATTTAAAAACAAATAGTGCTGGGTTTGGTTGAAAGCATACAGTATAAGCCATTTTCTCAACAGCAGCTCACTGCTGCTAATTGTTAATGACCAATACCCACTAGATGAACTTATGTTTAGACTAGCACATGTCGCCACTAGGTATCAGCATAATTTGCACAATCTGATACTAACATTCAAAATACTTCCCTCTTTACTGACCAACGCTTTGTGCAAAGTCTGCATGGTGAGTCACTTACTTTGTCATCCTCGTCCTCAGAACCATCTGAAAAGTTTTGTGATTTGTCCATCTGTAGGAAGGCCCTCACATCCGGTCTGCAGAGTTAAAGAGGTACAGAGGGCTCACATTTACATGTTGGAACATTACTTTACCACATGGCAGTGCTCCACTGGATCAACCAATGTTTTCTTCATGTCAAGATGAAACACGGATGATCCAATTTGATCTGATGCGACTCAGGCCATTGCAGTCGTTTTATTGCATTGACTCTGTTGTAGATTTGATGGAGTCGGTAATTCAATGAAGTAGCAGTGAGGACATTATACTTACTGGTTGGAAAGCTGGGGATGCGAGACAAGCCGCTGGATAAACTCATGTAGTCCTGTTCGTCTTTGCTTGATGAACTCTGTTGGACAAATGGGGATCGAGAAGAATTGTAACCCATTTAGACCTGGAAACCCACTACGTAACTATACCTTTCAAGCCGGGAACCCCTTTTGGGGTTCTTGTTGCTATGTACAGTATATAGGAACATCATGGTTTTTTTTTTATTCAGAAAACTTAGGTCAGGATTTGAATATGTTTTATAAAGAGAAAATAGTAAGAGCACAGTGTGAGAACACTTACCTGGGTCAAAGTTGTCCCCAAATATTCTCTTGGCTGGGATTTTCAAGTTCATAGAAGGAAACTGTTTCCTTAACTGCATTCAAATGATGAAATCATAATAATGCAGAGGATATGGGGAAATTATAAAAAAATATATAGTCAGATTAAAATCAATTATATTTCTTAATGCTACTGACAACAGCCTTTATACAAAAGTCCATGTACATAAAATACAAAGCAAGCGTGTGTCTACCCATAGATTTTCATGCTCTAATGGTTATTAAACAACATGGAAATTGTGATCATAGGTTGAGATACTTTGTGGGCTTAATCTCTCTAAAGGACAGCGCTGCACCACTCACTGTGTTGTAGAGTTTATCAAACTCTGCATAACGCCTGAAGACAAACCACTCACGACCATGTCCGACACACACCATCACTTTGTAAACCTGAAAAAAGGGAGCACAGCTCACGTTAGCATAAAATTGCAACAGCAGTATCTTATTGTTATAGTGACTCAACTGACTCAACTCATCGTTAGGGTAGCTGTTATGGTAACATAGATACACCATTTGTAGATGCTTAGGGTCAAACTGACAAAGCTATCATTAAACACTGGTAGTTGGGAGTCCAGCTAAACCTTTTGACTCATTTGACTCATTCTGAACTCACCGTGTAACGCTTCTTCTTATCTCTCTGCTCATTGTAGCAGGGAATGCTGACATTGGGGCAGTTGGACAGCTCCTCCTCCATTATGGTGGCTTTCGGTAGTTCAAAGTGTTGAGAGGTTGCAGAGGGTCCAGTTCTTTAGCAGCCTTCCAGGATAGACCTCATCCGCACAACTGGACCATCGTCATGCAGGCTCTGCCAAAAAGGAAAAAAACATAAGCTATGGTTAATAAGGATCCCAAACAAGAGATCGAGTTGTTTCTTACATATTAATTTGAAACGGCGTCTGTCTGCCCAGTGCCCACTAAGCAACATTTCAACCCAGTGCCACATCCTGACCATGAGTCAACACACATGCATGTCACGTGCACACACAAACCAGGCACACAGAGAGGTTTGAGCTTCCCTGCGCTTTCTGGAGAGGTTTCTAATGGGCGAGGGTTACGGCAGTCAGTGTGTTTCAACATAAACACATTAACACCAGGCCGGCTCGCGAGTACAACCATTCTCCCTCTACCCCACAGATTCTCTTTCTCTCTGATTTGTCTCTTTATTTGTCTGATTTTAAATATAATGTATTATTATTATTGCAAAATGTACTTCTGTAGCCGACTGGGCACAAAGTTTGGCACTGAATCGGTCTGGCGGTTTTAGGGCTGTCACAATCATGACATTTTAGTTGACGATTTATTGTCGTACAAATAATTTAAATTAAGACCTGAGGCCATTTCTACAAATGTCTTCTAAAATGTAACAGTTTTCTGAAAAACGTATGTTGCTATATCAGTGGTGTTCAAACGTTTTCATGTCAAGGACCCCCACAATTATATGTATTTGGCCATGGATCCCCATCTCAAAATATATTGTTCCAGGTACCCCCAGAAGCAAAGATTTGAGTTAAAAATGTTTGCTTAAATAAATGATATATATATTCAAAGATTTGCACAATTTAAAAAAAAAATGCAGATCTACAAGCTCATAGCACGTACCAATAATCAAAATAAATAATGTACTATGGCCAAGATAGGCCATACATAATTGTATACTTTCACATTTATTATTAGAAATAGTGGAAATAGCTGCAATATCTGATGTTTGATGTATTGATGTACAGTACTTTATTTAGTAAGACATGAGAACAGTACATGACAGTACATAACAGTACATGGAAGTACAAATTCACAATACAAGGTCTACTAAACTGCAAAACTCATTAAGCACTAAGCTTGTTTAAGTGCTTCTACAAGCTCACAGTTGAATTTATACAGTAATTGCAACTATCTCAAATAATTGCGATTAGGCGATTATGTAATAATTGTGACAGGCCTAGCAGTTTGAGAGATTATAGCTATGGCCACGCAGACAGACAGACACACACACACACACACACACACACACACACACACACACACACACACACACACACACACACACACACACACACACACACACAGAGACCCTCTCATAGACGGGTTAGCCTCTTGCAGAGCCATGTTGTAAAAAGAGGAGTCTACCACCACAATGGTGTAAATGGTGTTAGTGTGGAATATTAGATGCCCGGAAATATTAAAAGAATACCACTTTACATGTATCAGCTATCAGCCTCCTCCAGAGCAATTCGGTACTTAAATACTTTTTTAATACTTTTGTTACGTATCCCTTGCTGTTCTATTAATGGTGTCACTCCATTGAGGACACACACACACACACACACAACCCCTGAATGACATTGTTATTTTATAGCACCTTGAGAACTTCTGAGGGGAACATTCACAATTAAAAAAAGGGGGGAAAACGTAATAAAAAATAGCCGATCTACAACGTTGCGATGGGTTGTGAGCATGTAGATCTGCTATTTGTGCCGAAGAGATTTGGTGTGGAATCTACACTGCAGATTGAAAAGGAACGCTGTACAGTGCAACTCAGGTCCATTTAATTAAGTATAGAGGGTCTAAGTGGTTAAACTGAAGTGATATTGATCAATATCTAATTTTATCAAAGTATTATGCGGAACCCCTGGACTTGTGTCACAACACCCTAGGGTGCCACAGCATCCACTTTGAGAAACCCTGCTGCAGAGGTATGTTTTACCTTCCTGGGGTAAGATACACAATAGGTCTAGACAAGACCTGACCTTTCTCTAACATTAAGCTAACGAACATATTACTAGCATAACATAATGCTAACATGTTTTTTTGTAAAGCATCTTTGAGTTTAAGAACCCAGCAAATCACTCATAATAAGTTTGATGTATTATTATTATTATTAAAATACCAACCCTTCTTCCATGAAAACTATAGTGGATTATAACCTTAGTTACCTGAAAGAGTAATACTTGCAGCCCATTACAACTGATACTTTAGTGCCTTAACCCAGTCGTTCTGAATTCAACAGAAAAGTGACATGCAATGTATAGATTATATACACTAATGTAAGCAATGTGATCCAGACAAAACCTCACAAAGAGGCAGACTTGTCATTCTCCTTTGTTATGTCATGCCTTTTTTTTCCTGTTACAACAAAGCTCTTTGTCTGCTGCCCTGACTTTGACCATTGTTTGATGATAGTGAGGTCAGCGTCTTTTTCTTTTTTTCAGACCATGACCATCATAGCTGCTCACTCCTCTGCCCATGGTTCTCTCGTAACACGCTGCAAACTGTGCCCAGGGAAAACGGCTCCTCCTGGTTGATCTTCCTGATTGCACCCTGACAGCAGTGATCTCATGCTGCTCACGTTGTGCAGGGGAAACCGCAAGAGACCAAACCTCTTTAAAATGCAACGAGTGCAATCAGAGAGACCTTCAATGCCCTCTTCATTGATAGTCTCTCGCTGTCTCACGTACTTTCATTCTCTCTCTCTCTCTCTCCCTCTCTCCCTCCAACGCATTGACAAGCACAAACTAACAGTCAGGCTAACTAAATAGCTATGCTAACTAAACTAACACACAATCAAAAACTCATTAGACTTGAATGAAAATTCTGTATTGAACATTCTACATTCTATAACATTCTACCACTAAGGTTAACCCCTGCCACATACCAGCACATTTGATTTGTGGCTGGTGAATTTTGCCATCTCTACCAATCCAACATTGAACACAGCAGAAACCTTTTGTATTAAAAAAAACACAATAATTGTTGGCTAGTAGAACATTGAACATGATCGGTTAACGAACATGGAATCTACCAGCCAACAGGGCCTCCAGTGAAAAAAAGATAGGCTCGTATCATTCATCTGTGTGTGGCGTGCATATGCCACATGGTTAGGTTAAATGTCGCTGGGTAGGACCCGCTTTTTAACATTCCACAAATGCCTTTGTTCAAAAGGGAAATAAACTACAACCATAACTAAAGGCTGCTACTCATTCCTTTGGAATGTTGTACGTTGCCAGTTGCCACACCCACTAACTGGTACAATCAATTTAGCCGTTAATCCAGATTAGAGGTATCGCAGTTCAGTTTCAGTTTTTATTCATTTATAGTGCAACATCACCCCAAGGGGTCTCTGTACATTTCACAACAGATCATACAACAAAATACAATATCATAGAATAGTATACATAGTGTAAATGTGCCAGCACGTATGATTAAACAATCAATATGTGGCAGTGCACAGCTGTACATGTACAAAACAAAACAATAAGGTTTACAACACAGTATTTAAAACCACAGGGTAAGAAGAGGTGGACATAACAACGAAATCAATGGGGAACGCAAGGGGGGAACCGTATTGCAAGGTTTTTAGCCTAGATTTAAAAAAATGTCCAATGAGGTAGAATAACTCAGGTAGAAGAAGGCTCACACTTTCAATATATGCAACAGCCTAGGCCTGGCATGAGGCCAAACTCAGGCATCAACATGAAATAACTGGTTTGGACAGGCACAAATATGCTGGGCTAGCTACTACACAAGATCAGAAATAGCATTCTTCCTGCTTAGTTCAAATGCACATCCTAGAGGATGTTGGACACCATTGTTGTGTGTGTGTGTGTGTGTGTGTGTGTGTGTGTGTGTGTGTGTGTGTGTGTGTGTGTGTGTGTGTGTGTGTGTGTGTGTGTGTGTGTGTGTGTGTGTGTGTGTGTGTGTGTGTGTGTGTGTGTGTGTGTGTGTGTGTGTGTGTAAGAAAAAAAACAGACAACAATGCACAAAAAAAGGTCTGCCTTGTTAACCAAAGTTGGACAGCTTGGCCAACAATGAACAGCAAGTGAAAGCTCAGTCAGGCTTGCATGCATACACTGCCAAATGCAGAGGCACACAGCCAAACAAACATAAATTGTTAGAGTGAGAGTGACCAACAATAATCCTGCATGTGAACTTGATGAGTGCACGAACAAGGAGATTACTGTCCTGTATAAGCCTGTTAGATTATGGTGATTATTATACTATGAAATCATATGGTACTCAATATCGGCAAAAACTAAACAAAACACTAAACTTAAAAAGCATCCCGCAAAGATGTATCCAGACTCAAACACAGGTTAGATGTTAAAATGTGTCAAGCTGAGCTGACATGTGATTGAGACAGTTTCCGTCAGATAAAGGAACTGTAACAGGGGAAGTGTGAACTCGGACAGTCCTGAGTGTCCAACCTGAGTGTCTGATTTAAGTTAACCCATTAAAACCTGAAGGCCGATTCTACGAATGCCTACTAAATCAGTAGTTCTCACATTTGCAAGATCTTTCAAAAATGTTAAAAAATAGCAGATGTACAAGCTTGCAGTGCGCCGCAAGTGACATGCTGTGGCCTGGGCCGCAGCTTGGCGGTCCAGCCACCCTAAGCTGCAATGCCAGCCTGACAGTGTGTCACGGGTTCGAGTCCCGATCTCGCCGACCTTTGCTGCGTATCACTCCCCATCTCTCTCCCAATTTCCTGTCTACTGTCCTATCCTATAAATACAATAAAAAAAGATTTACAAGCGATGCGCTGTGAGCTTGTATATCTGCTATTTTTGAATAGCCAACGCAAACATTTAAAATGACA
Organism: Gymnoscopelus microlampas; assembly: GCF_963454915.1. Lineage (NCBI taxonomy): Eukaryota > Metazoa > Chordata > Actinopteri > Myctophiformes > Myctophidae > Gymnoscopelus > Gymnoscopelus microlampas. The sequence goes on along the minus strand of NC_139959.1, from coordinate 13,811,319 downwards.
CAATCACACAAATGCCTAAAAAGACAACTCACACATCTCAGCAATCAGCAAGCTTCAGCTCATCTTAAATCTCAGACGCTGACGTAGGTCAAGTGTAATCTGATGAGACATTCTACTGTAACTATTTTATCTCTTCCACTACAATATAATACCACAAAACCTGAAATCACAGTATCAAATATGACTTTTTCATGCAAGCTTATGGCAGTGTATCCCATCGATCTGCATTGGACCTAATGTCCAGGTACAGTAGGCCCGCTGTGCTTGTTGATATACTTTGAGGTATCGCCAATGTAGGACTCTTGTGTACAAGCTATACTGTATGACAATCAGATAATCCACCATGCAAATTGTTTTGTTTCCCAAAGAAAATAAATAGGCCTAAATCTGTGTACAGTGTTCAAATGTCTTCTTAAAAGATCATGGTCTCACAGAAAACAAAACAAAAAAGACCTAGATCATGCTGTGTTCCTTGTCAATCCAAAACAAAAGTGAAGTAATCAGATTAGCAGTTTAGTAAAAAGTGAGGAGAGATTTCAGGGAGGATTAGAGAACAGCACCCCATAGCTACCACAAATTATTACTTGCCCAAGACATCCAAGTAATCCATCATATAGAGCACCGAAGTCTGACGTAATTTACACATCCTACCTGGTTCGCGGTTTTCCACCCCCATTCTGAATTCCCATAGACGTCTTTAATATTGAGTCAAATAAGAACTGTTTTCCAAAAATAAACAAATGATCCCGGTGATTTGACTCTCTCGGATATGAAGCATCAACTGACGGTGAGAAAACGATAATGTTACTTCCGCCGAATTAGTTAAATTTTTGCCAGAAACAGACTGTATCAAATATAATTGACTGACTATCATAAACGATACAGAGCCACCTCCCTGACAATATCGCAGAGACAGTTTGTTTATTTTTGGACCCCAACTCTTATATGAGACAATTCTATGATGACCCAATATTATTCTCCATAGAGAAATTACTTTACGAACCAGCTGGATGAACGAGTGACGTCAGGACTTCTGTACTCTATAGAGCATCGCAGTTGCGCCACTTCCTGGTGCCGGAAGTAAATACTCGATGCATTTTTCCCATTGACTTTTCCAAAAATATTTATATCAATCAACTTAAGCCTAGAATCAAGCTATCCAGGATAGCGGTGAATCATGACCATAAAACCTTTTTTTCTGTGATTTTTAAAAATTTTATATTTAATGATATGATATACTATATTTAATAAATACCCTTTGTTTTGCCGTTTTCAAAAACGTTTTTTCACAGAATCAAACGTTTTATGGTCATGATTCACCGCTATCCTGGATAGCTTGATTCTAGGCTTAAATTAATTTATATAAATATTTTTGTAAAGGTCAATGGGAAAAATGCATTGAGTATTTACTTCCGGCACCAGGAAGTGGGCGGGAACTGCGACGCTCTATAGACGGATTTCCGCGCGACGTCATCACAGAGCAGAATGCGCAATCTGCGCATGCCTGGGGGAAAGGCGCGTTCGAAAATACAGCCCTGAGCGGCAGTGAGCGCACTGGCCAATACAAACTAATAGGCGAGTGTGCTCCGGTGCGTAATTTCCAAACGCACCCATAGGCTTCCCCCCGCAGCTGCGCGGTCATATTCCTCTCATGTTTACTAACAGGAAACCCGTCTATAGGCCTATGTTTTATGTACAATTGGAGGGTAAACAGCTTACTCAAACAACACCCACAACCACAACTTTTGTTTTTAAACAAATCACCCAATGCCTGTGGGACACACCTGGGAGTGGGACATAAGCATAAGCATGGTATTAATAGAGGGCGGTGACATTAAATTACTTTGTGGAGAAATTACTTGTTCCTGAATCCTGACAGACAGACAAACACAGGACTGAAGATTCATACTGTAGTCAAACGTTTGCAGAACCTCAAACAGATCACGTGTATTATGGGAAAATGACATGTCCTGCCCTGAGGGACAGAACAAACTGAGCAGTTTGAACACGACTACAATTGCACACACACACACACAAGGAATTACAAGCTCTAAATACTAAATAAACTGCTAATTGTCTCCGCCAGGCCGAAATGCATGGCCAAGACTATGCTTTGCACCCTGTCCGTCCTCTGTGAGTGTGTGTGGGTGTGTGTGTGTGTGTGTGTGTGTGTGTGTGTGTGTGTGTGTGTGTGTGTGTGTGTGTGTGTGTGTGTGTGTGTGTGTGTGTGTGACCAGCTAATCTCCGGCACCGTTGGGCCGTTCCAGCACATTCCCTGGATGCCAGAGCAAAACCTCTCCCCCAAATTTGACAGATCGGCCTGTTATAGCACCACCAGAAGGCCGACTTTTGCAAAACAAATTTGTTGACAGTACTCCTACAGATTTTGTCCAAACGCAAATCAATACACAGTATCTCTATAGTCATTAAACGAAACGGGTCTATCAGATTTTTCATATTCCATTCTGATTGGCTAAGATTAGCTTCTAAAGTTTGCAGTAACTGCTCCGTTTTGAACAAAATGCTTCAAATCATGAACACAGCGTGCGATTTCCATGAAATGTTGCATGCACATTCATTCCCACTAGGCCGAGAAAGAAATACTACTTGAAATCTTTCAAATCAGCTTCATGGTGGCGCTAGAACAGGCCGATTCATGTTTTTACCTATAACTGCACCACTCCCTGGTGGCCAAGGAAAAACCTTTGCCCTGCATTTTTCACATATGCCTTTTATAGTGCCACCAGGAGGCTCAGTTATGTTAAACAATTTTACTCCTTCAAATTTAAGATTTACATAAAAATTTGCAGGAGTGGCCCATTTTGAGGGTCTGATTGCTGTGAAACTTTGCCCACACACATTCACACTATGTTGAGGAACAAATGACACCCTTTTAACATTTCCCCATTATAGCGCCACCAGGAGGCCAAATTGTGCAAAACATTATTTTTATATAATTCCTACAAATTGTATCCAAACATCATGCAAATCGGTAAACATTATCTCTATAGCCAGGTGATCAAGACGGATCCGTCTGATGTTTCACATTCCATCCTGATTGGCAAATTCCGAACATTGCTGGCCCACAATAACCTACCTGACCTGGCGGAGATCCAAGGAGCACTTTATCTAGTTCTAGCTGTTGAGAAGATAGTCGTGTGTGTAACTAAAAACATGCAGCCTGTTGATATTGATAACCGATCTATAGCAAAGCATTTAGGATCCAGTTGATCCTTCGCTGTTTTTCATTTCAAGACTTTGAAGCCGAAAAAAATCCGAAAAGAAAAAAAGTTACGTAATGCTGCCATGTTGCTCTGTGATTCTTTAAACCAAGCATCAGAAGTAATGTTGTCGAGGACAGTGGTTGGTAACTAAATTATACTAAAAGTTCGTAGCTTGCCTTGCGATGTGCAACCAGCTGCGTGTTTGCAAGATAATAAATAACCCTGTCTAACTTACCTTATTTCATGTGCTTCTCATCTGGTGGCAAAGTTGTTGCTCACACTGGAAATCGGTCTAAACTCTCTAAAGCAATCGAATGGTCTCAATCTTCACGATTATTTCCTTCCTCGCGATTCTATTCTTCTTTTAGGTGATCGCCCTCCTCTTCAAGTCTTCAAAAAGGGACAGACTGTACTGTCTTGTGTCTTTTGTGACACTCATAAGCTTCTGTCAACTGGCTGTAAAGCAGGAAACATCAAGACAAGAAGTTCCAATGAGATTTGTCACGGGACCCACACTGTAGGCTAGGACAAGGATGAAAACATTGAGGAAGCCAAAGAACGATCGAACAGCGACATCTACTGGCAAAAGGCGGTATGTATTTTGGTGTTTGTTTATGTTTTATGTTTATTCAGCTTTCAGCATGATCACAGTTTTTTTTTTAAAGACAGGTGCCATAAAAACACTGAATAAAAAAAGTAATCTAATAACCTAAATTAAAACACATCTAAAATCCACTATCATTTAAGAGTCTGCACCATAGATTGGTGATTTCTTTTATCTTTCAATTTGGCATGTTGGAATGTCCAGTGTGTTTGCGTTCCTTGTTTGGCGACCAGAGATCTCCCTCCTGAGGGGAGATAGACACCTTCTGAAGCTGGACTTATATACAGCTTCCTGGCAAGTGGCAAAGTCGAGACACAGTTGAGTGCGCCTCTCTGCTAGGGTGCACAATGTGAGGGTGCAGAGAGCCTCTGTGTATCCTGAGTACCTCCGGCCAAGTATGATTTTGCAAGCCCGTTTCTGAACTCTTTCCAGTCTTTTATTCTGGCCATCAGTCAAGGAACTGTGCCAGACTGGGACTGCACACGTAGCCACACGTAGCCTGTGTAAATCGAAACCAATTCAGGATCTTGGACCCCAAATTTCTTCAGGTGACATAGGACAAAAAGCTTTCTATTGCCTGAGGTCAACATATAGTCCACCTGGCTGTCCCATTTCAAGTCAGCTTGAATGGTGACCCCCAGAATCTTTACTGTCTCACAGACTTCTAGTATGTTTTGGTCAATGGAGACGAGTGTTGGCACTTGGCAGGGCCGGTTTTTGTCTCATGCCACTGACATGTACAACTTTGCATATTCTTGGATTGAGTTTCATTTTGTGCTTGTTTACCCAGATGTCAAGCCCATTCAGGGTCTGTTGGAGGGTGCAAGGTACCTGAGACCTCCACGACTGGGCCATAATCATATCATCCACATATTTCCAGTGGTGTGTTACATTCTGGAGGGCACTGTTAATGCTAGGAAGACCATAGGCCCCTGTGCAACTCCACGTGTGGGATATGTACCAATATATACCCAATTAGACAAATGTCCCTGGTAGTGCACTTTTTGCTGCAGATCAGTCATGAAGCTGCAAATCCATGGAATCAGACCTGGTCTCACTCCTAGATCAAGGAGACACTGCACTGCCACTGTGTAGTCTACGGCATCGAAGGCCTTGGCAAAGTCAGTCGGCTGCCAAGCTGCATGGGGTCTAGATTTGGCATGATGTCATTAGGAATCCAGTCCCCAGATAAATGTTCACATATTTTGTGTGTGTGTGTGTGTGTGTGTGTGTGTGTGTGTGTGTGTGTGTGTGTGTGTGTGTGTGTGTGTGTGTGTGTGTGTGTGTGTGTGTGTGCGTGCGTGCGTGCGTGCGTGCGTGCGTGCGTGCGTGCGTTCGTGCGTGCGTGCGTGCGTGCGTGCGTGCGTGCGTGCGTGCGTGCGTGCGTTTGTGTGTGCGTTTGTGCGTGCGACCATGTCCTCATTCAGGGCTCTGACAGCAGCAAGTGAAAAAAACTCTTTCTGAGCCTTTCACCCTGGCCTATGAGACACATCCAGCGTTTTCCATTTCGCATCATCACAAACGATTTGTCATTCATAATTATTTTTGCCCTACTCAGGCACCTGCTGTTGTATATGTCCTGCTGGGGGAGAGAGAGCTCCCTGTGGTGCGCTCAGCCAACTTCAGCACCTTCTGCAGCAGTCGTAGGTCCTCGGAAGACCTCTTTCATACCAACCATATCATATAGAGCTGACCCCTCACAGGATGCTCTGGGTTGTAGCAGAGTAAAAACATTTCAGGACCTTCTCTGACCATATTGATAAAAAGGAGTCCTGCACACACACCAACTCCACCTCTGCATTGACTTTTGTTTTAACCATCTAACTAAGGGTGGTGAATGATGGTTCATTTGAGAACAAGATGACACCAAGTAGTATCATATGACAAAATAAAAAAGCACTTTAGATAGTGACCCAGTAGCTAAAGGAGTAAAAAAAAGTAGAAACTATATATCAAAAACACTATCAGCAATAAATGATAGTATACAACAGTATACTCCTGATACATGTACTGCATTGTGCACTGTGCAGAAACAATGCAAAGTCAAGCCTCAGTGTCACGTGAGGCTTGACCAATGTTAGCTTGACATGTGGAAAGTGAAAACAATGTCTCCTGGCGGAGACAATAATATTGGTAATATAGGGGCTCTGGCTCCCCAGGCGGGCTCACCACTCAGCTATGGCCACCCCAAGTACACATAATCACAGCGTCATTACGGTATCCTGCACTAGGCAGAAACAAAAACACAAATTCACAGTATCATTACAGTAAAATACACTGATGTATCCATACAGTGTAAACAGTACAATAACCACACCCTACAGTGCTACTGAGGAATAGAATACACTGAGGACAGTATCTGTGCAGTACGGTTTTACAAACCAAACATGGGATTATGATGTTATTACCCAAAGTCCCATGGACTCTGCATGGCAGGTCGCGTCCTCGGTTAGGCCATGATAGCTTCCAGCTTCCTCACTGTTCTCACCTTCACCACCTCTTCCAACCCATCCAAATTAACAGTGATGATGGAGCCAGCCTTCCTCACCAGCCTGTTCCGATTCCTGTTTGTGTCCCCAACGCTGTTGTGTCAAAGGTCAAAGGGGGGGGGGGGGGGGGGGGTTCTGCCTGACCAAAAGCCTAATATCTAACATTGATTACATTTTAGCTTCCACTTGTATTGTGGCAAATAAGGGTCTGAAGTCTTGGGTTACTGTGTGTGTGTGTGATCACAATAAATAAAACATTAATGGACTGTGTTTTATTGTATTTTACGTGCTATTTAGGCCATGCTGTAGTGTAGGCTACATAAATAACATGTCCTAGAGTCGGTCTATCAATGCCTCAGCTCTAGGCCTGTTAAAATACTGGGGAACAATGAAGTGTAACTGAGTGCATAAAGTTTCTATTGAATGTGACAACCTCTTTGTCCACAAGGTGTCAATAAGAAATCATTTATCTGCAGAACTGCGGCCTGCTTAGATAAAGGCAATGTTCAGTGATCAATAATGACATGAGTCTATATATTATACAGTTGTGAATAAAAGCCGCTTCAAATTATTGGCATGAGAAAACATACGTTTTACATGGCCAAAGCAAGTGTCAAAATAAAAACAGTGGTGTAAAGTACTGTACTTAAGTACAGTTTTGAGGTATTGTTACTTTACTGGAGTATTTCCAATTTTCATAAAATTGAAAATAAAAATAGTTATACTTCTACTCCACTACATCTCAGAGTCAAATATTGTACTTTTACTCCACTACAATTATTTGAAAACTTTAGTTACCAGTTACTTTGTAGATTTTGATTTTTTTCAAAGTCAATTTTGAATTCCAGACTTTCACTTGTAACCGAGTATTTCTACGTTGCAGTATTGATACTTTTACTTAAGTAAATGTGTGAATACTTTTTCCTCCACTGAATAAAAACAATTAAAAACAAGGGTATACAGTAGAGTTATAGTATACACTCAACGTGTAACCACATTGCAGCTTGGAACACCCCGCCCCCTGGCCCCCTCTTCTCTACTTCACCGCGCGAGGGGTGTGTGTCGCGTGCCAAAAAAATAATAAATAAAAGAACAGATCTGCAAGCTAACAACGCGTCGCATCGCCACGGATCGCAACACGCCTGTCAGCTTGCAGATCTGCTCTTTTTTGGCACGCGTCACCGGCTCGACCAATCAGACGCGAGGCCGCCTGCGCAGATTCAAACCCGCCTCTGCGAGGAGGCTGGGCGCGAGAATCGGCGGGATGGACGAAAAATCATGAATGCCAAGAGAGAGGCAAAGCCAGACAAGCGGGACAGTAGCGCTGCAGCCTGGACGTATATCTTTATATGGCGAGAGAAATATAATATGTCACCTTCTTCTATGCATAAGAAATACCGGCCGTCGGTGAGATAATATTTAATATTAGGGAAACGAAGAAGGTGCATTCATATAAGACACGCGTTTGCACGGAAGTATGTTGTTATTACACAGTACTTGCCAGAAAGAACATCATGTTATTGTGGACTGTAAGGCTTAAGCTACTGCTGCTTGCTGCCCTCATGGTGCATTTCAGGAATTAAAATTGAGGAAATGAGTGGCTGACACTGCGAGGTCTGCGTGAAAACGACCAAAACGACACCTTCTTGTTGTGTTTATATGGAGATCTAAGAGAAGTGTGTCACCTCGATCCGATCATATTCTTTTTGGGAAGCTGTATAATACGATCAACTCGCTGCTGCAGCTCTCATGGACAACGTGAAGTCATCATCACGCAGGTGGGACTAAGATAGGGATGCTTCTTCTCCTTTATGTGGCTTGTTGGACATCTGTTTACTGTATTCTTCTTCAGTGCATTCCTTTTTTGTTAAATGTTTAGAATAGCTCGTGATTATTACCTTTAATAACGTGATCGTCCAGTGATGTAAAGTAACTAAGCACATTGTACTAAAGTACTGTACTTAAGTACAGTACAGTTTGGAGGTGTTTTTTTTTACTTTACTGGAGTATGTCCAATTTGCAATGCTTTTACTTCTACTCCACTACATCTCAGAGCAAAATATTGTACTTTTACTCCACTACAAGTTACTAGTTGTTAGTTGTTAGTTGTTAGTTACTAGTTACTTTTTTTAAAATTACAAAACCACTTCAACCCTATATATATTTCGGCGATTAGAATATAGCAGATCTACAAGCTCACAATGCGTCGCGATGACACATTGTGAGCTTGTAGATCTGATATTTTCAAAAGATTTTTTAAATACATTTTGAACTTGTGAAATGGGACATTCTGCACAATGAGTACTTTTACTTTTGGTACTTTGGTACAACAGAGTATTTCTACATGGTGGTATTGATACTTTTACTTAAGTAAAACATTTCAGTACTTCTCCCACCACTGTGATCATCTGAAATGAAAGTGTGAGTGTGTAGCGTCATGGTGTCTCTGATATCTCATATTTTGCATGTGTGCACCTGCTACTCTTATCATAAGGACCACATGTGTACCTAAATGGCTGCTTGTGAATTGTGTGACAGAATATCAAGGAGGATGAATGCTCAAATATCATTATTTCAGGCCTGTTCTATCTAAAATAAATGTAGTGTTGCTTTGTTTGTTCTATTAAACCTCACACACAAAAGAAATAAGTCTTTACTTACAAAAGTGTACCATATATGATCAAAAACAGCGGGAATAGCTTCTAGGAAAGTACATGAATGATTAATTTCCACTCCTTTTGCATGGGTGGATTATGCAACCCCACTGCAGCATCCTTGGTGATTCATTACTTTAAAGTGAAAGAACATATACATTTTTAATGTTTGCTGTGGCTATCTTAATCTCTAAGCTAGTGTTCATTGTTCTTTCTAAATGTTTTTTTGCAAATTACCCGAGTGTCACCAGATTGTTTTTGAAATAAATGTTAGTGTAAAGAAAAAAATACCTGCAAAGAAGATTCATTTAATTGATTTTGCCTAGTAAATGACCAGGGTCAATTCAAAGGCAGCTGCTAAGGTGCATAACATTGAGGAGATTTGCATGTGAATGGCTAAATTAAGTATTGATTTATAGTGTGATTGGTCCATAAACATGGCAGTGACGTAATTTCAGCTTGAATGAGCAGTTCAGAGGCGCGTGTCCCCCCACCCCCTTTGTGTTTCCATCTGGGGTGCGAGGTTGAGGGGCGCCTTGTCCCCCACAATTAGACACAAGCTCAAGGTTGCACCTGGTGAAACACTAGAATATGTTATCGTTTTGCCCATATCATCTCAATTCTACCAACCAATTGATGAGGATCTTCTCCAGCAGTAGTGCTGGATCGTGTCTGTGCACATTTGAGGAAGTTATCCATCCTATGAAATACTGTAAACTATTGGTTTTACAGTGGCAACATAATGTATGTAGTTTTTATTATTAAACTTATGTAGCCTAACTTAGACTAGGAATACTGTCATTATAGAGTAATACTGTATAGATGTAACGGCAATGCATGCCGGCGTGTTAAAATTAAATCAATAATTACATATAGACAGAAACTCCCATGAAACTTAGTTCCCACAGTTTTTCAAAACTTCAGCAACCTGGACGGTTAGTTTTTTTTGCCATTTTCCTGACCACACCCCAGCGTACCTCCTCCGAAGACTCCTTGCTGCATGGCCCACACACACACACACACACACACACACACACACACACACACACACACACACACACACACACACACACACACACACACACACACACACACACACACACACACACACACACACACACACACACACACACACACACACACACACACACACACACACACACATTTACTTCCAGAGGAGAAAGAGCCTGTTGATGTGGGAACACCTTATACCCCTCCTCCTGGTTCAGCCGGACAGGTCCACACTCACTTCCATCTCTTTCTCTTTGCTCTACTGGGGGAATTAAGCTGTGCTGAAATTCAATTGCCATGTTCAGGTCAACACACTGAAGTAGCCCTTTCTCCCATGTTTAGAAGACCTGAGGGAAAGCCTATTTTTCCCTACTCTGTGTGTGTGCGTCGTGCATGCATGTGTGTGCATGTGTGTGTGTAGTAGTACAGTTTTGCTCTGTGGTACCCATGCCATGTTAACTGTCTTAATGTTTGCGCTGTCAAGGTCTTGTACAGACACTAATGCAAGCCTAAAATACATTTTGTTGTACGACCATGTCGCCACTCGCTTGCCAAACATAACTGATTTTCAAGTGAAAAGTACGGCTTGAAGCCATGAAGGAAGTGTTGCCCAGCAACACTTTTATATGGATTTGGAAACAGGGCCTGACTTGAATTTGTTCAGGAGTAATTATGTCATTTTTGTGGTCAAGAATTCAGGGGCTGACACAGAGAAACGTCTGAGTAGAAGCAGATGTTGATTATGCTGGCGGTCAGTGGCGGATCCATATATATTTTTTTTTCTTTAATTTTTTTTAAGAAAATACTAATTAAAGAAGCAGTCACACTTTCAGAAAAGGTCAACATTGGTCTACCATTAAAACCAGTAATGTGTGGTCTAAAAAGAACCCCTACGTGACATCATAATTTGATCTGTGGTGGATATGGCTGATGTAATTAGGGTTAGGAATGTTCTGTTTGATTTGATGCTTTTCCCTCTTACATTAGTGCACTCGACTGGAATCTTGTTTCCAACACCCCCCCATCTCATTTTACATTGATGTTCATATTTTCTTCTATATTTTCTAATCACAATAGAAATATGCTGTGTGAGTGTTTTGTCAAAGTGTGGTGTGTAGCTTAAGTGCGATAATCTCTCAGCTGTTTCTGTTTTAGCATGCTGTATTGTCAGATGATGTCTCAGTCAATTCAGCTGTTTAGTCCTTTCTATTGTCTAATACGCTTTGGGATCTATTAAGTATCATTTTGTTGTGTTGGTTAACTATGCAAAGACGGCTGCTATATTCAGCGTTCAGCTGTACTCGTGAAATAGACCACAAGCTTCAGGCACAAGACTATTTTTGGGTGCATTACAGTCAGACACAACAAGCCAACCAATATGTCAGAGCAGCATGATGTAAGAAGTATCTGAATCAATGCATTGAATGTGATTAACTACTGAAAACAAATCCTGCTCAACAGGCCTGCAGCCTGTGAAGGAACACCATAAAAGGAGCTAATTTAACTATTTACCAATTTAATACACTGCTTTTAAGGAAGAGTTTTACTGGGCATTAAAAGCAAAGAGTTGGTTCACAAAAAGTGGACTGAAATATCTTCATTTTACATTAGAAGTATGTGAGTTGAAGTATGTGAATGTTTTTTTGGTGTTAGTATTGCATAACCAAGTACAGCTCTTTTAATAGATCTCTGCTTTTCTTTCTCTCTTCTCGCACCTCTACTGTGCATTTTCAGCGAGGATGAGGATGAAGAGCTACATTCCACAGACCCAGAGAGTAAAGAGAAGAGCAAAGACAAGAAGTCTCTGTGCAAAGTCAAATGGTCTCGGGACGAGGTAAGCTCATGAGAGCCACTGGTTGGTCTTTTGTATAGTTGCTGTGGTATATTCAGTGTATGAGATTGAGCATACATTATTTGTGTGCAGGGCAATTGCATGTTGTACGACACTCTCAAAGGGAAAAACGACGTGGAGCTCAAATTCCGGACGCAATTGAAAAATATTTATAGGACCTAAGTCGGATGCCTTGGTGAAATCGTATTCATCACTGCTGTTACTGCTACATACAAGAAGGCTGTGAAACGTCTTCTCTAAAAGGGAAATGCAAGGGCGTTAACCTGAATGCAGATAAAGGAAGCTTCTCAGGAAGGTTGGTTCCTCAATGTCTGTCTGTCTCTCTCTGCCTGTTCTTAGGACGAAAAGCTGAAGAAGTCAGTGGAGCAGCATGGAACTGACTCCTGGAAACTGATAGCCAGCTATTTTCCAGTAAGGAGCTACATTAATATGTTTTCATGCCTATAAGTATGCAGATCTATAAATACCGGTAGTTTTAAATCATATGATTGATTTGGCAATGTATAACAATAGCAATATCACAGAATTAACCAAATGAAAGTTACAGTATTACATTTTATTTTTTGCAAAAAAAACTTGTATATGGTAACACACTGTGTATACTCATTTAATAATCTGAAAAAGTTGGTGGTAATAATAGTCATGTTGATGTTTTTCTCTGTAACATAGTGAGACCGGCACAGGCACACTGATGTTTGTCTTTGCTGGTCTCATATGTTGCAGCTGCCAAGCCATTTAGAAGGCAGATCATTGACATTATCCCTTATAAGGGTGTGTTTGACAATGAGGTAAAGTCACATGGGTGTGGGTGAATGGTATTCTACTCTCAGAAGGCTACAGGTGTGCTGTGGTTTGACGAGGTGTCGTTCATTCTGTCTCTCTGTCACAGGGGAGGACAGATGGACAGTGTCAGCACCGCTGGCAGAAGGTGCTCAACCCGGAGCTGGTGAAAGGACCCTGGACAAAAGAGGAGGATCAGAAGGTAAGAGGATCTGGGCGTTCCCTGTCCTGGGATGGAGGGAGTAGAGGGGAAGGCAGAAAGGAAGATGACGTAAAAAGGTAAATGATAGGGGAAGTATAAGGATGCTGTGGGGACTGGGGAGAGGATGGAGCCATTGGAGTCAAAAGAACACCGGACGAACAAATGGCACAATGTGCAATGTATCTTTCCCCCCTGGACTAGCAGAGCTCTGCACATGCTCAAGCAAGGGTTCCCGCCAACGCTTTCATTTGAGCCGTAGTTATGTAAATTCTCCAGTACCTCATGCCTAACTAACACAACTCAGACTTTCCAAGTCTTTGGTTCGGAGCCCAGTACGTTTCTGTGCCGACCGAAGGTTGATTTCTGCTCAGGCAGACAATGCATTCCTTAAATGGAACAGTGAGTGCTCCGCAGGAATGTCAAGAATGACGTTTTGATTCCACCAAGCTGTTGGCGTCACAACAACAGTAACACAGACCTGTCTGTGATACCCCCAGACTGTCAACGATGACGTCACAGCATTTTTCAGCCGTGACAGAAAGAGCCAACAACTACAGCAACTCCTACAGTGGGATTCTAGTGGCAGCGGCAGTACTAGCCAGAGGAACGGCCCTGAATGAGAGTTCTGTAAGGCCTGTTATGAATGGATCCATGTAGGGCATTTCTGCAGATTCTCACATATAAATGAAAGGAGGAAAGATACCACGATAAATATGGTATGTTTATCAATAGGGCTGTGTAAACACTCTCAAGTGCCTGGCATCTCCATTTTAGGCATATCATTATATGCCAAAATAGCAGACCTACAATCTCAAAAGTGTCACATGTTGTGAGCTTGTAGATCGGATATTGTTGCTATTTCCGTGCGACGTTATACGATAAAGTATAAAATAGGGCTTAAGTGGTTAATCACCACCGCTGTCTGTGATTTGCTGAACCTTTTCCTGAACATTTTTGCAGGTTATTGACCTCGTGCACAAATACGGCCCCAAGCGCTGGTCCGTGATCGCTAAGCACCTCCAGGGACGGATCGGGAAGCAATGCCGTGAACGGTGGCACAACCACCTGAACCCAGAGGTGAAGAAGTCCTCATGGACCCAGGAAGAGGATCATATCATCTATGAGGCCCACAAGCGGCTGGGAAACCGCTGGGCTGAGATCTCCAAGCTCCTGCCTGGAAGGTAATGCAGCCTCATGCCCAGCCTCTCGCACACACTGCTTGCCCCATCAAGTACTGTACTGTACATCATATCTTTTTAGTGATTAAAATAAGGGCAAATCTATTGAATATACACACAAATATTTTTGTGACGGCCAATATCATCCGTCCAAACACAATATTTTATATTTTGGCCACAAAAAATGCAGGGATATTTTTCTATTGTCTTCAAAAACTATGAATATCTACAGTATCAATCAAGATAATCCATAATTTCAAACCACCAAAAACATAATAAAACTAAAATAATAAAAAATAATACAACAAAGAAGCATTTGTGTTGCTGGGATTGGATGCTGCGAACAATGTGATGTACTGTAGAGTATGCCATTATGCGTGGTGCATGTCGTTTCCACGCCAGGCAGTACGTTTAGAAAATATACAAATGCAGAGCTGAAGCTCACAACTCGAGTGTTGTTACAGTATAGCACCATAGTCCACTCTTCAGCAATCAATTCACCAATAAAATATTGCCGGGTCTGATGAAAATTATAGTTGGTCAGTGGCATCGAATGACAAAATTATTTAATCAACTGGTGCGGTAGCCTGAGAGTGGCAGACTACACCTGAGAACTAGTATTGACATGACCCACATTCTCCTCAACAGGACTGACAACTCCATCAAGAACCACTGGAACTCCACCATGAGAAGAAAGGTAGAACATGAGGGCTACCTCCAGGAGGGCTGCCGGACCTTCACCTCCTCTCACTGTGGGGTGAAGAGGCGTCACCACAGACCCTGTCCTCCTCCACCGCCGGAAAGCCTGCACTGTGACCACAGCCCCCTGTCCATGTCAGCCCCCAACCAGGTGGGTCAGCTGCTGTATACACATTTTCATGTCGAGGACCCCCAAATTGATATTTCTTTGGCCGCGGACTGCCGGACCCCCATTTGAAAAGATTTTGTGTAGATTCTTCAACATTTTCAAAAACAACAGACCTATATGTTCACAACACTTGGAAAAAGCCCAAAAATGTTTAGTCTGTTCCTAATTTAGCTGGGGACCCAATGGAACCCCCTCAAGGACCTCTGGGGGTCCCCTGATTCCACTTTTGAGGACCAATGCAGTATCTCTTTGCATTATTTCAGATCAATACAGTCACCCTTTTCTGACAATATGGTATTAAACGAGTCCTTGCTTTTCTGATATTTGTCAGAAGTATGAGGTCTGTGTGTAGTCGTCATGAGTTTATTGTTAAGTGTGATGTTCTGTGTTGTAGATGCAGGGATATCCTTATGACCCTCACAATGGACACTTGATGGACAGCCTCCCAGACACCTCCTGCTTTTTATCAGTGAGTGGGAATCTGTGTGTCTTCTTGTTTACTTTTGTGTGTCTCTGTATGTTTACGCTTGCATGTGTCTGTACATAGACTGCTGGAAACGACTTGTTGTCCTAACATAAAAGAATACAACAATGTAGTAGAGCCCGACCGATTTTGACACCGATATTGATTTAAGAGGGGTAAAATTCACCATTTACGGCATTATAGCTGATATACAGTATGTAGTTGAAGTTTAAGAAATGTAGTTTACTAGTTTGTAGCATGTAGTTAAAGAAATAGTCCTTTTCTACGGGTACCGATATGACTATGCAATGGTACACATACGTTGTTATATACAGCTACATGAATTTTAACATTCTTTTTTCAGAAAATTTAGGTTAGGATTTAGAAGGCGTTTTTAGAATCGGCCTCAGGTCTAAATGGGTTAAACAAATATCGTCTGGCCGATGCATCGGTTGTGCTCTACTATGTAGTAAATCTTAGCGTTTCACCATTAAATCTCTGTTATATGTATTATTTGTCTTTTGATTTTCCTCTTTCTGTCCTTCTCTCGTCCCTCCGTCCCTCCTTTTTCTCCTCCCCTCCAACGCGTGTTTCATTCCAGCCGCCCTGCCTGGATGACCCAGACAGAGAGCAAAGAATTAAGGAGCTTGAGTTGCTGCTTATGTCAGCAGAGAATGAAGTCCGGCGCCAAGCGCAGTGCAGAGGCCCATGTGTAAGAGCACACTCTGCAGTGTGTTAGTTACCATACCTGGTTAGCTTGCGTGTGTGGTTTCGAAGCTGGCACATGAGAGTGTGCTGTAGTACTCATTGACCATAAATTCACACAGCGGCCATGCTCCTATGTCAATAAGGTATGAAGTAAGAGCAAAATGGCCGCCGCGTGAACACCGTCAATGTATGTATGTGCCAGCAGCCTGATTTGCTGTAGTTGTGCTGTAGTAACTAGCTTCCCATCTCATTACTCATTCAGACTGGCCTGAAGCGTTGCTTATCAGCTTCCTCCCCTCCTCCGCCCCTCCATACCACCACCAACCCAACCATTAACCTCTTCCCATTCCCCACCAGCGACCCCCCCCCCCCCCCCCGCCCCTCTCACATGCCCACGCTCAACATGTGCGTTATCTCAGCCAGCGGTTTGACGTGGAACCTCAGCCGCTCTCCATTCTTTCTGTTCTGTCTTTCCCAGCACCATCTTCTCCCATCTGACGCATTCATCATCTAAATCCATCGCCGCTTCTATGTTTGATATTGTGCCAACATCAGCTGCCTGTTACAGTATCACCATTGTGTGTCCCTGGGTTTTCTTTGAATGAAGTTTCTATTGAGAAGATGTAATAAACAGCATTTGAGACCTAATCATCACTGGTCACAGAGGTGGCTAACACTCAGACTCACTCCCTTCTCACTATACAGTATAGTGCACTATGTAGTCATTACGCCATTTGGTAGTGGTGTCCGAATGTACGGCCTTGGTGATAATTATTATACCCTAAATGGTGGAATAATGTTATCCCAAAATGCATCGTACAAAGTAGGGCACAACTGATGGTCACTATCGCAAACCATACATAACATCATGCATTTTGCTGAAAGAAAAATGACTATGTTTATCTGGCATACAAAATGTGTTATTTCACCGATAAGTTGACTACATAGTCCCCTACATAGAAGTAGTGAATGAGTGATTTCGGACACAGCCTCAGAGTTTGAAAAATATTAATTTACATTACATGATGAAATGAAATGAGCTTTCATAAAAGAGTTAAATTAAACTCATTGAAACTTCATTGGCATTCTTCATTTCTTTTACCTTGATACCTCAACAAGAGCTGGGCAATATGACTTGAAAGTGTTGTCAAAGTGTTTATCAACCAAATTAATTGATTACACAATGTGTACTTCTGTGCCTTATATACATTGTATTAATAAAAAATATAGGCTATCTCACATTTTAGAGAGTTCAACATATTGCCCAGCGCTAAACTCTACCGTTACAATCTAGAGATCTGCTGCCACAGCCTGCTGCAGTATCTGACCTTCATGTTGTGTCCCTCCTGCCCCTCAGAGTATGGAGCAGTACTCAGTCTGGTCAGACACCGCTTCAGACGACACCCTGACAACCAGCAACAGCAGCCTGGAAGAGCAGGGGGAGGGGAGGCGCTTGAGGGGCCCCACAGTTCCCCAGGGGCCTCCAGGACAGCTCCACATCTCCCCCAGCAAGTTCCTGGCGGTGGAGACCAGCACCGTCCTGTCCACTTTACAGAATATACCAGAGTTTGCTGAGACTATGGAGCTTATAGACTCGGTGAGTGTGTGCACTTTTGCCTATGCCTTGCCTGTTGAGTATGTCACTTGCATAAGGTACACAATAATATACTCATTGTTACTTTAACTTAGATTGTACAAATGGAAACAAATGGACCTGTAAGGTTAAAATGTCACCTGCGCTGCTGTCATTGCACCAGAGATGCAAGAGATGAGACCAGCTCCAAGCTGGTCTTCACTTGAAGCGCAAAGTCTGTGGAGAAAATAGCATTCCACCCTGATCGCGCCAGACCACGCCTCATTCTAGACAACGAGGGAAATTGCATCGTGGGGAAGAAACTGTAGTGCTCGGTGCACTGCGGAGATATTAGTCTGGAATCTCTGTGGGGAACTTGCATTTCCGAAGGGCGATTTAAAAAACTGCCTCTGGTGATAAACCCGCCCCATACTGGGCCCTGATTGGTGCCCAACAACTTCTGGGCAGGGAATTCCAATCACAATCGAGCGGGGCCAGACCAAATCTGCTGAGGGCTATAATTTTTTTTGCACTGGCAGATTTGTCCGGTTTCCACGCTAACGTCGCACTGCCGATCCGACCGATATTCCCATATTTGGAGATCCCTGATGTCATCAGTATATGCCCATACATGGGTATGCCCATATATGGCCATATCGGTTATTTATGGTGCTGATTTGTTTGCACCTGATGCCATGACAACACATTGAGGTGTAAGACAACAACACTAAATATTTGGGCGAAGCTGCATTGGGAACTCCTTATATGGTTATGGCTGAGTCAGAGTCACATGAGCGCGATGACGTGGTCCGCCCACCGGCCAGCCGACCGGTCCTCCCATTCGACAATTTTAATATTACGGCACTGATAGAATTGCATCGGTCTTGGTTTTTAAAGAAAAATACTATTCAGTAATTACTGTAATTAAAGTTTAAACATCTTGAGAGAGGGCTTCTCTTTGAGCTGTGAAGGGACACAGCTTGGTGCTTCATGGTGTGGTTTTAGAACACTCATTACATTATTAAATCCAGCATTCTCCACCAGTGAACTGGGTCGTGTTGCCAATATCACAAACACGCCTATTATTTCTTTAGCATAAGCAGAGGTTTGCTGGATGTTTGGATTTAAAGTCCTTTTCAATTAAACAAAAGTTATTTTTAATACAATCTTTCACTGGTATATTTTTCACAGTAACCATTCCACATAAATGTGTTTTTGTGCTTTTCACCGCCAACAACACGCACATTATTTATGTTTGTTTAGGTTTGTTTGTTTAACTAATGGGGGAGCTGAAATGTTGCCACAATGCTGACTTGATGCAGGCAGGAGCATTTGTGATTTGAAAGCCTGATTTAGACTTTGTCGTATGGCGGTGTTGCACGCCGAAAATGGCATGCTACAAGCTCACAATGAGTCACAACGCATTGTGAGCTTGTAGAATGCTATTCTGATGTGCAACACTGTCGTACGATGGAGCATGATTTAGGTAGAACTCCTACACCATCTCCAGCAGTGGACCATGTGTACAGACTATGTTGCTCACTAGGGGACACCCAGAGACAGTACAGGCTGTGCTCTATCAAAGTTCACAGCCTAAACAACACCGAGCCAACGGAAACTAAGTGCATTCATATCATCTTTCATTTTGATCCACTTTCATTTAGTTTTTTCCCATCACAAGACTGGCTTAGAAAAGTGCGAGGTGGGAGTATTGAGGGTTAAAAAAAAACACTCTGTATGTAGATAGGTAGAAAACTTGAATATCCTCGTAGAGGGATTTGTTTTGCAGCGCCCCTAGACCGTTTTCACAGATGTGTCATAAGGGGATAAGGAAAGAAAGAAAGAAAGCACTGAATAGTCAATAGTGTTGTCGTCAATACTTGCTAAATGCTACACCTAAATCAAGCATATAGATCTGATTTATGGTCCTGAAAATCCATTGTAGATCTGTCTGGCTCTGCAGGACCCTGTGGCGTGGAGCGAGGTGGCTAGCTTTGAGCTATCGGAGGCTGCGACGCCCCCCAAGCACACCCAAGAGGGATACGCAGCCCTGCTGCAAGAACGGACGATGGAGGCGTTGGGCTACACGGTCAACCCCCCATCTACCATCCCCGCCCACGAGAAACACTGTGCGCCGTTTGGACCGGGCAAGGGCAACCCTCTCACTCCCATCAACACGTCCAAGCCACCTCAGCCGTCCACTGGGAGGAGGAAGAGAAGAGAGAAGGGGGGACAGTCTCCCATGTGTGACAGGAACTACCCTTCCTTCTTAGAGAACGTCACCAACTCGCCCAAGAAAACGCCCATAAAGTCGATGCCTTTCTCCCCATCTCAGGTATAAAAAAAAACATTTTCATAAAAGAAGAAACTAATAATCCTCTGTTCATAATCTTCACTATTAGTCCAGTACATGGTGCTAAATTCACCAACGCGAGTAAAACTAAATCTGAGCACTTCTTCCACTACTACCAATGTGAGTGACTTCCTATTTGTCACGGGTTGTTTTCTTCCAGTTGTTCAACGTGTCAGGAGCAGAGCATCTAGGCCTGGACCACCCAGCATTCACCTCAACGCCTGTGTGTGGCCAGAAGTGTCTCCTAAACACGCCCCTTCAAAAAGAAACCACACCCAAGCAGCAGAAAGAGAATGCTGGGTAAGAAAATAATCAATAGCTGATATTTGTCACCTAATAGGCAATCTGGTAACCCATTCGGTAAAAAATGTCTTTGTATTTGCCTCTTGGGGCAAAACCTTTTTTTTTTGTGTAAAACAGGAACTTGGGTTTGGCTCCTCCCTCCCCTTTCTTAGTCCACTTCCTCCTCCCGGGTGCTTCTCTGTGTATTCCTACTAACAGCTACACTTCATGTTTAAGGCATTGGTGCTGACAGATTCTGCTGTTAGCTGAATCTGTCTTGAGAGATTAAATAATACGTGGCTGACTTTGTACTGTATTGATAATTATTTTATAGCCCAGTGGTTCTTTAAGTGGGGTCCGTGGACCCCCAGGGGATTTAATTTGTACACTATAAAAGTTATGGGGTCTGTGGCCTGGGGGTGCTTGAAATAAAAACGTTTGAGAACCACTGTTATAGCCTATGTTATAAGGTGTGTCTGCGTTTAGGTCCAGGACGCCAAAGTTCCGTAAGGCCGTAATGATGCCAACTCCCAGGACACCAACACCATTCAAAAATGCTCTGGCTGCTCAGGAGAAAATGCATGGGCCACTGAAGATGGAGGTAGGTTGTAAATGCATATTGCTTGCCACATGCATTTGTGTGCTTATGTGTGTTTTGTATGTATGTATTTATCTTCCAAACAAAAAGTTCAAACTAGCTCAAACTCAGGCTTTACTGTCAAATTATTAACTTCTGCATGTATCTTCACCATGCTTATCACAACAACTTGTCTTTGTGGACATTTGCAAACAGATAGGTTTGCAAATTAGATGTTCATAGGTCAAGTGTCTAAGCATCTCTCCTAAGGGGCAGGAGATTTCAGCAATCTTAATTAATGCCTTGCCTGTCTCGCTAGGCCGAAAGTCTGAAAAGTACATTGTTCATTAAGTGTCTCATTTAACAGTCCCATAACGTAACATTCCACCTGTTCATTGTGTTTATATTTTGTTTGTGTATTATCTCTGTCCTGCAGCCCCAGCCACTGGCATTTCTAGAGGAAGATATCCGTGAAGTTCTGAAGCGAGAGATTGGAGCCGATATCTTCAACAGAGCAGACATTCAGCATGAATTTAGGACATGGAAACATGATGTAAAATGCTCTTTAAAATATTTTAGTATTTGACATTTCAGCACAGTAAGACATTTTACCACATGGGTGGTTTTATAATATCAGGTTTTGCGTGTCTTATTTCAGATGGATGGCCCAGCCAGGAAGGTGCGCAAGTCTCTGGTGCTTGACCCCGTGGGCAAAGACTGCCTCAACGTCCAGCTCTTCCAAGAGCAGCTCAATGCAGAGGTAACTTCATGCTGAAGTCACTTTATAACACAGGCCACCATACATCATTCATGTTTTAAATACAATACTGTACATGTGTAATTTTTCAAAGAAGACTATATGCACTGATAACTAACTGTGCTTCCATTTTTTGCAAACATTCAGAGATTCTTGCTTCATTTCAATCATATCCATGTGTGTATGTTGTCAAAGTCAATTGCGCCACCTGTGAAATACCATGTAATGTTAGCAAAACATAGTGCACAGATTGAGGTTGCACAGCTCATAAGCCAATCATCCTCTACAAAAACATTGAAGCTTGTCTGGTCATGACAATTATTGCAGAATTGCAGAACTACAGAACTTGATTAATTTCATTATACATCCTTTGGTAGGAGGCAGACGAAAATTTGCTGAGCAGCTCTTTTCTGATGACCCCAATCCCTGAGCGAGAGGAACACAGCCGTCCGTTGTCCTCTGGGAGTGAGGAGACCTCCATAGTTCCCTTGCATCGCCTCCCCAGCCCCAGAGGGAAGAAGACCCCAGCCACCCACGGAACACCAACACACAACCCTTCAGTACAGGTGCACAGAAGAATGCTCTTTGATGTAAACAACAGGCATGTAAAATGACTCAAAGATGAATACACATATCTGTAATTAAATATATTATAGTATGTGTTCACTGAGGTTTTTTTCTCCAATATCTAGTCCACTGAGATATTTGACCTCACCATTTTGATCAGAAATGTATTATTATTCACCTCGATGCACCCCGCCTGCTGAGCGTTTTATAAGAACACAATTGGTCATGTTCGGGGAAGGGAAGCCAGGGCGCGTGATCTTAAGTCGCTGCGACTCCTACAGGCTGGGGTGGCTTCTGTCAGCAGGGTGTTGAACAGGAGGAGTAGGACAAAGGCACTACGTCCTCCCGGTGGGGGCTTCTCACTGGCAGGTGAGCCAGTAGGGTACAATATAGCCTCGTTCCCAGCTTTAATCATCTGCGAAGAGAAAAGCCTGATCACGACCTAAAGCAGAGAGTGTCTATAGGGGCGGGACTTCCGTCGGACGTATTTCCCCCAGAAACTATCTTTTTCGACCAATCATAACACTCGTTTCATTCACGGAAAATCTAAACAGATTTGTAAAGCGTCACCATCATTTCCTTGGGCGGTACTTCTGCCAAACTCCTGTACTTCTGTTTAGACACTCAACCAAGGTCTTGCCCAGCGTGGGTATAATAGCAGTGCCAACACAAAAAGGTGTGGGGAGGGTTATTTGGCACAACGACTTAATTGGGGCCATTCATGTCGGGAACGATGCAAGTGTGCTGTTGTCAGAGGGATGTTTACAAGACCACTGATCTTCATCAGTAACTGTCAATAACTGTCTCATCTGCAGGTGAAGAGTGAGTGGGAGACAGTGGTTTTTGGGAAGACGGAGGACCAGCTAATCATGACAGAGCAGGCCCGCCAGTACCTCAACCCGTACCCGTCCGTCGGCTGTACCTCGAGGGCCCTTGTGCTCTGAAGTCACCCACACCCACACACACTACACCTGTCCGACACAATTGCAGTGGGAGCTGCTTTGTAATTCCCGGCCTCCACTTTTTCCTCTACAGCAGTGGTTCTCAAATCCTTTAATTTCAAGCACCCCCATCTTCTTCGCGTCGTTCTCAGACGAGCCCTCCATCGGAGTCTCCAGTCATCCCGGTTCTCCATACATACATCTGGCCAGCTTGTTTGTGCTTCCAGCACCACCCATTTTAGAACACCTTCAAGGAACCCTGAGGGTCCCTGGACCCCACTTTTGAGAACCACTGCTCAACAGACAATCTGTCGTAGGCAACCAAACACAATGTTATGTTTTCTTTTTATATAACGCAGAAATGCACTGCCAAGGACATAAAAAAAGGCATGGCTGCTGTTATGTTAGTTTTGTTTTTTTTCTCTCCGTGTTTCTAGGTCACTGCTCAAGCACTTATTCTATTCATACTGTAAGTGTTTTCTAGATGACCTGTCTTTTCTGATCAATACACGCAAGCTGTTGCCCTGGCTACGTAACATTTTCTTTTGTACTGAAAGAAAGGAAGAAGATAGATATTCTGCACTAGTCGACCATGTTAAAAACAGCCCGCCCATACAGCGGGCTGTAGATTATAGACTGTTTATTACTAGCAGTGGCTGCTTCTTGAGTTTTATATTGTTAATATATTGTTGAAATGAAAAAAAAGTTAAAAGAATGAGACATTTTATGATGTAACGCTACTTGTGTATCTCCTCCAGCTTGTTTCGTTAAACTGCCCTGTCGCTGTAGTTGCATAAAAAATCATGTGCATACAAAAAGTATGTTTTCAAGACATGAAGAATAGAACCCATATTTTTTGCATTGAGGCACCATATATTGTTTGAAAAACAATATTTTTTTAAGTTCATCAACACATGATCAGGTTAACATTTCAATTGAAGAAAACAGGAAGAATCAAAAAAGAGCCTGGAATGCAGTTATGTTGGGTTTTCCATGGCGGCAGCGCTGTGTTGTGGCGAATGCTTATCCCTGATGATATGAAGACTTGTGGGACGGGAATAGAAAGCGGTCAGTATTGCACTACTGAATTTGAGGCAGAGAAAGGAGAAGTGTTTGAAGGGCAAACTGGATAGCACTTGTGACACGTATCTTTTAGTGACAGTGCCCAAGTCCTTTCCATGGCCATAGTTTCCTCTGAGACATTGACTGAATGTATTTCATAGCATGGAATTGTGAAAGAACCTCAGAACGGAAGGGTACGTTATCTCGTTTTGTTCTTTTTTTTCTTGTATTTATTGTTTGACAGCTACCTAAAGCTCAGATGTTAATATAAATTGGACGCCATAATCTTTCATTGAGAAGTTTACCTTTTGCTGACGAGACAGCCTAAAACCTTGGCTTTGCTTGCCCCTTTTTATAAGCAGCATCTTCAGCGTCGTCCTAGGGAAGGAATGGTCAGCGTTGTTAAGGCCTAATTTATGCTCCGTAGTACGACGGTGTCGCGCTTCACAAATAGCAGACCAAATAGTAGGTTGGCTATTTTCTACGCACAACACTGTAGTGCAATTAAGTGTGAATCTGGCTTTAGTCAGATGTTTCAGTGTGTCAAAGGTTGGTACTGACCATAATGCAACAAGCGTTTGGTCGAGAAGGATTTACCATGAGCCCGAAGGCTGTAGGATGTTTTATTTATTTAATGTCTACTAATTAATATATTTATTTCTTTTAAAAAAAACATTTAAAAAAGAAATTATTGAAGAATTATATTTTCATTTTCTCTGTCAAAAATAGTATTGGGCTACCATTCAGCTCATTTTCTCCCAAGTTAGAAGTCAACATGCACTGCCACATCCATTAATTTTATTTTGTTTTATCATTACTTCTAATCAGACAAAGACTCACTCTAGTAAATAACCATAATGTAGTCCTATCACTAATATTTCTTTTCTTTTACTATTGCTTTCGAATCAAAGTGTGTTCTTGTTCTCTTGGCTTTAGGTAGCAGGATTCCATCTCTGACCTCTAATCATAGGCAAATTGCACTTTTTGCTCGTCGTTGTAATTGTTGGACTGTTCATTTGTTTGTGCTGACGATATAGCTCTCATTTGTGTGTGTGCTTGTGTGTTTTGTTTGGTTTTTGGTTTTGTTTTGCTGTTAGATGAATGTCTCTTAACATGTAAGGATTGAGGATACTGACACGATTAAGCTGCTTGATTTTTACAAAGTAAAAGAAAAGAAAAGGCAACAAAAAAAGTGTGCTCTAGCTACCACAGAAGGATGTTAGCTATATAGGCCTAGAACAAAGCCTTCTATGAAATGTTTTTTATTGTGATGGCTTTGTACACAAACACTGCTAACTCTGCATGCATTTAGGCTGTGTGATACTTTTAAAACAATTTATGAAAACTGCTTTCATGTTAGCAGTTTTACAATACTGGTGTGATGAAGGCATTTCTGGATATCTTCTCAAAACAAATCCTCTCTGAAACAGTGTTTTTATGCTTTTTATGTTATAATCAAGAGCAGTGAAGTAACACTACCGTTCTAAATGGTCCTCCCAGTGATATTGACCTCACTGGATCCAGTTATCATCACCTATAATCTGGATTTAGATGGGGGATTATCTAGCATTAAGCATGGGAGTGAGAAAAAGAAGGGAATCTTGTCAGTGATATCAAGTGGAAAGATCAGGCACGTATGCAGGAGGACAGTAAAGTGTATCGTCGCTGTCGGGTGGAAACCTTGTATGTCCAAAAACTTTTCAGGAAATGGAAAAAATAACCTGTTTTCCTTTGGATCCAATGTAATTCTTATTTAGTCTATAAGCTCTTGTCAAGACTTTTCATTGGTACAATAGTATTAAAAAAACACAGACAGGCCACTTTGAACCTGGTGTGCCTGCTCTGGGAATGTCATTATAGGTGAAATCTTTCAAGTATGTTCACAATTTTGCAAAATGTAAAAAAAAAAGAGGGAAAATAGCAGATGTACAAGCTCACAACGCATCACACCATGACTCGTGAGCTTGTGTAGATGAGCTATTTTCACTACTTTTGTCATACAACTAAGTATAAAATAGGGCACGAATTTATGAAAAAGATTGATAACATTTTGAGATACAAGGTTCCTGCCTGACCGTGATAATATTTGACTTAAATGCTTAAAAGAGCTTAATATTTGTATTTTATCATGGTGGCTGAGATGAGTCTAACAGATTAATTTGTATTCTGTTTGTTGGTTTGACTTGTGCGTGTACATTCCATTTGTAGGTCCAAGTATGAACATGCATTGCATGTTAACAACAGTTGGCCATGTAAAGGTTTTGAGGGAATTAAGTGCATGTACAGAAAAGTAGCAGTTGTCATACTACTGTAGTTATGCATGAGCAATACACAAGATGCTGGACTTTTTTTTGTTGTTTACTAGACAAATCACAGATGTAACACTTACATTTTCATTGTATACAGTTTTACAATAATGATCATAACCATGGTATATTAGAATTCCTGCCAACTGCCATTTTAACCGTGTACTTAATATGGACAAAATAATAAAATGCTTTTGTATGACATCTACAATGGTTCTGTTTTTTTTTTTACGGTGTGGCTCTGTAGATATCAGAGCCATATAGATGTGTGTATGTTATAATTTTGCAAACCACTGGACCGATATATATATTTAACTTTCTGTTATGGTGTGTTGTAAATAGGACCCAAAAGTAGAACAACCGAACCAGGTTTACAAGCAAAACGTCTGGCAGGCAGGCAGTAGGCGTGGAGGTACAGGATCTGAGACAGGGAGACAGGGAGTTAGAGATTGCCGAATACAGAAAAAAACTGAGGAGCTGAGGCACAGGTCTTTACCGGTCGAACACTGAATAATCTGGCAAGAGCTGGAGTCCAGAGCCAGGGATTTTATCTGCTGGGCTTGATGAGCAGATCACTCCCAGGTGAGCAGGCAGCTCCACAGCTCCACAGAAAGTAACGCCCAGGCAGACCATCCCCACGCCCACACAGCACACACCAGACACATAATAAACTAGAAAATGTGCTCCTCGGAGCACAGGTCTCCGCCAGTACTGTTCCTGATTAATCCTGTCTTACCTATTTATATTACATATTGTCACGTGTCACTTGACCAATGTTAGCTTGGCTGATGGAAGCTCACTTGTGCGACACCTATTTATAGGTTTTTATTTCGTCATGCGTCTCGCTAGCCAATCAAAGCATTGGTGACAACATATTGTCACGTGTCACGTGAAGCTTGACCAATGTTAGCTTGGCTGAGACGGACGGACACACAGAAGGACGGAGACGAAAACATACTCTCCACCTCTGGCGGAGACAAAAAGGAAAAAAAGGAGAAAACAGCCAGCCCATAACACTTTCTTTTTATAATGGAAGTCAATGGCAGTCGGATCTAGCTGAAACTTTGCCCTCAAATATAGATGACTGACATCACCGGCTGATCACATGCTGTTATTAGACCCCATCTTGTTATAATTTGCCTTGATATTTTGTCAGGTTTAAGAAATTGGAGTAGGGCACTGACGTCTTGCCAAAGTAGCTCTGTACAAATTGCCATACCTTTCCCACATAATAAACATTTCCAATGATGCTTTAGTTTTTCTGACAAGCTCACCACAGGCATGACAAGGCTTTGGATCCTAGCCAATTAATGATTTGTTGGGAGCCAACAGTCTCGGGCAATCTAACAATTCCAATCCTATAGTCCACAAAAATACAGTATGTTAATTGTATAGCATTCAAACAGGTGGAGATGACAGCTAGACAGGTACTATATTTAGGTATGGACAGAGATTGACAAAGAGCCTGGAGTTGAACCCCTGTCATCTCAGTGTGTGTGTGTTGGGGTCTTGTCAATTTGGCCTGGGGTCCAGGGACACAAGCCCCCTCCGCCAGAACAAGAGGCCTCTCCACAGGGTCAGCTGCTGGCCCTAAAGGGGCCTGTTCACCCATGACTTAATGGCCCCGGGCTCCTTTGTCCCAAGTGCTGTTGGTTTTACAGGCCCATTCACTCAATTGCCCACAAATGGAGGGAGGCAAGCACTCAAAACTTGCCTTATGCTGGAGAAGCCAGAGTGCTCATGTATATAGGCATGTGCGCATGCACGCACGCATGCGCACGCACATACACACAATCACAATCACAAACAAACATGTAGGCACAGCATGCACACTACATCAACCTGCCTCTTTTCCCTCTCACTCTTGTACAATGAGGACTTTGGCTTTTGTCATTGGGTGACCCATACTCGGGGTGAAAGCTGTCAGAAACCTATTAATTGGTTATTGGCTGTAACTCTGCTACCTTGTGTTCCTTGTTCTTGCTGAGCAGTCTTTGGGGTTAATTGACTTTACTGGAGTGCTACCAAAACCATACAAGATTCAGTGTTGATATCTCAAAATGTGAAATTAGCTTTGATAAAACGTCGATTAACCACATGAACCCTAACATCCCCTATTCATATTGGACAAGTCATAATAGGCGAACATTCAGCAAAAAAAATATGAACATTTGGTAAAAATAGTTGAACATTTGATGAACATTCTGTAAAAATAGATCTACAAGCTCACAACATGTAGTGTTTGTAGCCCAGTTTTTTCCGCTATTGAACGAAGTATTTACTGTATGGTTTAAGTTGTTAATAATGCTCCCCTTTTGTATTTAGCCTTCAAACGAGTCCTACATCCACTTGAATTCTTGTCAGAAAGGTCACCTTGCTATAGTGTGTACATGTACATAAATGTTGTACATAAAACATTGAGGGGGAAAGGCATGAAAGAGAGGCTCCAGCCCCCTAGCGAAAATCTCAAATCCCTCAAAGCACACACACACACACACACACACACACACACACACACACACACACACACACACACACACACACACACACACACACACACACACACACACACACACACACACACACACACACACACACACACACACACACACACACACACACACACACACACACACACACACACACACACACACACACACACTGTTTTCCTTTGTGTATGCCAGACAGCAGATGGTAACCCATTATAGGGCTGACAGGGCAGTCATCTGGCAGGCACCCTGCTACCCCCCTCCCCCTCCACCCAAAGACACCCACAGTAGGGATAGGCCACTTTAGGCGGGAAAGTCCACAGACCTGATTGCGTGTGTGTGTGTGTGTGTGTGTGTGTGTGTGTGTGTGTGTGTGTGTGTGTGTGGTATGTGACAAAATTGGACGCTGGCCTTTCTGCCCTGGCTATATAGGTCACTCTTTCCACTTGTTGAGTGAGCAGCACCATCTGACGTAAACTAGTTGGCTGCTAGAAGACTGCCACATACTGTTGCAAAAACATCCACATTTTATAGCAACATTTTTTTGAGACTGGGGTAATATCAGGGGGGGGGGGGGGGGGGGGTTACAATATTACAAGTGTAATCTCTTTACATAACGTGAACTGACTCTGTTTAAAATATATATATATATGCACAATGAACATTATCATAATCTTTTCTCTCATTTTTTATTTTATTTATTTTTAAATAAGACAAACTGAAAAAGACAGATTAAGGGAAAAGGAAAAAAGACAGGTTACACAAAAAACACCATAAAAAGAAAACAAAAAGACAAAATACAGTCCCCCCAAACCCTCCCCCCACCCGTCCCCAGAACATCATCATCATCTCTGACAATTACCTGAAATGGGAAAAATAAATTCTGGATAATTGTTAAATTTGACCATTTATACTTTAGTTGTGATACCTGAATATACTTGCATTGTGTACAATCGTAGTTCAGAATAGGCCCATGTCACCTTGTTGAATAGACAATAGTAAATATAGTATTGCTATTAGAGGTACCTAGAGTGATAGTGTGCTGTTTAAGATGAGTTACCAATGCCTTCCAATGTTGTCATATGCAGAGAGAGGTGAGTTGGGTGTTTCGCTAAATGTCTTCTTCGTTGGTGTAAACAGTTGAGCTACGACGATCTGTGGCGGAAGTCTCACGTTCACCTCGGACGAGCTCTGCTCTGTGATTGGTTAGCGATGATCACGTGGCGGAACTGCATCCCAGTTACACCATATTTAGTTATACCTATCGAATTCAGTTTACTTCCCGTCGCGTCCTGCCAACTGCACTGAAGACATGGTTACAGAATCGGACGACTTAACACATTGGTGTAACACCATTTTCGGGCCTGTGACAAAACCAACCAAGTAATAGTCTGTGACGTATGCGGAAGTGCCTTTTACGCCTGTGTAGCCTATAGCTCTGTGGTGGTGATACGTCACTCATTGCACCTATGGGTTTTCAACCCATGTAGTCACGCTTTTGCAGAACAGATCTACAAGCTATCGCGTGGCGAGTCGTTGTTAGCTTGAAGATCTGTTGCTTCCATTGGCCCCTCCCCTTTTTAGTAATCTAACAAACAGTGCCGTTTGCACACACACACACACACACACACACACACACACACACACACACACACACACACACACACACACGCTGGACGCATTGACTACACGGCAGCAGGAGGACCAGCTGCAACTCAACTCGCCAAGTCGCACGGCGACACTTCAGCAATGCCAAGGAAAAGGAGTTTAATCACTCTCCACCACAAACGGACAGCGGCGATACAGCGGCTGTGTGTGTGTGTGTCTGTCTCGCTTCGCATACAGCGACTGTGTGTATTTATGTCTGTAATATTCAATATTGGGGAAGGACTCATAGTCTCAAAGTAAAAAAAAATGAATTCAATCAACAATAATTCACAATAATCCTTTTGTCAAAATCATAGTACATCAACATAATTGATAATTACAGTTCTACAGTATAACACAACCAACCACAACAGATTAGATTCAGATTACATTCTCATCTATTTCTTCATTGCTTCATCCTGTTTGCCACTTCTGAGTGACCAGTCTTGTCGACATCTCTTGTGTCATACAAGGTTATCATGACCCAATGCGCGTCCAGTAACTTTTGCGTCCAGTAACCAACCACTAACTTTTTGTGTGTATGTATTGCAGTAACATCCTGTCCCCAAGATGTGTCATTTTAGCAATACGAGATTTACCAACACAGCATTATGCAGTAAAGTGATTTGATTAATTCATTATTGTAAGCTTATAAGCAAGGTTTATGAGCCTTTGCTGTGCTATACTCTTTCCTATTAATTATTCTCTTCTTTGACCATCGTTTAATAGGCAGACATGGAGACCTCATATCACTTGCTATAAGGGGTCCGGTACCCAAGGTTAAGGGAAGCATGGGTTGAGAACCTCTCCTCTTCATGCTGTTGTCCCTCTCCCTCCCCATCTCCCCTGGCATGGCCTGTTTCAGAACACTGAGAACGGCGAGGCTGCAGAACATCATCACTAACATGAAAAATAGTCATTTACCCAAATGAACATTATACCATATCCTATCATAACTCACCAGCATAGTAAAAACCCAATGATGCCCAACCAGGCCAACGCAGAGCAAGCCATCCTCTACCTGAGGGGTTTGTATTCGAGGAATAATAGTATATAGCCGATATTGTAGCCTACTCGATGTGAGGGCCTATACACTACTAGATGTGAGGGCCACGTAGCGGCCCGAACCTCTAGTAACTTACAATTGGGGTGGTTGTGTGTTGTTTCCCGGCTGGCATAGAGTGTGTGGTTTGACACAACCATTGACACGATCCTGTTTCTGGATTGACACAAATTCAGTAAAGTTACATAGCTTTAACTTTAGTTTTGCACTTCATATTTGCATGTTGTTGTTTTTGTATGGCTTTCCTTTGCTTTAGTATTACAGCATTAAATGTCCCTATTTATCCGTAATTATTCTTTTCTTCTCAATTTGTTTATATGCATTGACTCTGACTATTTTTGTATTTCATTCCACTAGCAATAACAACAAACATTAATTGAATTTAAAGTGATTACTTTTTTTAATTAATATTTTTAAATTATTTTGTATTAGAGAGGCACTAGCTGAAGATGAACTGTAACAGTATACTGACAGTGGGAAGCTGTGAAAGGCAACCAATAGCTCTCTCTCTCTCTCTCTCTCTCTCTCTCTCTCTCTCTCTCTCTCTCTCTCTCTCTCTCTCTCTCTCTCTCTCTCTCTCATATGTGTGCTGCATGAATCAAGAGTTTCCTCAGAATACAAGTAACTTTGTCTTCCTGATCGTGCTTTAACATTTACGCAATCCTCTGTGCAAGACATGCCTCCCATACGCTGGCCCCAGTTTGACTGCACTCCCACAGTGTTTACTACAATGGATTATGCCACTGATCAAACCAGGGGGGTGGTGTGCAATTCCCAGTCCCATGGAGGTCAAGGTGAGGGTTAAGATTAGAACTGGTGTGTGCGAGTGTGTGTGTGTGTGTGTGTGTGTGTGTGTGTGTGTGTGTGTGTGTGTGTGTGTGTGTGTGTGTGTGTGTGTGTGTGTGTGTGTGTGTGTGTGTGTGTGTGTGTGTGTGTGTGTGTGTGTGTGTGTGTGTGTGTGTGTGTGTGTGTGTGTGTTCTGTGTTCTCTGGAAGGAAGCAATCGTCCAGCCCACCCTTAGAGGTCCTTGTTGGGAGCTACTACCACAGAAGACCGCGAGGAACTTCTGAGAGCTGCTTAGGAGTCACCCAGGCAACAGGCATAATCACTGGCCCCTTTGGTGATGCGCTGAGAAAACCTCCATCCCACTACTGGCTTTCACAGGGAGAGAGGTTTTTTTTCCTTCCACAACAGTGTTATAAAGAAGGGAGGCCCTGGAATGTTCAAAGGAAAATTCACAGGGACTTAAGTATGAGGTAATACAAGGGAGCATGTTATTAATAAAATGAAAAAGATACACCAGCCAGTAAGGGTTAGGGTTGGATGATTTTTATTAAAAATAAGAATATTTATTCTATAGATGTAAAAACAGATGGTGATAATGATTCTATGCTGTACAGTGTATCTATTTATTCTGTATTCTAATTCATTCGTTATAAGCAGTTCAAGTTGTGAAAAAAAAAGAATGATATCATGGAACAAATAATAAGCACACATATTGGAAACAGTGTCTGGCTTAAGCAGCAGCAGCAGTAAAGCTGTGGAACAAGTGTAATGCTGTACGACAATCAATGAAACATTGTTTAGCCACCAATTGCTATATATTACCCTATGTTACACCGTTATTAAACTATAATACTGCAATTTCCCACACACTACTCCTGATATTTCATAACACAGCGCTGGCAGAAAAGCAGCTCTTACACCTTGAGCAGAGGCGCAGGATAGACTCCATGCCGCTATGATTACTTAATTCACAAAACGTGTCAGCTTTTCAAAAAATAACCCGCCACATTACATAACCTCCCAGTCCCAACCACACCAACTCCCCCGACCCAGCCCGACAGAAGTGGACCGCGGCCACTGAGCCACCACCGAGAAAGAGAGCGAGAGGGGCCTCTCAGTCAGCCTCGAAGGCCCCGTTGGTGGCCCCGTTGGCGGCCCCATTGGTGGCCCCGTTGGTGGCCCCGTTGGTGGACCCCTTGCGTTGGGTCTTTTTCCGGTGCTTGGACAGGATCCTATGGAGCAGGCCCGGGGAGCTGTGGGCTTGGGGCGGTGAGGCCAGAGGCAGAGAGACTTGGGGCCTCTGCCCCAGGAAGGGGCCCTCCCTCTCCCCTTGGCCTGCCTCCAGCCGTGTTCCTCCACCTCCTCTGCTGCTCCTCCCGGGGGTCTGCAGCCCGTGTCCACTGGGGGACAAAG
This sequence comes from Gymnoscopelus microlampas, assembly GCF_963454915.1. NCBI lineage: Eukaryota > Metazoa > Chordata > Actinopteri > Myctophiformes > Myctophidae > Gymnoscopelus > Gymnoscopelus microlampas. Next base: position 13,777,470 of record NC_139959.1, on the reverse strand, counting down.
AGGAAATAACAACCACAAAGGCCCTGTTTATTCCTCATGACCCAAATTCCACCGCTAGCAGACAAGACAAGCACGGAGCTGTACAGAGGGCTCTGTGTGTGTGTGTGTGTGTGTGTGTGTGTGTGTCTGTGTGTGTGTGTGTGTGTGTGTGTGTGTGTGTGTGTGTGTGTGTGTGTGTGTGTGTGTGTGTGTGTGTGCGTGTGCGTGTGCGCGCGTGTGCGTGTGCGTGTGCGCGCGTGCGTGCGCGCGTGCGTGCGCATGTGTCTGTGTATGTGTGGCCGACTGTCAAATATAAACTCACACCTCCTCTCTTTCACACCACATATAGTGCCAGTAGTGATACTTTTAATACACAACACTTTTAAAGTTACATGGACCATTAGGCCGATTATAAATAATAAATATGACTCAAATTCTAAATAAATCTTATTACATTTGAAAGTTTTGTAAAATGTAATGACATTGGATGTCATAGTAAAACTGTGAAAGCCCTGCCATGAACCCCATTTACTTTTAGAGGGAAAACCTGCAAGACTCTGATCGGATCAAGCAATATCCCCCCAAAGCCCTGTGTGCTGTGAGTGAGCAGCAGTGCAATGACAAGAGATTGATCGGGAAGGGGGGGGGTGTTGGCTATAATCTACATGCTTTGTCAACTAATGAGGGACGAGAGGGGGCCACCTGTTCAGGGGCCACTGGGCGGAGTGGAGTGGGATTGGATTTGGCGATGGGGTGTGTGGCTCCGGTGGTAGAACAGCTGCTGGGTGGTGTGTACGTGAAGTGTGCATATGCACTTGTTTTGGGAGGGAACATGTGTGTGTGCGTGTACATGTGTCTGTGTCTGTGTTTGTGTGTGTGTGTGCGTGTGCGTGTGCGTGTGCGTGTGCGTGTGCGTGTGCGTGTGCGTGTGCGTGTGCGTGTGTGTGTGCGTGTGCGTGTGTGTGTGTGTGTGTGTGTGAGTGTGTGTGTGTGTGTGTGCGTGCGTGTGCCGGTTGCATCAGTTCATATTTTCTAATACACTGACTGAAGACACTCACCTTCCACATCTAGGATGGAAACCTGACACATAGTTCCAGCTTCTCAGGGACACAGGTCGCTGCGGGTCCCTGGCAGGCGGATTCTCCTGAGGGCACTATAGCAGCCAACAGAGCTGTGTGTAAGGCTGAGGTTACCACTAACATCCTGAACTCCTCTACATGATGGCTGCTACGAGCCATATCTTCTTTCATAGGCCCACAAACAACTCTCTATTCAATGTCAAAACAAAAATGAGACTGCCGTATCCCCTCAGGACTTTGTTCTTTACTAAAACAATAGAAGGACACTCTATCATGGGGTCTTCCTCCATCTCTCTGCTTTCATATTATCTCTATCTCAAACATTTTCATGTCGATTTGACTGCACCGCTGCAGACCCCCAACTGAAAGGATGTTATTTTAGGGAAGGGTTGTCAACATTTGTCAATAAATGTCAACGTGTCTACAAGCCCACATTACATTGCAAGCTTGTAGATCAGCCAAAAAATTAAATGTGTTCAAACTGTTTGTTTTGTTTTGGCGGGGGACCCCCGGAAGCCCCTCAAGGACCCCATGGCGGTCTCCAGATCTTTGAGAACCAGTGCTATAAAGAACAACTACAAACAGTGAGTGGAATGAGGGTGTTCATAACGGAACAGATCAACATTGTCCTATAGAGCTTACAGAATCAAATATGCATTCAGTAAGCATGAAACAACAGCAGTGGTGTAAAGTAACTAAGTACATTTACTCAAGCACTGTACTTAAGTACAATTTTGAGGTGTTTTTTTTTTTACTTTACTGGAGTATTTAAAAATGTCAGTACTTTTACTTCTACTCCACTACATCTCAGAGGCAAATATTATACTTTTACTCCACTACAATTATTTAAAAACGTACTTATTATTACTTACTTTGTTGTATTTCTACATTGCAGTATTGATACTTTTACTTCAGTAAAATAAATGGAGTACTTTTTCCACCACTGAACAACAGGACAGTCCATTGTGTATCATAATCAATGCTGCATTGATGAACAGACTCTGCCAACCAACCTGGCCCAGCTCCATCACACAGGAGGCGGGGAAGTAGCCTCTCTGGCCGTTCTGCAGCCAACCAAACCACCTCTCCTCCTCATGGATGCACAGCACCAGGATGACATCACCCTGTGACAGCTCCAGCTCATCTGGCCAATGGGGCTTGTAGTTGTGTATCACTACCATCTAGTGGACACAATGAGAATAGAAATGTTGCAGACTGCATTTTGTCTCTGAAAATCTAAGTACATTCTCTGCATTTCAGTAAATGTAGATAAACTAGCTAATACTGTCTCTCAGACCATGGCATTTTTAAAACAGTGTTTAATACATCATATACATTATTCACATTTTTGTTGAGTCGGATTGTAATAAGTCTTTGTTGTATAGGTAATTTTATGTGAATGGTCATGATCAGTCATTTTAAGACAGAGATCATCTGCAGTGAAATAGAAACCCTACATTTGTGTCTGGTCTACCCTTTTCTGTTCCTCCAGCGTATATGGTTCGCATTTGTCACTGGAATCAGATGAATCAAATGCCACACTGAACTACATGGAAAGGTCAAACTGAGCCATAGGAACTATTTAGTTGAGTGAGATCAGTATAAATCTGAAATAATTTTAATGTATTGTAAATATTCAGAAATATAAGGATTAGGGTTTTGATTTCATATGCCACACAAACATAAATAAATAAAATAACTGTTTGCCTCAAAGATGTACATTTGAACATTGAATAGCAATAAATAATAATAAATGAATGATTTTTGTTTAAATCAAGGAGAATGTGTTCTTGCCTTTTCCACATCTGCTTTACATCGATATCTTGCTGCAAGCATCAAGATCACCAGGAGATGATTCAGCAAAAAGTGAAATCACAAAGACCAATTTTGTATTCATCACAACAACGGCAAGTGAATAGAATGCATGCACATTGTTGGCATTCATGTCACTCAAACCCTTCATAACATTTGACATGACAGAATGCAGCATAATGCAGATGGATTCCACTGGTTATTATTTAAAACCATCAGTTAACTAACAAACAAGGGAGTGAATTCAAATGATCTACTGCATTGTAAATCTGAGATTTTTGTTATTTTTTTATTTATTTTTTACCATCGACAGTGTATCAGAATGATGAATGATTCTTCTCCGGTACAGTACATGTACAGTATGGTACTACATACAGTATACTGTTTCACTCACCTTGTGGAGCAAGGACAGTAGTGAAGACCTCAAAGCGTTCATTACTCTGCATGTAGATACGCTGCATGTTGGAGATCTGAGTCACACTCACACACTGACTGAGGGTTCTGCAAGCTCACTGCCAGCCTTACATAAACCCAGGTGACTAACCCACTGCAGCACTGGCCAGGACGGGACACACGCACACAGACTCAGACTCAGTCACGCACACACACACGCACGCACGCACGCACGCACGCACGCACGCACGCACGCACGCACGCACGCACGCACGCACGCACGCACGCACACACACACACACACACACACTGAACATCATACTGTATACACTGAATTTAAGCAACAATCTGTATTTTTCTCTAGATAGCAATCAAAAGCACACAGCCATACTTGTTTAAAAACAACTTGTTTTGAATGGAGATGCTGCATAAAAGGTTTGAAGTCTAAATGGAAGAACTAACGGAGGTCAATTAGTGGCATGCTCATTAAAAACCTCATTAAAATACTAGTTCTCCGAGATCATGCTTGACCAGCTCTTCCTTGCGCCTTTGCCTATTGTTTCTTGTCCATCTGGTCACTGGCAAGGGGTACTGCGAGACCACCACCCCTGCATGCCCAACATGGACGAGATTTCATAATTTCACCTCATCAGAGTGCATGATTGATTTGGGGGTACTGACTTGTGTCCCATTTTCCAGTGGCCAGGGTGAGAAGGAAGAAAGATGATTGAGCGCTTGGGATGGGGGGGGCACCAGTCAGCAGATGGCGATTAACAGCCCTCGCTGTCACTCCAACACCCACAATCACCCTCCCCATCCCCTTATGAACAGACCTTGGCAGCATGCTTGTGTCAGCAATCAAACACTATCCATCAATAAAGTGAGAGATTATGCAGTGAGTCAGAAACAAAAATATAACTGAGTGTAGTTAGGGCAGCACAACTGTAACAGAAAAGGTTCATGCATGTGGCACAAAGATTCTTGCTAAAATGCAAACTAATTTTCTCCCTAAGAATTGTGATCCCGATTCTCTCTCTATCTATATATATATATATATATTTATATATATAAACATTCATTGCACTCATATATGCAAGTATGATATGCTGTCAGTAATAATGGCTTGGTGGTTGTTGGAAGAAGACATTAATTTGATTTCCTAAAAGAAATGCAGTTACAGAATAGGCATTTCGTCCGATACAGTACCTATTTGAACTAAGTTGATCCTGTGAGGAGTTAATTATTGACAATGTTAACTGAGTGAACAGAGAATATAGGTTTGAAACTTGACAATGAGAGCCATGGATTAGCCTGACGGACGCATTAAGAAGCATTGCTTGTGTGGCCAGTCCACACCAATGCAACTCCTTGCAACTGCCATTGGGGATAATGGTTGCAAGTAGTTGCATTGGTGTGGACTGGCCTTAAGACAAGCATATTACACTGGCATAAAATCTTTTTGTAAATCCACAGAAGTGGGACTACAGATCATAATATCCTAGTGATAAAACAGAATGTTTGATTCATGTTTTCTTAACTATATGGGTAAGGCAGAGCCAGTAGTTTTTCAGGGTACTGTATATAAAATGTGTTCAACCCTTTCAAATAGGTTTGTTTGGTGAGTCCAAACTCAAAAACATAGACTTTAATCAAAACAGATGAGTCAATTAGAGCTAAAAGTTCTATAACAACCCAATGTTTCTTCAAAGAAAGTACATTAGCACTCAATTCTATCTTTTAATTATAACCTGCAAACATAATCAAAATCTTTTTTCTTTTAACATTTTATTTAACATGGTCACTTTTTTGTTGTGATTTTCAATTACTTGAATTTTAGTCTTTTAAGTGAGATAGTATAACTAAAAAGAAAAAAAATACTTGAGGTGCTCAACTGTGCAGGTGCAAGTTCTTATAACATCAGCATTATGGACCAAAAAAACGAACTAATACTGCAGAGGCAACAGTGTACCATTTTGCCAGAGTTCTATTCACTCTTGCTTTTAGTTGATTTTTAAATCCGTGTTGTTATTCATATCCTCACTGTTTTGCCTGATTCACTGTCTTTTTGCTATTATTTTAATGTTGTTTTATGCTTTTGCTTTTTAAAATTATTTGTACTTTTTCTGTAATTGTTTCTTGCTCTGTAAAGCAGTTTGAGCTGCATTTCATGTCATGAAAGGTGCTATACAAATAAAATGAATTATACATAATTTTCAATGTATTACATGCCAAAGTGCCATAGACTGCAATTGTTAAAAGAAAACAAACAATTCTATCCAATTCCGGTTTTAATATGGGTTGAAATAAGTAAAACATTCAAAGTGTTACACATTATTAACAGGAGGGGGCGTCAGGTCCTTTGAAACATTTCGAATCCTGAGGCCAATATTTACATTTCAGCATGAAAAACAATTTGGACGAGAACACCTGACAATATTACATCACTGCCCGTCATACAGCAGGGCACCTCCAGTCTTTTTTATGTCACATGTTCGGTTCACTGCGTTGACAAGGCACGTTGGACACAGATTCATGAGTTATCATCGCTTCCCAGGTTTCCCCTTGCCTCCTCCAGCCTTACCCCCCATGCGTCCTCCTGGCTTACCCCCTTTGCCTCCTCCAAACTTACCCCCTTTGCCTCCTCCAAACTTACCCCCTTTGTCTCCTCCAAACTTACCACCCCCTTTGCCTCCTCCAAACTTACCACCCCCTTTGCCTTTCCCTTCCCATCCTCCCCCTTCTCCTCCTCCTCCTCCTCCTTTACCTTTCCCACCCTTCCCTTTCCCAGAGAAGCTGCCCTTCCGTCCTTTCTTTCCTGCGCCCTTCTTGTATCTGGCTGAAGCCTCCTCCCGGTCCTCTTCACGCATCTGCTTGTTGACAGCTCTAGTGATGTCCAGCTTTGGTTTCTTACTGTCCATGATGTTCAGAAGGTCCAGCTGCTTTTGTTTTTCACTAGAAAAGTCACCTATGACGGGCTGGAATTTCCTCTTCTTGCCCATGTTCTTGGGGGGTTTCTCTTTGGGCAGGCGGTCCTGGAATTTACCCACCGACGCCGTGGAAGTCCTGGCCACGCTGACGGCCAGGGCCAGCTCAGATTTAGACTGAGACGTTGAAGTGGTCAGTCCAATACCTGGCACCTTTATCTTCTGGGACCTGGCGATGTTCCTCAGCCGGTGCAGCTCGTTCTTCGCCACTCTCTCCTTCTTGTCAGTGTTGCGCTTCTGGAACTGGTCCTCGTTGGGGTCCGCGGTCACAGGGACCTCGATCAGCCACTCCTTGGTGTCATCCTTGGCCCTCTTGTAGCCAAAGCGCCGTTTCCAGTCCTTGGCGACATCGTCCCACACCAAATTGGTTCTCCTCTTTTTCTTGATGCCCTTCAGTTTAGCGAATTCCTCCCATTTGGTCGGGGCTCTTGGTTTGGGCATAGGCTTCTCTCTGGGCAGTGGGGTGGTCGGGTCGGGCAGTTTGGCAACGATCACCTGAATTGAAACAAAGTGAGACATGGAATACATTCAAGCAAATGTTTAAAATGGACATACTAGATAGATATAGGATAGAATGGCTAGTTGGGCACAACAGAGGTAAGTTTAGATCAGGAGCATCATTTCGACTGTCTTGTATGTTTAATTGGATTGATTATTTGTTTTTTTGGAGGGGGGTTCAAGGTGAGAGTGTAAACACTGGGGCGAGAGATACAAATATTTATCTGAAGGTTTGAGATATTTGAGATACGTAAAGAAGGGGTAAGACCTGACAAAACTTCTCACAAAACTACTTCCTACTCCTTTTTCAAACATGGAATATAATTTAAAGGACGATAACTTTGGTGCCGTTTTTTTTCTTCTCCTCTTTGTCTTTTTCTCATTTATATTTTTAATATAATATCGTTCCATCTTCAACCACTTATCGTGGAGGTAACAGTTAGAGTTTTCGAATCTTCTCTTTCCAGAGCAACATTAGCAACTTCCTCCTGGGGGATCCCGAGGCGTTCCCAGGCCAGTGTGGAGATATAATCCCCTCATCTGGTCCTTGGTCTGCCCAGGGGTCTCTTCCCAGTGTGTGGGACGTACAGCGAGGACCTCCCTATGGAGACGCTAGGGAGGCAACCATCCGTACTAGATGCACCGACCACCTAAACTGACTCCTTTCCAAGTCAAGGAGCAGCAGTTACTCCGAGTCTCACGGATGACCGCTTCTCTATGGGAGAGGCCTGCCACCCGTCTGAGAAAACTCATTTCGGCCGCTTGTATCCGCGATCTTATTCTTTCGGCCATGACCCCCACTTCATTTTGAATACGTTCTAAATAAATAAATAAATGAAATCACCTCCTCGCATCGCTCCGAGGGCAGCTTCCAGATCTCGTTGACGAGCAGCTGCGTGTTGTCGCGGGCCAGCGACCGCAGAAAGTCCTCTTTCTTCTGCTCTCTGAACTCACGGACGTCGATCAGGTTCTTGTCGAAGGCGGCCAGGTTGCCGATGTCGTATTCGAGGTCGAGCTCTTTGTGGACGGTGATGCTTTTCAGTCTTTCCGCCTCTTCTTGCTCGGCTTTGGCCAGCACCTCCTCTATGTTGCAGGCAGCCATCATGCGTGTTACTATGGTGGAGCGTGGTGTCTCTCTCTCTCAGCAAGAGGGCACGTGTGATGCTGTCACCGGGCAAATACAACACCATTACTTCCGGGTTATTTACAATGTTGCCAGATTTTGTGAGATAAATAAGTAACCACGTCTATGAAAACAAGCCCAAAAGAAGAGAGCCCTTCGCCCTTTAAACATATACATTGGCTATTTGATCATATAGAAATATATATCATATATGTATTATATTTACTATGTATTAATGTATGAATGTATTAATTAATTATGTATTTATTTATGTATTTATTTATTTAATTACTCTTTGATCATATATATCATTTTAATAACACAAATCTGGTATATTTGGTATACACATTAATAATAAGAAGAATATTTTTTTTTATATAGTATATTTGTCTGACATTAAATGTTTCAATGAATTGAATACAAAGGACCCCAATGAAAACAAGCCGTGCTTTCTTTTAATCCTCTTAGCAGACAGTTTGTATAGAACTGTACTTCCTGTGCTTTTTTTTTGTTGCAAACTGTTAAAAAAGTATTCAATCAATCAATCAAACAAGGAACTTTACAGAAAAACAAGCCCAAAGTAGCTTATAATAAGCAGACATGGCAACACGGTTCCGGGTTATTTACAAGGAAGGAGGAACCGTCGGATACGTCACGTTCTAAATGTAGACCATGATGACAAGAGAGTATGAATGAACTCACTAACAGTTCAGGAAAATAATAGAAAGAACACACATCACACGTTTCTTTTCTTGAAAGGTCACAATAAGTGTTTGTTTGCAGTGGTGGAAAGTAACTACATTTACTCAAGTACTGTACTGTACGTAAGTACGATTTTGAGGTATTTTTTACTTTACTGAAGTATTTCCAATAGGCTCTATGCACAGCAGCCATATTATCACTTCCTTCACAGGTGTTATTACCAATGATACTAATGAAGGCTCTGTTCCATTTAGTCTTCCATTTAGCACAGTGGTTTCCACGACCCCCATAACTCTGAGAGTGTACAACATTTGGTTCCATTTGTACACTCTCAGAGTTACACACCTGTAAGGGGCTATTTGGAAGCCCATGAGGGTCCCTGGACCCCGACTCACTGGTGTAACAGAGTGTTTCCAGTGAGCCAACATGCACAATATCAGCACCCTGACTCTGTTTGACCAGAATGGAACAGAGCCTTCATTAGTATCATTGGTACCACCTGTGAATGTCTTCATAATATGGGTGCTGTGAATAGAGCCTATTGCATTTTCCACTACATATAAGAGCCTCTGATGAGCTCTGGTCCATAGCGTTAGAAGGAGTTCTCCTTCTAACGCTATGGACCAGAGCTAAAATGTTTGTAGATTTTGATTATCATTACAAAACATACACCACTTTGGCACATTTTAGCCATTTGTTCGCCTAACATTGCGATATGACGCATTGTGAGCTTGCAGATCTTCTATTTGTACGGGAGTTGCTGGGTGAGTTTCCTTTCTGGCCTACAACTGCTGTGTCATAATAATACCACCCTTCTTTTAATAAAAAAAAAAGGAAAAGTGAGTTCCCTGACCGGGAATCGAACCCGGGCCGCGGCGGTGAGAGCGCCGAATCCTAACCACTAGACCACCAGGGAAGGATGTTTGATTGTAGGGCGGTGACGTATTTGTCCTTTCCCCCTTCTTCGAGCAAATAGATATATGTTTTGTCCACAAGAATGCGCTGTTGTTCCACTCTTCATTTTCTGTGAAAGGATATTTAAAGGGGATCTCTCTTACTCTTTCAATTTCAACTCAATCAGCGTCAATTCATTTAGTAAGCTCTTCCACTGGAAGCCCCTTTTCTGCCAGCTCAGCAGCTGTGTTTTCACATTGCTGAAAACTCACAGCAGATATGTTTTTCTTTGATTGGTTGAATACTTTATTAGTCAGAAATGTAAACAGCACAAGGTACAGCCAGACATTAAGGCTGAAAGGATAACACAAAAAAAAAATCACTTTGGGTGTTTGTAATCTGTGGGAAGTAATGTGTGTCTCTGATGTGTTTGTACAGTTGGCAGGTAGTTATAAAGTGCAGCTTGGTTTCTTTCTTTCCACTTCATCTTGTGTGCAGGTCTGTCTTCTCTTGGGAGCCATGTCTGCCTGTGGGGCCTTTCTCAATGGCAAGGCTGTGTTCACCAAGTCAAGGATTTCCTTAGCGTTGGGTGAGTCATAGTGCTCAGGTAATCTACCACCGTGTATTCTCTGTTAAGGGCCAAAAAGCATTCCAATTTGCTCTTGTTTTGGGTTCATTCTTTCCTATATATGTTAGTTTTCTTATAATTTGGTTCAGTCTGAGACGGGGCATCTCTAGAATCTCTCTGTAGATCAGGGCTTTGTTGTAGCGAGTATTTCTGGGTCACTTTGGTGGTTATACAATGGAATTCTCTCTTTTGATCATTAGTGGGTATCATTCTAATTCTGCTCTGCATGCATTAGTTGGTGTTTTATATTGGATGCGGAAAATGGATTTACAGAACTCTGCATAGTGCATGCAAAATGTTGTGTTTGTCCTATTTTGCTAAATCTTGGTTAGCAAGTGGACCCCAGACCTCGCAACAGTAAAGGGAAAGGGGGACTGAGTCCAATATTTTGAGCCCAATTTTAGTTGGGATGGCGTGCCACTGCACCTCAAGCCAAAATCAGGCTGGTCCGGTGCATCTCAGGAGCAGTAGGTAAGAAGAAAGCACTGGAACGTTTCGATGTAAATTACATGTTCGTCAGGTTGCTCTAGTGCTTTCTTCTTACCAGGTGAATAAATTGCTTTTGGTTTTGTATATTTGATTGTTCCATAGGGTGCTGAGCATGAATATATGGTCTGTTGAATGATGATTTGCTAAAAAGTCCATTTCTGATTTGCTCAGGACATCACGAATTGGCTCTTACCAATATCTCTCTCTCTCTCTCTCGCTCTCTCTCGCTCTCTCTCTCTCTCTCGACACAGAGTGCAGATACAATACAACAGAAAGACCTGGCTGTATACAAAATTACAACAGTTTGACAACAAAGGAATGGATGGAGACTGTGTTGCGGAGGTGCAGACCACAGTGAGTGAGATCAAAGTTTAAAGAAGGTTGTTGACAGACCAACTATTCAACGACAACGTCTTCTCCAGAGTATGATAACAATTGCCATGTTATCTATTATTTAGGCAATAAAACTGTTGACAGATTATTATATTTAGTTAGGTGCTGCCTCTTTTCTCATCTCTCTGCCTGCTGTACCAGAGACTCAGGGAGGGTACATCTCAGGTTATCCATCTCCTTTAGACCAGTGGTTCTCAAACTTTATCATGTCAAGGAACCCCAAATCGCTCCATTTTTCTACTCGTCTTATTTCATATCAGGACAGGATAAGGCATCTCATTCACATTATATTTACTGTAGGGATGCAACAGCTAATCGAACAAACCAATTTAATCGATTTTTTTTTTTAAATCAATAATTGAATAAAATAATCAACAAAATATGTTTCAGGGTCTGATGAGGAATTGCAGCATATCGTTTAAACAGTGGATTGGTGTGACAATCTAGTTATCTTTTGGACTGTTTAAGTATTGATTAGTGTAAAAGGCTATACTGTTTATTGTTTATTAAGGATCCCCATTAGTCTACACCTTAGTGGAGACTATTCTTCCTGGGGTCCAGGATACTGTATCTGGTTATATGCTGGTGTGTAGTTAACCATTCAAACCCCCACATTCCGGGGGGAACATTAGCCAAAAATATGCTATATGGGCGAAGAGATTTGGTGTAGAGGGAAAAAAGCGGATCAACTCACGTCCAGTTTTCTAGTAAGTCTAGAGGGTTTAAATGGTTACGTTGAAGGTTATAGTGCAGTGGAGTGTATGGGAATAACTAACTTATATTCAGTATTCATAGAGACAAGTAGGCCTGGAGAGATGGAGACAGAGACATCAGGAATGACATCGCAAGCAAATGCGCAAACTAAGTAGGTTTATCATCAATCAATTCAGCACAACCTTAATAAACTATGGAATTATATCTTGAAACCAGGCTCCTACGTGTTTTTATCCTTTAGGCCCATTCTGTCAGATTTTTTAACACTCCTGGTCAAATTGTTTCAGTCTTGCAAATTATGACAGAGATGCACAATCTCATGAAAATTACATGTGACATGTGGTTTGCGTTTTAGGGTGAATTTTCCTTATATGGGGATAGTAGCTTAATTTAGCTCTGCAGTCACTGCTTGCTATTTTTTTTCCTCTGCAGTGAGGAATTCTGAATGTCTGTCTGTCACCCCTTTTGTTATTAATAACAGGTTGATGGTGTTGCCCAAAGGTGCTGTTATTATTTTGGGTCCCAGTAATTATATTCATCGTCAGCTAAGGCTGCCCTATTAACGCTAACATGCTGACAGCTGCAGGGATAAGGTCACAACTGAACGTCTGGAGCTTAATGAGACCCTCTATCTTGAATGAGAAGTCCCTATGCTGAGTTTGAGTAGGCAACAGCATGCACGTTTGTGCTCGCACTCACACACATGTGCTCGCACTCACACACATGCTCATAGCCTAATGCCTAATACATACACATACAGTATACACGTCAACCATTGACATTAGGCTGCCCATGGCCATCCATGGTCTTCAGCAGGGTTTAGGCTTTTTGCTGACTTAACCATTCACTGTAGACTACTTTATAGGAATTTCCAAATAGGATTATTATTTCATGGCAGAGGGATACACAGAACAGACCAGATCAAGTTCTTTATGAACTATGACATAGAGCAAAGTCATCTTATATCTACTTTAAGACTTGGTTTTTCAAAATATACTGTATACAGAGAACCACAAATCCCCATATGGGAGTGTGCATGCAAAGTTTCTGAATATCTTATGGAAACTTTTAGGACATTAACTTTGTTGATAAATGCATGCATTTATCAACAATACTTTAGAGCTCAACATCTCGCTCTGCCTGACCTACAAAGGAATGTTTAGCCCTTATATTATATCTCTGTGAAATGCAACACACAAACAACTGAGGATTGGGAGCCATATTTGTAAGTGTATGTACATGCCAATGCCAACCATTTGGTCAGAGTGGGATGTGTTGGTGATCTGATGCGATGGTCTGTAGTATTTTCTGTCACAGACTGAAATGCCCACACCCTCTGGCAGCTTGCATGAGGGCCAGACTAGCACTCGTGCAAGCAGTGCTTGCCACCATGAATAAAGAATCAGGGCCATCCATTCACGCAAAGATTAGCCAGAGGGTTGCTTTTTTCTTCGTTCTCACAGCCGGCCTGTTAGCACCCGAGGAGATGGGAGGAGAGAGTCCTCGGGGAAAAGATCAGAAAAAGTGACAGAAACAGAGGAGGTGTAGAGGATGGTAGCTACTAGCTGGATTAATCCTGTCAGCACCATCCTTGCATAAATCAGAAATGATTAGCTGTTGACAATTTCCTTTTATAATTAGGTATAATTATAGCTTATGTGTATTATTATATAAATGACTCTGACCTATTTGGTCATAACACCAACAATGTCTGTCTGTCACACATTGTATCTGCAATTATGATGACTAGACTGTTTGATAATAATGACGCACATATTACAGAGAACACAGTCATAGACATAACACGTGTTATTTATATACAATGGTCTCAAACCTATAACCTAGACAAAAATGGCTATGAATTACCAGGATTTCATAAACCTTATTATCCAAACAAAATGAAGAAAAAATAATTTAAATAAATAAAACATCCTTGATGACGGGACTTGGTTAAGTAGCACTGTGACTTGAGTTATTCACCTTTATGTCTGGATACTGCTGTTGATTACATTGACGGCAGGCTATGATCCATAATGCCACAGTGGGGATGGGGGGGGGGGGGGGGGGGGGGGAGTTAAGAACTTACTTGACAGTTGAGGTCAGCATTTTATTGATCTACGGTGGCTGGGACAGAAACGTAATTTGGCCCTGCCACATCTCTCTTGAGACCAAATGTATTACATGATGACAGACAATATGATACAAGAGGCAGAGCACACACCTCAATGTGGTGTGTGAGGTATTACCCAACTAATCTCTAATCCCATAATTTCACAGTGAGGTTGGGGGGGGGGGCTCTGTTGTTAGCAGGTGAGTATAGGGAACACAGCTGGGGTCTCCCAGAGATTCACAACCTCTCTGGCCAGAAAATGAAAGAGAAGCAGCTCAAACCTCGCTCACACCAATCCTGGCCAGGTTCCCAGAAATAACACAGCAGGAATGGAGAGTCCTTGAGATATCATTCCAAGTGTGTGTGTGTGTGTGTGTGTGTGTGTGTGTGTGTGTGTGTGTGTGTGTGTGTGTGTGTGTGTGTGTGTGTGTGTGTGTGTGTGTGTGTGTGTGTGTGTGTGTGTGTGTGTGTGTGTGTGGGTGGGTGGGTGGGTGGGTGGGTGGGTGGGTGCGTGCATGCGTGTGCATCTGCGTGCATGTGCGCGCGTGCGTGCATGCATGCATGCGCGCGTGCACGTGTGTTCGTGCGTGAATGCATGCATATGTGTCTCTCTTATCTGTGTGTCAGTGGGTGTATGAGTGAGTGAGAGGGAATGAGTGCTGCCCACACGCAAATTAATTGTGTGTGTGTGTGTGTGTGTGGTGTGAACGTATGAGTATGTAAGTGTGTACAATTGAGTCCATGTGAATGTGTATTTGTTGCAGTATCATTCAGTGGCTCCATGCTGGCTTTTGGAAGCAACGAGAGAACTGGTTAGTACTCGATGTCATGGCAGCTTACAGAGGTCATCCCTCAGTTTAGCATTCAGCAGCACTGTGTGGGCTCATCACGGTGACATCATAGGCCAGGGTACTGTTTCACTGAAAGCTAATTCTGCATTATTGCAGCCGTACAAATACAACTACCTCTGTCATTGGAACACACTGCTGTGTGTATTACAAATCTACGGTCCATCCCAGTCACTTAACCGTTAACCCTAACCCAGTGATAAACAATTTGGCTGCCGTATGGTTCGCAGGTGTATCCTGCATATTTCACTTCATAAGGCGCATTCTAAATCGAACAGCATGCAAAATCTCCACCATACCACAACAGATTCTCTGTAAATAGCCTGCTATCTGCGCCTGTGGTGTTTCTTTGCAAAATGTTAACACTAATGAGTAGAATATATATTTTTGATCAATATATTGGCCGATCAGTGGCCATAAAATGACATGAAAATGTGGTAATAAAGTACAATATGATGAAGTTAACTGAACTCAAAATGTCTGTTTAATACGTATGTTCATCCAGTGGTCAACACATAACTTTTTATTGTTTTAAATAGCACATACTGTAGGCATATTGGGAATTTGTACTGTACATGGTACATTACAAAACCAATGATTGTATTTCTAAAATTTAATTTGATTAGTTATCTGTCGATTTATGGCTTGATTAATCGTTTTCACTGCTACTAATCAGATTCCAGCAAGGTACACGTAGGAAGGAGAGCGTGGTGGTGGCTGGGGAAAAACTACATTGTACCAACGTTTAACAAACCAGTTCAATAAGTAGTTATGTTGAAATCATAACTAAATGTATTGAGATAAAGGGTTACAGTAAAAGATTTGGTGATTAGACTGTATAAAAGTTAACAAATGATGAGCCTATGATGATGGAGGAGAGAGAACACACCAAGTGTAGACGCTGCTAGTGGTGTGGTGAACACAAAACCTCCTCTCTGCTTTACTCCACGACAATGGAGATCCTAACATGGTGGACATGGGGTAGTAGGTGGGTTGTGCAATAATCAATCTGAAAAGTAAAGGCAGGTTCAACTTCAGAAGCAGTGATACTTGTGAAATGGAGACCATTGCCTGATTGGCCAAATGCAAATTGAAAGTAAGCCTGATTGGCTAGGAGTGTTCATGTGTAGAATTGTGAATGAAAGGTTTTGACAGCATGGGAAAGTGGAAGTGACACAGCGGGATTCCCCAGAAAAAAAGAAAAGAAAGCTCATTGAAAGCATGAGAGAAAAGATCTTCCTTATTGAACTTTTGTCCAAAGCTTCATTATAATGTACTCTGTCATACAGTACCTTGGGAAAGGATCTTCTTTGAAGTCTTTGTGAAGCTCCAATAATGAGGAGTAGGCTGTGTAACTGTTATCTACAAGAGAGGGCCATTCATGGTCCTTATTGATCGCCCATTCATTAGTTGGTAGATGCAGATTGGTGCATAATCACACTGATACTGAGCCTAATGAATCTGGACAACTGCTTATACCTCCTGGGAAATGATGATGCAAAGAGGATTTTAAAGTTGACCAGTCAAGTTATTTCAGAGAAAACGTGTTTTCGTTTTTATTGTTTTTGTTCTATTAAGATACATTGCCACACACGCTAACTGTGAGGATATGAAAAAAAGCACGCCATATCAAAGAGGGCTTCTAGCTTTTAAGTACCATGGGGAAACGCCATCATTGCTTTGCAGCCGGAATAGGCAGAGATTCTAACAATACACCTGGGAATAGTTACTTTCTTTTGATTTCATGCAGGATCAACTCAAACATCAGTCAATGCTGTTGAGTGCGTCAGAGGAGCAATGCTCATTAGCCAAAGGTTAAAAGTCACCTTGCTCCAGCCATCATCAGGGCCACTGCCTACCCTGTCACTTACTGCTAACAGGGTGTCAGTTAGCCTTCATGCCGGGTAGCGCTAAATGTTCCTGGATGGCCACATTTATGCTGCAAGCAGAGAACTCGTGACAGTGACATGCTGTTCAGGGAATCTTGACAGAATTAGGGTGAAACATCTTTTCTGCTCTACTGACTATGCCATATATCTCTTCCCCCTAAAGGCTCATTCATAGCTTCATTACCCAACAAGTGTTGCTGTACAAAATATACGTGTTATATTTATATCAATCAATATAATATTCATATCAATCAAGCATCAGCGAGATGATCTATTGTGCAGTTCTCCAAAGATGCTATCTGGTCGATGCTCTATTGTGATCAAAGTGTGTCATGCATCATGCATACCTACTAATTGTAGCCCCGCTCACCAGGCTGTCCCCCGCCTTAACGTGACAGTCGCTGAACAGCATCAAGAGTCCCAGTGGACTTTTCTGGCCTATGAATACTAATTATCACACACGTAAGGTCTTTACAGGAACCCCTCCAGCATCAGGATACTCGCTTTGTTATGCTAATTCAATCTCTGTCCTAATAACTTTCATGCCCTTAAGTTTGATAACATCACAGCTTTTTGATTTCAGGTTACCTATAATACGTAGTAATACGTGCTTACACACACACACACACACACACACACACACACACACACACACACACACACACACACACACACACACACACACACACACACACACACACACAATACACACACAATACACACGCGCACGCACACGCGCACAAAGAATACTGTAGATCTAATAATGCATCGCACGGTGATGTACTATTAGCTTGTAGATGTTTCTTTCTCGAGTATAAACCAATCAGTGGGGATGTTAATGTTTACTCCAGTGCACTATGCCCTAGGATGGGTGATGTAGCAAAAATGTGGCAAGGAATACGGAATGGCATTTTGCTAGTCTACTGCATGTGTACACAATATTCTATATTCTATGCTTTATTTTTTGCTAACCCTAACCCTACACTACTAACCTAACCCTTGGGGGATAGCACACTGAAGTAAGAGACTCATTATTGCGCTGTATGATTGCTATATCCCTGGAAATGCGGTAAAATATTGTGGACATTTTATGGAAAAGCTTTTAAAATTCATTGGTAAAAATGTGTGGGAACTCTGATCACAATTTTTGTAGCTGCTTGCATTTGTTTTGAGGTTATTTGCAAGAGAAATGCAAATGATGCAAAATTATATATGCTTGATCTCAACTTCAAATCTACTGTAGGTCGACCTTTAAATAAAGCACAAAGATTGAGAACTGACAACAGTTGCTTGTTCTTTCTTAGGCCCCTACTATTACAGGCGGGGCAGAGGGTTGTGACGCATTATCACGCTCATCCCTATTGTCATCCATCTGGCCTGGGGCTATGTACAACCTACTCACAGTTACTTACGCTCATGTCCATTCTGTCCTATTTGAAAGTCATTGCCGACCCAAGTCAAAGTAAACCATGAATACCCTGTGGCTAAGTGTTATATCAACGCTAAGGCTTACATGTTGCCCCAGCTTCAGTCGCTGGATATTATAATGTAACATTAGTATGTGATTATGTGCCGTTTTGTGCATGATAGATAGAGATATGTTTCCCTCTATATGTAGTGTGCGACGCAGTGCGAGTGGAATCAGAGTTTTCACATGCCCATACATAGATGTGCACATCTGTCGCGTTGTGAGCTTGTAGATTGGTTATTTTCACTATTTTTGTAAGTAAATGATTACTTGGTTAATCAGACTAATGAATTTAGTCAAATATAAAACATATATTAAAAAAAAATTGTGTCCATTTAAGAAATTTAAATAATTGTTCCCCCCAAAAAACTGCTACTGAGCATGGGAGGTAGCGATAGCGGACTATGGTAAAAGAGCCATTCTAACCAATCATCAAAAAGTCACCAGAAAGGCCTCGCGAAGCGCCCACATTCTGAAAGGCAGATATAGGACCTGGGATACAGGTATCCCAGTCAAAAACGACATGGCAGGTCCACAGGGAAAGTAAAGTCCGCACAGAGGGACAGAAGGGAGGAAAACAGTCTGTTTCAAGGAAAGTGTTGCAGTTGACTGGCCAGCCTGATGACAGGCCAGCCTGGTGACAGGCCGTGATCAGGCCTGGTTCAACAGTCTGATGGTAACCAGGTGTTTTTGCCCTTGATACTACGGTAGTAGTACTACAGTACCATGGTCGTAGGCCAGGCCATGGTCGTAGTAGGGGTGTGAACCGTTTGTGGCTGGGGTGGTGCATGTCGTTGATGATACGGTGAGCTTTGACTACACACCGCTTCTCGTATAGCTCCTGGAGGGAGGGAACTAAGCTCACCTCCCATTATGCACTCGGCCGACCACTATAGGTTCTTCCGTTCGCAGGTGGTGCAGTTTCCATACTAGGCAGTGACACAGCCTTACAGAACTCTTTCAATGACTACAGCAATGCATCAAAGTATCAGCAGGAGGAAGTAAACTGTAAACTACACATGCACTCTCTCTCCCTCGCTCTCCCTTTCCCTCGACGTGTGTGTGTGTGTGTGTGTGTGTGTGTGTGTGTGTGTGTGTGTGTGTGTGTGTGTGTGTGTGTGTGTGTGTGTGTGTGTGTGTGTGTGTGTGTGTGTGTGTGTGTGTGTGTGTGTGTGTGTGTGTGTTTGCGTGTTTGTTGCTTACTTGCTTGCACCGCATAAACTTGTATTGACAGGGGTATTGTTATGTTGTAGGACAAGGTAGAAAAATGTATTCAACATTGATTTTAGGGTAACTGATGAAAACAACATAACTGATTATTCTATTAAAGATCTAATTAATAAGCTTTTCCAGTCTAATACAATGTACGTCAGGCAGGCTCTGCAATGCACTTTGGTGCACAAAGATACACAAAGTAATCAATTTCCCATTCATTGATTTTCAATTGAAAACACATAAACCACACTTGAATTAACAATATCCCGAAATTAATTCACTGTGATTGCACCTGTCTTATCATTTGTCCTTAAGTGAGTGTTCCTGAGTGCAGTGTGACATAGTGCCTACGTCACACTGCACTCAGGAACACTCACTTAAGATAATAAGCTATTCAGGATGATCTCTATTTTTAAGTGGAAACTATTAGAAGACTACATTCATTAAGAATATTATTAAAAATATGATGCAAACTTTATGGCAAAGAGAAAGAGGAGAGGATTTAAAATGTTAAATCAATATTATGATCTTGTGCTAAATAGCATCAAGGATATGACATTTTTAGTGTTGCTTCACTTGAACTTTCTCTTTGACAAAGAACAATCCATTTCTGTCTTACGCTACATTTAAAAACAACAACAACAACAACAACAACATGACAACTTATATCATAAGCCCTGTTGACAGTTCACTCATTAAGACTGTTTTACATGGACACATTGAATCGCTCACAGGCATCGCTGATTTCACCACATCTTCACTGGGCTGCATGCATCCTGTGTAATCAGAGTGACTTCCATTATGAGCATAACGCACAATGGAACCAAAAAGCAGCCATCTGAGAGGAGTCCTGGGCATAACGTGTACGGTGTATAGAGTGAGATTCACAGAAACAGGGTTCTTGGAAATTGGACACGTTACATCACTATGATAAACCTTTTAGCCTTTTGATTGATTGATTGATTGATTGATTGATTGAATACTTCATTAACAAGTTGCAAACAGTACGGCTGGTACAATTTGTTTTAGCATAACAATGTTATGCTAAAAGGATAACACAAAAAGCCCTGGGGGACCTACAGGTCAATCAGTAGTCAGCTCAGCCATTTCAGAGGCACAGAAAAACTATCCAATGATATATGTATACTGTATGGATCAACGTTCTGTTGGGAACTGAGAGATGCTTGCCTACACTGCTTGCCTTCACCCTAGCGGAAGCAAGGGTGACGTACGCCAGTTGGTCAAGTATTTTTTTTAGGGCTTTTTTTTGCCTTTTTTTATAGTTTGTTGTAGAGATGGACAGGAATCAGGGGGAGAGAGATGGGGAGAGACATGCAGTGAAGACCGCCGGGAACGGGACTCGAACACGCGGTGCGCTGTCATGCTACTTATGAGCCTAGGTGCCCGGACTGCTGGCCTTGCGGTCATAAGGACATCGTGGGCGTCATCAATGGACGTCAAAGGTATGGTCAAGTACCTTTGACGTCCATTGATGATGCCCACAATGTCCTTTTACGTACCATGTTGATGATGACAGAATGATTACAACTATTCCCAACCCTATTGGTATGCAACTTGGACGGCGCTTCGCCATTGCGCCACACTGGGCATGAGCACTCACTGAGAGCTCTCGCTATTGCCTCGCTGGGTCATGCAGGTACACCCTGCGTCAGTACGTCAATGGATGCAGTAACTGAGATGAAGCATTTTTAACTCATCAGCATTCCACTGGTCGATAGATGCATCTTAGTGCCATCGACAGGCTATATCTGGTTATATCCTAAGGCCGGACTCACACATAGACGCGCGACGTGTCGGAATTGTGGGGAGGGGCGTTTCAATTCATTAATGGACGTCACATGGTTTTCAAGCGTGCGACGTGCCTCGGGGGAGGGGGAAGGGGCGGAATGAATGGGTGTGTATGGGGAAAACGCTTGCTGTACGTGACTGTGTCGGCCTAACACTGCATAAGAAATAATCAAGTTACGTCATAGTAAGGGGAAAGATGTCTTTAATGTGAATATTAGGGACTATTGTGTTATTGTATTTTTTTACACAGCGACCTTGGGTTCTTTCTATTTCTAAGCTGTCATCCAATTACTGCTGACACTATGTTTTAATAGAAAAATATCAATATTTTTCATATACTCCAGGTCCCAGTTCTATTTATTGTGCCTTACCAAAGAGCCGTGAAATTGGTCGGCAATTTTGGTGGAATGGCTGTGGCCTAGATTTCTCTTTCGAGTAGTTTTTTCCCCACTGTGATTCACCACTTTCATAATATATGATTTAAATTAAATCTAACTTTTACACAGCCTGTTCAAGGCTTCTCTTCAATTTCTTCTCCAACAAATTTCTGATCACACATGTGCGTTGCTATTTTCACAACCCGACCCACCGTCATAAAGGGGAACGAAACCCTAACCCTACCTCTCGTCTCTTCCCTTCCTGTCTCTGGGTATTTCGCCCAGGGTACAGGACATAAGGGTTATGTCCTGTGTCACACACAGTGTTGTGTGCCTGATGCACGTTCTCATCGGATCGCATCAGCTTGTCTTGTCTGAAGAAGTAAAACTCTGTTTATCCATTGAAGTTTGCCTACGTTGTCCTGCTTTTGGGTAATGCTACAATCTCCTGATAGCAGCTGCAAATATTAAAATGATTAATGGGTGTATGCTAAATTCACACCAGCAGTGTTAGGCCTATATTCTACTTACACGTTCAGAGACAGCGATGAGGCATTTTCTATATAGTAAGGAGTCGTCCTTTTCCCGTGGAAGCAGCAAAAAAGGCAATGTTCGGAAAGGTTCAACTTTTCTGCTGCCACTCAAAAAGCAGGGAGCAGCAGCCAACCCTGTCTGTGGTCTGAATTAGACGTGGACTAGGCGTACACACAGAGCTTCTGTGACTGCGTCTGCCAAGTCGTCAGTCCATTTTTGATTGATTGAATACTTTATTAACAGTTTGCAAAAACAAGGCACGGTGGCACAGATTTATACAAAAGAATGCTAAAAGGATAACCCAGATAAGCCCTCAGGGCTTGTTTCTATTAAGATCCTCTACTCAATTCATTGAGACATTTAAAGACAAACAATAATATACAATGATATGCAAAAAAAAAACACATCATATAAAATAAAGTAGTAATAAAAAAAAAAGATACAGTATGTAGCCACCTGTAAGTGCTCTTTTAGAGCGGTTTTGAAGGTAAGGAGTCACACTTTTTTTATGCCTGTTGGTAGGGCATTCCACATTCTGGTGGCATAGCAGTAGAACGAATTTGACCCCATTTTTGTGCCGAAGCTGGGTTCAGAGAGATCAACGGGGCTCCTTCTGGTGTTGTGCCTGTCAGGTGTCTTTTACGCTATTGAAGTAACATTCCCTGTTTCCTCGTGTATCTTGAAGACCAGGCCCATTGCAAGTTGCTTGCAATGGTATTTTGTGTAGGTATTTCGTGAAATAACCAGTGGTTCCCAACCTTTTCTGAATCAGGGCTCACTTGAAAATCTTGAAAGCTTTCACGGCCCACCCATCTGACCTCTTAACACGGCAGCCATTTGGCTCAAGAGCGTTTCTCTGAACCATCTTTCCTCTCTTAAGTAATACACAGGATATTGTGTGTGTAGCGTCAAAGTCCTATACTTTAAGCACTACTGGTTGCAGACGGCCAGGGAGGAAGTTTAGACGTGTGCTCAATAAGACTGATCTTATTAAAGGCCTGCTTCTGATTCTTCTTGCCTTCATCCTTTCTTGAAGCTATGTCATTCTAGTGAATTAGCTAATGCCAGATGACAACAAGCTCTGTAAAGATGTGCTGTGCTCTCTCTCTCTCACTCACTCACACAAAATGCGCAGGTGCGGTCTAGATCTGCTACTTGAATGACACATGATACGTGGTGGAGGACCCAAAACATAGCCGACGTGAGTTTTTGTCCAACATCATAATTATTTTAGAGGGCTTATTAGAACTAGACTGGTGCCCGTTGGGCACCGGCTTACTCGGGAACGATGCAAGTTGGGAACGATGCAAATAGAGAAGGCATGCCCCACCCTGTTGTGCAATACCTGTTATACCCGTTGTAGCGTCAAAAGTCCTTTACTTCTGGCACTACTGGTTGCCGATGGCCAGGGATAAGTTCAGACGTGTGCTCAATATAAACTGAAGTCCAAAACGCCTGTGGAGTTCATAAACAAATAACATTCCCTGTTTCCTCGCGTATCTTGAAGACCAGGCCCATTGCAAGTTGCTTGCAATGGTATTTTGTGTAGGTATTTCGTGAAATAACCAGTGGTTCCCAACCTTTTCTGAATCAGGGCTCACTTGAAAATCTTGAAAGCTTTCACGGCCCACCCATCTGACCTCTTAACACGGCAGCCATTTGGCTCAAGAGCGTTTCTCTGAACCATCTTTCCTCTCTTAAGTAATACACAGGATATTGTGTGTGTAGCGTCAAAGTCCTATACTTTAAGCACTTACTGGTTGCAGACGGCCAGGGAGGAAGTTTAGACGTGTGCTCAATAAGACTGATCTTATTAAAGACCTTGTTAAATACCTTGGCCAACCTTGGCCTTGACCATGCCCTGCAGTGACGTCATCAAAGGAGCAAAAACAGCATTCAAATGGCTCTTACACACCAGCCCCTAATTGCTACAGACTATTTTGTTTTTCATTATTCGACTGAGAGATTGGCCTAATTTGTTATATTAATGAACTAATAGTTTGCCAAAAATAGGATATACATCATGATTTATTGGGAGAAACCAAGCCAGTATATTTAAGCACCCCTACCGCCCAAATGGAATGTTCCTCTATTGCATAACATATTTTTTGCATGATTCGACTGAGAGATTGGCAGTTGAATCAGACTGATTCGACTGCCAATCTCAGTCGAATCATGCCAAAAAAACAAACAAAAATAGTTTACAAAATATATATATATATATATATTTTTTTTTTTTTTTTTTTTTTTTTGTGTTGCATTAGTCGATCAGATTCGACTATAGAAATCCTTAGTCGGGGACAGGCCTAAAAACAAATCTACCATTGAAACGAGGCAGTTGTTTGACTTAAGTGTTGTGTCAAAGTCTTATACTTTAAGCACTACTGGTTGCCGACAGCCAGGGAGGAAGTTTAGATGCGTGCTCAATAAGACTGATGTCCAAAACGTGTGCGTACGTAGAGTTGATAACAAAATGATATTTATTCGCTGTATAGTTGTCCGTCACTTCAGCATTCAAACATGATGCAAGGCAAAATAAACAGTCAAACGAATACATACAGATAGGTCAAAGGTCAAGGTCACAGTGGTAGGTCAAAGTTTATCTTTATGCTTATAATATACACAGCATGTGGCGTGGGTGTAGCTAGCCTATATGAGCTACATTCATATAGACAGATTTGTCCTTGAGGGCTTATTGGCATCACAGTTAATGTTGCCTCACACTCATACTGGCAAATGTACAATTCAAGCGCATGTAACATGCTGGACAGGCAGCCAGCACTCTCACATTTTTTCTTTAATGGCATTATATTTACAGAGGTTGAGATTCTTCATATTCTTTATTAGGCGCAGAGTAGTCTCGTGTAGCCAGAGAACTATTCCACAATCTCCGAATGCTGTATAGAGTCTGGAACTACACCTCCCGAAATCCGAGTAACGGAAGCTGGCATTTCCGGTCACGAAGATATATTTTAAAATATCTTTACATTTTATTTTTTAATTTCCATTTCTCCTAAGCAGCAAGCTATATATGCCTATGATTTTGATTCATATTAGGATACATTTGCGTGACTGTAAAGACAAAACGGAAGTGGGGAGGGGGTTTCACTTCCGCTTTATATTTTAGATATTTTAGATATTTTATATTTCAGAGCTTCCGAGTCCCAGACTGTATGACCGGAAACATTTGAAAATTGTGGGAGGCAACAGTCTGGCCGAGAGACTAGGCACAGAGTAATAGAAATATAGCGTGATGTAGACAGTTCTTTCTTTTTTGGCTGTGACACACAGCAGAGAGCAAGTGTCGAACAACGTGTCGCACGGCGAAAGTCCTAAAGGACAAAGAGCACGAAAGTGTGGTAAAGTGTTTTTAGATACAGAAGCTTTTGCTAGCTAAACCTTGTTTTAATTTGTTTGTTTTTCAAATGTAATTTAAACTTGTTTTTTTATTGTGCTGCTTCTTCGCCAGGTCACTCTCGTAAAAGAGATTTTATCTCAATGAGGTCTACCTGGTTAAATAAAGGAAAGAAAAAAACACTCAAATAATGGGTTGGTTCTTTTCTCGTAAATAGTTAGAGTTAAGGCCTTTGCAGACAGGGTGCGATTTTTCGCACGGAAAAAACGGACAATATAACTTTTTAATAGAACACATGGTTCTCTATGACCTCATGCACACCGGCTCCGAATTTGCCGTGCGGCAGTGGCTGCAGCGTTTTTTGTTTTTTTTTCAATCGAACCCAGTTCGATTTGTGCGTCTTTTTGCATGCGGTTAAAACTGCTGGTTAAATCGTACCCAGTCTGCAAAGGCCTTTCCTGTTGCATGATGGACTAAAGACTTGTTGGATTCTACAAACTGGGAAAGTAAGCTTCCAACTTTTTTCATGTTCCACGTATTCCTAATTTATGCAACGTCGTATGACAGTCAGTGTCACAAACAGAAAACAGCAGATGTACAAGGCAGCTCACTATGTGATGCAAGGCACTCTGAGCTTGTACATCTGCTATTTCTGGTGCGTGACACTGTTGTATGCTGAAGTACAAATCAGGCTTTAAGTTTAATATCACAGTGAGTGCAGGCTTGTTAGCCTTTTCACTACCAACCAACCTGCGCTTGTACAGTAGAGGAAACAGTGGCTGACTCATCTGCTAGAGCAGCAACAGGAGATGACATTTCCTCTCGCCTGCTTCTGATTGTATTCTTCTTGCCTTCATCCTTTCTTGAAGCTATGTCATTCTAGTGAATTAGCTAATGCCAGATGACAACAAGCTCTGTAAAGATGTGCTGTGCTCTCTCTCTCTCACTCACTCACACAAAATGCGCAGGTGCGGTCTAGATCTGCTACTTGAATGACACATGATACGTGGTGGAGGACCCAAAACATAGCCGACGTGAGTTTTTGTCCAACATCATAATTATTTTAGAGGGCTTATTAGAACTAGACTGGTGCCCGTTGGGCACCGGCTTACTCGGGAACGATGCAAGTTGGGAACGATGCAAATAGAGAAGGCATGCCCCACCCTGTTGTGCAATACCTGTTATACCCGTTGTAGCGTCAAAAGTCCTTTACTTCTGGCACTACTGGTTGCCGATGGCCAGGGATAAGTTCAGACGTGTGCTCAATATAAACTGAAGTCCAAAACGCCTGTGGAGTTCATAAACAAATAACATTTATCTACTTATATAATCGAGGATTGACTTCCGCCCCCCCGCTGACGCCATACCCACAGCTCTGTTGTCGAGTAAACACAACACCGACACACCACATCTCGCCACCACAGTTGCCACGGCGTGCGCGCAGAATTTACGGGTGGCGTAGGCCACCTATCATTGCTCACTACATATTTTCCACCTCGCAACATAATTAATTCTACTCACCACATTACGACCCCAACGGAAGGGGAAACAGTTCCGCACCGTTTACCGTGCGCACCACCGACACCGAACGCCGACGGCTTTAGCCGAAACAACACGAAGCGGCCGCCATTGAAACTCCGCAGCTCTCTGCATCGCCAGCACAACAACACAAGCACGTCCTTCGCTTCACCCCCCCCCCCTCTAGCTTACCTTTTTGATGACCCAGGCCGTTGCTTTCACTTCAGTCATGTCTGTATCACAATATGTCCGTCATTCACGTGCCATGTACATCCCAAACACAAAACAAAACACGCAGCCATCTTTGTCATGCCCCCACTTCCCACAACAACAGC
Organism: Gymnoscopelus microlampas; assembly: GCF_963454915.1. NCBI lineage: Eukaryota > Metazoa > Chordata > Actinopteri > Myctophiformes > Myctophidae > Gymnoscopelus > Gymnoscopelus microlampas. The sequence goes on along the minus strand of NC_139959.1, from coordinate 13,750,324 downwards.
TGAGGCATCTGTGTTGCCACGTTCCCAGAAGATAAGCACAAAAGACAAGAAAATATCAAAACAGGCGAAGGGGTCCGCCATGTTCCATGGGGGTACCAACACCCCCAGGAAAATACAAAAATATTTTTTTTTTTTACATTTCTTTTTTTTTTTTACTTTTGGAATTTTTTATCCCACGATTTTGGTACCCCAAGCGCGGGGCTGGACCTCTAGTTCTTAATATCCTAGTAATTGCCACTTGATTGGTCACTTAAGCACACAATAAATACAATTAAACAAACAGTTAAACGCACAGGATATAGACCAACAGCCCTCGCAAACAGTCAAGAAAATGTGTGCCTCTGCCACAAGCAACACCTGAGCCTGATTAGGGACAGGGTTAAATACTATGTTACCACGGCAACCTTGGCCTTGACGAAGCCATGCAGTGTTGTCATCAAATAAGAAACAACATGGCTCATATGGCTCTTACACACCAGCCCCTAATTGCTACTGGCAGAAAACAGAGCAATTCTTAAAACAAAAAACAAACAAAGAGCCATAGAAACTAAACAAAATTGAAATACAAAAACCCTTCAGGTAAATAACTCAGGCAATATTCAAATTTTCAAATCCAAACTAAAAGTTTTAATCTGTACCTTGACAAAAGGCAGATTTTAGTTACAGGTCTTTCTTCACTTTCCCACTTTTAATATTTGTTCTCCCTTCAGTTTCCTTTTTGTAAGTTTCACTGGCACTGTTGTGTACTAGAAAGGGGGAAGATGAGTCAGAGACCTGTTTAAGCTCCTCAGGTGTCTTCTGCCTTTGTACTTTTCTTTCTTGAGCTCTGCCATCTTCCATTCCTCATCTTTCTTGAGCTTTGCCATCTTCCTTTCTTCCTCTCCTTTCAGCTTTTAGCTGCTACCTTCTTGACGGCAGGCTTCTTGGCTTTCTTTGCTGCCACCTTCTTTGGCTTTTTAGGCACGGTGGTTTCTTGGTGCTTTTATGCACTGAGTGGCTCTTTCACCACTCTGTTCAGCTTGGGAGAGCTAGGTGCGCCGGTACCTTTATTTCTGAACCAGAGTGCCTTTTGCTATCAGGCTCTTGACGGCAATCTTGACCCTTGTCCTTCTCTACATCGTAGCCACCAGGAGCCAGAGCTTTCTTGACCGCAGCCAGGGACACGCCGCTCCGTTCCTTGGAGGCGGACACGGCCCAGCGCCGCTAGGGCCGGTCTTCTTGGGTCGTGGAGCTGCTGCCTTCTTCTTGGCGGCCTTGGCCGGAGCTGGTGCGACTACTGCCTGCATCTCCTGTTTCCTCCTCAGAGCCTCAGCTCTCTCCTCCAAAGCATGCACCTCTTTAAGCGCAGCAGCACGAGCCATGAGTGCGGCTTCATCCGCCTCTGCTATGATTCGTGCAGATGACCTTTTGCTTGCCTTTGAAGCAGTGGATTGGCTATGGTTTGAATGAACATTAGATACAACATTTCTGTCATGGGGTTCAACATTAACCTCACCACCATTGTATTTGTCACAGTCATGAGCAGCAACGGAACCCTGAATATCAACCCCCTCATTGTCAAAGTCAACATCAGGGCAGCTTCAGGCACCTGTCCATTTCATCAATAAAACCATCAAAACTCATTTTTGCTTTGTACCATATTTGATGAGCATTTTTGGCTTCATCATACATACCCATAAATTCGCAAGATGTACCTTTTGCCTCATTTAGATATTGTTGCCACAATGTCTTTGGGGCAACAATATATATTATATATTGGGGCACTCCCTGGAACCAAACCCGCACCCTAACCCTAACCGCACGCGGATGCCACATAGTCGGAGAAAAGGTCTGTCGGATTATCGCATGCCTCCCCATGGATTACCGGTGTACATACAGTACATACACATATGTACGTACAGAGAACTTGCATACGACTGACCACTGTCATTGACATTCATTCTCCCTTGCACTGAAAAGTGTGAATGAATGTTTTGCCACAAAATTCCGACATCCCAATAGTCCGACAAACGTTAGGTTAGTGGGGAGGCATGCGTTAATCCGACAGACCTTTTCTCCGACTATGTGGCATCCGCGTGTGAGGTTAGGGATAGGGATAGGATTATTAATAAATGGGACCAACTGAATAAATAGCTGCTGTGGTTATGGTGCAGGCTGGCGGAAAAGGCTCAAGAAGACCTCTCTAAAGAGTCTGGCTTGAGTCTCCTGCATGTGTCTAAACATAGTCATTATCCAGGACCTTTCTCTCTACCCTCTCATTGACCCACTCTGCAGCCTTTACTAAGTATTTTGGCTCCTGGAGTCGGAGGTTCATACCTCTCTCTGAGGTAATATTCCCTGTTCATTTCACCAAAAAGCTTTTGCATGTCCTTTGACATCTGCTCAAGCCTGGAGTTGTTTTTGGCCTTTTTCCATGGTACAGAACAGAGCTCATACAACTTCTGCATGTACTGTATTTTGTTCCTTCCATTTGCTAAATTATTAGCAAATGGAACATATATTCTGTACTGTACATTCTCTATACATAACTATGTACTATTTACATATTATGTAATTGCTGCTAAATTAAGTTGTAACTTTTTTTAAAACCTGTTGAGTAATTTTATCCTGTCACATGTTTCAGTTAGTCATGTTCTTGTTCACCTGTCTCCTGTATTAAAACACCCATGGGTTTCATGGGTTTTCATGGGTTTTGAAACCCACCTTGCCTGGCTACATTTGGGTTCTTACCTCACCAGCACGTTTCCCCAAATCAACTGAAATTTTTTGAAATATGGCCAGTTCAATTGCCCCTTGCCATTTCTTCTATGATAGTCATTTACTGGAGGTATTTTCTCTGTAGACCTTTCAAAATGATAATGGCCCGGGGCTTCCTTCTCTTTATACTTCATTCGTGTAGGATGTCTGTAATCTTGTCGTAGACCACGCTACTTGTAACGGTAATCCTCCTCGGCTCTAATAGACAGCACTTCCTTTATTATTATTTCCTTTACGAAAGCACCGTCATACATTACAGAAATTTGGTGCTTTCAGCTGTGGGTGAAGAGTTATGTAAATGATGCAAGGTTAAGAGTGGGGAGATTTACGGAGCAAAATAAAACAGTTGACACCAACTCCTGTTCCCACATTACGCCAATATGAAACTTTGCCAGTGCAGTGGATTAACAGCTTTGTGCAAGTAAACTATTCAAATGAATAGTTTACTCCTGCAGATAGTGGTCAGTGTGTAAGGTCATGTTACGGAGTAGGAAGCTCTTTCTAATTGAGGAATGGTTGGAGGGCTGCAGCCCGGAGCCTTTCCGGTCGTACCTCGATGAGAGGATTTCTCTTCCAGTGATCAGTTTGGGGACAGTGATTTGAAAAGGAGGTGACATGAGTTGACCACAAGCAGTTACTCCCTCATCTGGCAGAGTTTTCTATTTGTGTCAGCGAACATGTGCTTCTTGTGATGGGACCTGACACCTCGCCCGGAGGAACATGTAAGAAGATGTGATGGGAGAAACTACAGGAAAAACCAATAACACACTGGCTGCAAATTACTTTTTTCATCACCTCAGTCTCAAGATTGATGTAATGCTTTTAAGATATTTTGGTGACAAATCCACTTGGTGTTCCACTACTATTGTATTTATGGAATCAAATTATCTGCCAGGCTGCATTTTCATACCTGTCTTCTGAACACTTGAATTGGTCGTCCTTTTCCTTAAGTGCTCAATATGTGCTACGGCAACCTCTCCAGTCCATACACATGAGTCCACAACATTCTATTACAGACTTTCATGCATTTATTGAATTTATTTTTGAAGATTCATTTGAAGTTGTTTTTTTTTCATAAATTGTGATGAGCTAAAAATATGCAATACAAAAATCTGAGTCTCCTTTATGTCAGTTTTATTCTTTTTGACACAATTTGACACAAACGCAATAATGAAGTAATTCAAGTGAGAATGTGTCGCAAAATGTTGGTCAAGGGGAGAAAGAAAAGGAAAGACAGAAAAGCAAGTGCTCCAGTTTGTTGTCAAACTGTTTAAGATTCCAGTGATTAATTGATTAATTGATTCATTTAGATCAAGCACTCCATCTTAAAAGCGTGACATGCTTCATTGGCGGTACCGGGTGAGGTGGCATCATAGACACTGTGACGTACATGTAGATATCAGCAACACGGATGAATCATTCAAAAAAAGCACACACAGGTGAGATGCTTGAAAGTGTGTCCTCCCAGAATACAACAAAGCGTGGCAGGGAAAGTACTCTGACATCATTACATAACTGTCAGTGTGGTGTATTGTGCATTTGCAGCAGTGGTGGAGAAAGCATAATCCCAGTACTTGAAACAAAGTATAGATAGTCCAGGTGAAATATTACCCTCAACTACAAGTGAAAATGGCTCAGTCGGATTTGTACATGAGTTAAAGTACTGGAGTGCATGCTTTTAAAAACACTAAGGCCTACGCATTCAAAGGTATACTCATTACAAAGTAGCCTACATTAAAAAATGTTTTGTTTTACTATCAAAGCATTGCTGTATTACAATTACATTTTCCCAATAACTATAGTGAAAGACCTACAAGATTATGATGACCCTTGTAGATCTGCTTTTTCACTAGACTTGAAATAGGGCTTAAGCGGTTGATTCATAAAGTAATAGGAGTCAAAATTTCAATATTTGTCTTTGAAATGTAGTGGAGTGTATCTAAGTATCCAAACATACTTGTTACTGCACACCACTGATTTGGAACATCAAGGTCAGTCAGAGACCTTAAATGTTAATCTAACCTCTGGATGGATTATATTTGTGTCGATTAAAATGTGTAATATCTGGTGTTATGTTTTGCATTTGACCCAAAAGTATTTGGTGACACTGTAACAGCACAGTCATGTCTTCAGTTGTTTAGAACATCTGAAATTAATATTAATGAGACCTGATTCTCATTCTATAATTCTAGTGTCTAACTCTGAACTCAAACTGTAGAAAAATAGAATAAAGCAGGAACTATATGTCTTCAAGTTGTCTTCAAAATTCATTTTAGACTGAAATAGGCAGCAGGTTGCATTTAGGCCTACACACACGCACACACACACACGCACGCACGCACGCGCACACACACACACACACACACACACACACACACACACACACACACACACACACACACACACACACACACTTATGACTCATCTCATCTCAGCTAAACTAAAGCACTTTGTCGTAGGCGTTCATTCAAGTTACACCCATCCATGCACGGACGCGCAGCCTCATTCTAAACTCAGACTGGGGCACATGGCACATAGTGGGGGTCTTGGCTTCTATATAAGTCCAGTCAATCTAGCCTTAAACTAACTTCTTGAACGCGTGAACAAGGACGACATCTCGCTCTTCAAGGGAACTTAGGCTATTGGAGTTTTAATAACGATTAAGGTATGGCAAACAAAAAAAAACAAAAAAAAACATATGTGGGCTATAGCCTATACAAACAAATATTTTATCTTGGTGTTACTTATTATGCCTATTAAGTTACCAATTAAATGAGAGTTCCACTCTCCCAAAAAACAAAACATTCTGCGTTTCAACAAACCATGATTGATTAATTGATTGAATACTTTATTAACAGTTTGCAAAAACAAACTGATCTATTGCATAGTAGGCTGTGTTTATAATTATTTGAAAATGCACTTGTTTTTGTCTTAGAGGTAAAGAATCACACATACATTATCTAGGGAGACATTAACACATTTATCACCTGAAAAATGCGCATTTTACGCACGGGATTCCATATTGGGCACTGAATTTACACCACGTGAATGTTTGCCTTTGTTTCGTTCATTTTATGATAATCTCATGAAATGAATCAAAGCAATCATGCATCCTTCTTCTCTCAGATTCTTGCTGCTATCCTGACATGAAGCTCAATCTCCTTGGCACCACCGTGATTCTGCTCGTTGCCTTCTTACCGCGCTATGAATGTAGGGTGATCGACAGCCCTGGCGCAGCGCAGCGCACAGCATCATCTCCCGCCAGCATCTCCCGCCAGCTGAAGCGATCCGTTCCCATCCTGGAGAGGCTTGGGGAGGAGTATTTCATCCGACTCAACAACGGGAACTCGAACTCTTTAGGGTCGATGTTGTATCCCCGAGGGTCACCCGCAGTCTACAACAGAGCCTCGCAGCTCCACCTGACACAGCGCCTGTTGCAAGGGAAAACTGGGAGCCTGAAGGAGCTCGTAGGCGGCTTGGCAACAAGCCACCTGAATGACTGGGCGGTGCGGGGAAGGAGGTCCGAGGAGCCGCCGATCTCCCTGGATCTCACCTTCCACCTGCTCCGCGAGATGATGGAAATGTCCAGAGCTGAGAATTTGGCCCAACAGGCGCAGAGTAACAGACGAATGATGGACCTCTTCGGGAAATGAAGATCTCGACCCGTCCACCAAAGAGTTGTTTCGTTTTATTTTTTATTTTTTATCATAATTATAATCAGTGGTGGAAAAAGTACTCATATGTTTTACTTAAGTAAAAGTAGCCTATCAATACTGCGATGTAGAAATACTCTTGTTACAAGTTAAAGTCCGGAATGCAAAATGTAGCCTATTTTGGTAAAAGCACAAAAATGTACTTAAAGTATCAAAAGTAGAAAGTACTTATTATGCAGAATATCCCATTTCACAAGTTTTCAAATGTTTTTTTTTTTTTCTTTTTTGAAAATAGCAGATCTACAAGCTCACAATGTGTCACATCGCCATGCATCATAAGCTTGTAGATCGTCTATTTTCAAATGGCCGAAATGTATATAGATATAGTGGGTAATGTATGTTTTGCAATAATAATAATATAATAATCAAAATCTACAAAGTAATTAGTAACTCAAGTTTTCAAATAAATGTATTGGAGTAAAAGTACAATATTTGCCTCTGAGATGTATAGTAGAAGTAAAAGTACTGAAAATTTGAAATACCCCAGTAAAGTAAAAAATACTTTAAAATTGTACTTAAGTACAGTACTTGAGTAAATGTACTAAGTTATTTACAGCACTGATTATAATATTTTTTTTTACCATATCTACTTAATCACCACCGTTATTTATAAGTATTTATTCCATAGCTTTAAAGCTCAAACAACAGAGCATAGATAGGCATGACTTGTAATTATCCGATTGTATGTTACTATGCCTGAAATATCAGTTTTTATTGTGGTCGGTGTTTTTTTACATATAGACTATCATTTTTCATATTATGTTTCAGTATATTTATGGTATATTTATGTTTGTTAATAAACTTATGAGCAACCAGACATTTTCGTTGTTCAAGAGAACGTCTTACTGTATATCTATATTTTTAAATAAAATATGAAAAGCATCGTTTACATTTCTCTGTGAATATCATTAATGTGAATAATGAATTATTGGAAATTATTAACAAAAAAAATAGATTCATGTCAGGTTATATCTATGTGATTTTAAAATATTTTCCATTCAGAAAGTATGTTGGCACAGGAATTTGTCTTGATTTGTTTTGGCTTAAAGATAGACGTACTGTTGCATAGAAGTGGTTGGTGGAAATATAGTGAAAATATGAAAGGCCATTATGTCAGGTTACATGAACATTGCTTGATTTACAATAAAGGGTCTGTCTCTGAATGCACAAACCATATTACATTATAACTATGTCACAAGTATCGTCCCAACCTGGGACTCCCAGATTATTTATTAAAAACATTTGAACCCTATAGCATCCCTATTCTGGGGGAACATTTGCCAAAAATAGCAGATCTGCTAGCTCACAGCACAATGTCAGATCGGTTATTTTTGGCGAATAGATTTTGTTTAGAGGGGGGAAAAGAGCGTTCCAAGTTTACTAAGTATAGAGGGTTTAATTAATGATATGCCCTTTTTACACCAATGTCAAGGCTCAAATTATATCTGCAAAAGAGACGCAGATGTGATTTAAAAAAAAGCCAGAAAAACAAATGTGAGGAAAGTATCTGTGAGTGTGACAAGTACGTGCAGACGGTGAGCTTTTACGAAGCATTCTTTTTCTTCTGAAGCCCTTGATCACATTACACCTGCAAGGCAACCACTGAGGCAGCTAGAAGAGACACAACTGGCAACTAATAAGTGTGAAAATAAGCTTGTGTGTGTGTGTGTGTGTGTGTGTGTGTGTGTGTGTGTGTGTGTGTGTGTGTGTGTGTGTGTGTGTGTGTGTGTGTGTGTGTGTGTGCGCGCGTGCACGAGCGTGTGTGCGTGCGCACGCGTATGCACGTGTGTGTGTGTGTGTGTGTGTGTGTGTGTGTGTGTATGTGCATGCAGTGCTGATCCTTGACCCCTGGTGTCAGGGAGAACTAAACAAGTATCAAGGGTGTGAGTCATCCTATTCTGTTTGCCCTACTTAGCAACTGGGGGGCTTAATACTGCATTGAATCCATCTGTAAATGATCCAAGCAACTGAGAGATGTTGGACAATAATTAGAATTGACTCCATGGCAGACCAGAGTTGCAGAAAGTTCAGACCCTTGCGAGGAAGCTTCAAGCTACAGTATAGAAATGAAGACAACACATTGGTTTTATAGAAAGAGACGAGTGTAGAGTAGAGGGCAATAAACTTTATTCCCTTTCGCTCGCTCGCTCACCCACTGTCTCTCTCTCTCTCTCTCTCACACACACACACACACACACACACACACACACACACACACACACACACACACACACACACACACACACACACACACACACACACACACACACACACACACACACACACACACACACACACACACACACACACACACACACACACACACACAGAACTGGGGTGCAATCATAGCCTGATTATACAAGATTTTTTTCATTGTTCAGTCTCTCCATCATGTGAACAATTGCCAATGACTGTGAAAAAGGTGCTTGTGCAATTACATGTTTAATGGCCAAAGAAGAATGGTAGAATATGGCAACACAGATTTTCTCTAACCAAATAATATACCAGAGAATACAGTGTTCAAAGCAGCCTGCCACAAATGAGCTGTTGAAATATAGAATACCTGTGTATAAATTACCTGTGTATATTCATGTGTATAAAAATCACATGTCATTTTCTCCCTGTATTTGTTGATGCAGCATCCTATTTATGAAATAATAACATCAGTGTGTATAAAAAGTAAACACAGAGGGGAAAAGGGAGGCCTTCTTGTTTGAAATATAACGATGTACTCAAAGCACTCAATGGCTTAAAAAAGACAAGAAAAAGAAAAGAATAAAAATCGAGGAATTTTTGTCACCCCACAGACACTCATAGCCAGCCTGTTTTACATCTACCTAAAGCCATCAACTGACGAACATACGTTATGTAATATATACAGTACGTTATGAGGTCATAAATTCCTCCATCATTAACATGATCATGATAACATTCAACCTATCAGCAACACTTGAAAAAAAAACACCACCTTCCACTTCCATGCCACCCATCACACCAATCCCAGCCATCAAGGTGAGAACAAGGGTGAGAACTTGAGACTTCATATTCCCTCTTCTCTGAACTCTTAGTTCCTCAAGTACCACTCACAGGCAAATCAGGAGTGTCACCTTAACTCTGACCCGTAAGGGCCCATTTCCATCCAATCATCGTTGTTGTCAGGCAGAAACCTTGTACCTAAATATTATTATTATTTGTAAATTAACGTCTGCTTTGTCGTAAAAGAGTGTAAAAGTTACAAAAATAGTTAACAAGCTTGTATATCTGCTATTTTCTCTCTTTTAGAAACATTTAGAAAATGAAAGTGAAAGTGGTTTATTCATATTGAACCAATGAAAAGAGCAACACAAGCTTGTGAGTAATTAATAACTACAGTGGATCCAGACAATTCTTTCCATTTCCTGAAAAGTAACAGTTTTGTTCAAGGTTTCTGCCCAACAGTAACGAACAGTTCAGTGAACATAATTGACCTGAAAATAAAGATCTTGGAGCAACACACACCATTCATCCTGATTCCATCCAGCGTAAGAATTGTCTGGGCCAAAGGCTGACAGCTAAGTTGAGGCAGCGCTCTTGTCCGTATTGGGGGTGGGGTTCATCAGCGGGGACACACCGAGTTGGACTGAGGTTGCGTTGCCCCCACCCGAAGAGGCCTGAATTCCCTCTCCTTCCTCAGCGCCTTCCTCTCCGTCCTCAACTTCTTCATCGTCTTCATCATCTGTAGACGGAAGGACATGTAGGCAGCAAATATGTCAGCTGTTTTTTTGCTACTCTAATATTTGTATCAATCTTGGTACCGCCCCTGGTCACCAGGTGGGGCCGGCAACCAATTTGTCCAGAACCACCACCACCACCACCTTTGTATCTTTGATATAAAAAAGATGTTATTTCCTGTTCTTGACCTAACCTGAAGAACACCGCAAGGTCGAAACTTTTCTGCTGTTTTGCTAATAAAGTTGGAGCATCTAAAGTGATTTGCGAGCCCTTTGTTTTGCTTCATGGTTTAGCTGCTTTTGCATTTTGGCTCAGCCCCAGGGACGGGGGATGTGATTATTTTTGTCTTTGAACAGCAAATATGTCAGACCACACGAGAGTCTACACACAGCCACGGAATATGAAATTCATATGACGGAATCTCTGTGCTGTTTACCTTGGATGAAGTCAATGGTGCGCAGGGCCCTTCCTTCCTTTGTGAAGTTGACACTGTAGTGATCCATGTTCTCGTAGCCACGCTCAACCTTTTCCAGGTGGGCCGTACTCGACGCTTCCATAATCCTGACAACAGTTTGTTCGATTAAGAGAAATGCCAGCCTTTTAGATAGTAATTTATTTGGTGATACACAATTGCCCCATTATAAACACACATACTCACTTTATGAGGAGAGGCTTTGACGCCTGTCGGAAAGGAAAGGAAACAACCCAGGAGAGAGAAAAACATCACATCAAGTTGTTTAAACACATTAACTCTGGTGTATCTATCTTGGGCAAAATTTCTAAAATGTAAAAAGTAAATTAGTAATTTATTTTCTTCCAAAAGTTTTTTTAACATTTTCTAAAAAATGTATACATATTCTTCCTTTTTTCAATTTTCAAAAAAGTTAAAGTAGCAGATCTATAGATCTGCTATTTTAGCCATTTGTCTTTTGACAAAGTTAAGTGAAGTTGGTTAAGTCCAAATATGAAACTGTGATCATAGTATAATTACAATGGACTTCTTAAAGTCAAATTTATGCTTCGGTGACAATTTAAAGTCTGGTGTGATGTGTCGCTCGACTAAAACTTATTTTCACTGAAAAAAGACAATCAGGCTTAAACCGGCACTATGGAATGTTGGGTATTAGTGCCTGATGCGCCCTATTATGTATATACGTAGTAATACAGTTAAGCCCATAGCAGCTGAGTCTATAACGTTGCTTACAAATTGAACTTTATAATTTTGTGGGACATAATATGCTGTAGTTATTATTACCGACTCTCACCTGTAGGAAGACGGCCATCTCTGGCTCCTCCATGGTCTGAATTCCTGTCTCCACTGTCTTACAACTCTCCTCTAAATGGTCTCCGTACTTCCTGGTTAGGCCTCGGATGTAGTTGAGCTTCTCTTCCTGTTCAAGTGTCACCCGCTGGCCCATCACCCTCTTCTTTTCCTCCAGGATGGCATACAAGTGATCAAACTTCTCACACACCAGGGACTTTTGCCTCCTACCACTCTCCTGTGCAAGCATGAACAAGGGCAGCAGAAACGTTTAGGGAGACAGGTGCACAAATGCATATTCTCAAACACATGCACACATACAAACAAGTTCACATGCACAATACGAGTCATACATTCTGAAAGTCCATCCTCTTTAATCATTCATTGCCACAATTCAGGTGAAAGAGTCAATGTAGTTGATGATGTAATAAGTAATTTTACTATTTAATCATTCATCACCACAATGCAGGTGAAAGAGTCAATGTCGTTGATGATGTAATATAAGTAATCTATTATTATAATTGGCTTGTGGTTCGACACTTGTTTATTCGCATTCTTTGTTGAGCTTCGTTCTAGCAGACCACACGTGTGTCCAATTTCCAAAAATAATTCGCAAAAAAATCCATCATGCCTCTAGTCACTGCATAGTCTACTTTAAATTGTTCAGCATACATTTGTATTAGCTTTTTGACCCATATTTGACGCACTAAATGACATTTCTACAACATTACACATCATCTTTAATCTCCAGGTCTTTAGTAAGCTATTATCTCTTTGCAGTCACTCGTAACTGTCACCAATAGGAACACACGCCTTGCCCACACATAACTACAAGTCGGCAAGTGCGTCCTCTGTTGTTGCATCGCGTTTGTCATTCAATATGTAGCCATGTGCATGCCCACAATAATTGTAATAATAGAATAGCTTATATTGTAGGCTAGATGTGCGGGCCAGGATAGTTTTACTACAAACGCAGATTAGACTTGACTATCTGATGATGCCATATGTGCAGGAAAGACAGCAGGGCCTGCTAGTCCATCTTAACCCCAAGCGTGTTCCATAGGAGGTCATAAGCACCCACACTTCCTCCTTGCTAAACTGTAGCTTATAATCTCCAGTGCCGTGTGTGGACCAAAGAAGCGCTGTCCTTGTACCATCAATTATATATTTTTTTGTGATGTCCGAGGTAAGGGACAATGGCAGGGCTCTATTCATAGTAGCAGCATACGCGTGGTGACTACAGGGGAGATGGAGATAGACAGAGACATTGAAGCGTGTCTTTACTGTCCAACTTCTCTCTCTCTCTCTCTCTCTTGCACGTCTCTAACAGACATTAACAGACAGGCTCACTTACAAAAGTGAAACACAGACTGTGATTCATGCTATAAGTTAGTTTGGTTGGGTGAGGGCATTTGGGTGCAGCTAGAGGGGGTGTCTTGCTGTGTGAGTGAATGGCCACGTGCAGTTGTGGTGGGACACTGACCTCTATGGCCCGACAGGCTTCCTCCAGTTGACTAATGATCCCCTGGATCCTATCATTGCTCCCCACCATCATGGCTATGCCGTCGCTCAGCTCCGTCTGGGAGGACAAGGACACAGGGAAGTAAAAACCTGAGCATTTATCCACACACGCGTGTGTGTGTGTGTGTGTGTGTGTGTGTGTGTGTGTGTGTGTGTGTGTGTGTGTGTGTGTGTGTGTGTGTGTGTGTGTGTGTGTGTGTGTGTGTGAATACTTTATTAGTCAGCATGTTGTACAGTAAGACATTAAGGCTAAAAGGATAATACAAAAAAGTCCTGGGGACTTAATTCCATTGTGGAAATTATGTATTCAATTCACCAACATTACATAGCATTAAAAAAAATACACAATACTACAGTACATGTCATCAACAAATACTACACTATATGTGGATGGAGAAAAAGGGAAAACGACGGCAGTAAATGACACCTCCTTTCGATGGGAATTTATATTTGCCTCCCCTTTTGGTCTCCTGATAGATGTTTTTTCAGGCCAGTTTTGAAAGAAGCCAATGATTCACATGACACATCACATGGATGGTGTCAGGGCATTCCACATTTTGGTGGCAGAATATAGAATTTTCTCATGTTTGCTCTAAATTTGGGTGGTACCAGATCATGGTCGCCCCCGTAGTGTTGTGGCTATTGTCACTCACTTTGGAGAAGTAGTTAAGACAGGTATGAGGGTATTGAGGGCGCTGTCCCCCTGACTTCTACCCTGAGCCATCCCAAACTAGCAAAGTATGTTGGAATTAGGTGTGTCATGGGCTTAAGGCCGAGAAGAAGTCGTATCAGTTTGGGAGGTCTGGAGCTTAGTTTTTAGTGACATTGAGATGTTGGAGAACCAAAATGGCATTGAATGAGGGCTCCAGCTAGAGTCTTGAGAGCAATTTTGTTGACAAAAGAGGAAATCCTGCCCTGCCCTTGTTCTTTGATTGACTTTCTTGATCACTTTTGATGCAATTTGTTCACCTGTCAGTTTGTTATCAAGAATACATCCGGAATACAGGCCACGTGTTTGGTAATAGCAGTTCCTTCCATCAGAGTCTCGGTTCTCACCTTTTGCGTCTGGTAGATGCTTGTGAGAGGTGCCACCTCGCAGTCTTTGTGAGCTCCAAATACCTTGCACATGGAGCATGTGGGGACACTGTGGGTCACACAGTAGATGTTGATCTTTTCTTCCACATGAGCCTCACACATGGGTGTCTCCTCCTTTCTCTCTGGCGCTGGCTTGCTGACGCTAACAAAAAAAGCATGTTTAAAGAAAACAGTGTTACCTTCCTGAAAGTTTGCTTTATTATTTGTATTTGTGTCACAGAGTCAGCTCTAGTCAAACTAACAGACCTTGATTATTTGAGCTGAAACGCTGTAGATCTGGTGACATACAAGCCTGCTGACAGTCAGCACCAGGGAGTAGTGAGTGCATAACCACCTTGATTTGAAGTACCCAAGTCTCCCGGACGGCAAACCAAAGGTGAATCCTCCCTTGGCCAAGAGAAATATTAGGCTATTGGTTTTTAGGTAGGACTATAGTATGCTACACATACTGTATGAGTAGGGCCAGAAACTGTCATCCATGAATGCCTCTGACTCACCAGACAAGCTTTGTGGCCCCACAAGCAGCTTCTACACTGACCTATTGCACCAACTAGATGTGAGACAAGACAGGTACAATCCACCAATACATGTCTTGTGCCCATCTCTGTATCCATTGCTACGCACAGAATAGCTTTTACTATTTAGAAACTAAGCCTGAGCAAAGGGAGAATTATAGCAAAGCAAAGCTCTTAAAAACATTGTACAGGGAATTGTACAGAGATAATAACCCAGAGAGTACAAAGGATTTGTTCAGAGCACTAGTTGGTTAATTTTGGGGGAATGTAGTTCATCACCAATGGTACACCAATGAGCAGCAATATATTAATACAAAGCAGACCTATTTTTGCACATTAGAATTATATAGGAGACAAAGGGGACACAGCCATTCTGCATCATAGAGGCCACAGCAATGTCAATGTATTCTCAGGTTGAATCATGAAACTTACAGGAGATGTGCACAGATGTATAGTGATCAATGATTAAACACATTTATATTACTACAGAGGTAACGTTGTTCTGATTTGCAATTGAATAAGTCAAATTCCATGTCATAATGGGTGAAGATATAATAGGCCATACCATGGCCTATTATCTTACAAGAAGTACTGTATGAAAATATTTTAGCAAACATATGATTGCATTCTTCGTTTTGATTTTGCCCATATGGAAAAAGAAGGGGGCGGCCGGGACGCAGATTAGTTTCCTATCGGTCTCACCTGCTGGACTCCTGTTTGAACATGTCGATAATGTTCTCCACCAGAAGGTTCCTCTGGAGCCCATAGACTCCATGCCTGTCCAGCACCACCTCATGCCTGCAGGATGGACATCTGAAGCGGCCACCGGATGTCGCTGACCCCCCCCTTGTAGGAAGGTATGGGTTTGAAGCCTGTAAACGGACACAGACAAAGTCACAAATCAAAATCTCAAATTAGTGCTCATGGAATGGGGGCCGTAATGAATATCATGCTCATCTCATCTTTGCCAAGATGTTATTATTTTACATGAGGTTTAAGAAGCAGTAGCAGAAATGTATACTCTATGAGCATTATCAACAATCAACAAAGAGTTTATTTGTCTGACACATTTGTCATGAATTCAATAACATTATAGGGCATGAAAAAAAAATAGAGGAACATTATAGGGCACTAGTAAGATATACTTACTTTAAAGGTAGCATAAGTAATATTTTTGGGTTAAAACAAAATGTGTTTTTTTTGTGTTAAAGTTAAAGGTCTATATTCAGATAACAATCATTCCTATAATGACTATATTCAGATAGCAATCATTGCTATAGACTATAGTATAGTCTATAGTAATGATTGTTATCTCAATATAGACCTTTAACTTTTTGCCTACAGAGTGTTTGTTCAATAACAGGTGTATCCGTCTCTCCAGCTCTTTAATAAACAGAAAATAGATTTTCAGGTGGTTTGCCAGTTTAATCAATCAGGATAGAGTAGCCTACCCATTTATCAGTTTCATATAGTGTTGCAATTCCAATTTTGTATGCTCATTTCTTTGCGTCATCACTTCCAATTTCACTTATTTATCCTGTATCCTGTATAAGTTCTCTCTCTTGATTGGATAAAATAGGTATCCTGACCTGAACATGCACTTTCTGTTTACTAAAGAGCTGGAGAGACAGAGACTCCTGTTACTGAACGAACACTCTATAGCAATGGCTATATTTAACACCTATTTTAACCTCTTGCTGTTTTAATACACAAGCAAGTCCTGTTATGTAATGTCATGGTGGCTCTTGCTTTGTTGTTAATCAAATCAAATCAAATAACATAAAGATTCTTACCTGGAAAACGTCATTGGCACACTTTCTGCAGAGGTTGTGCTGGCAAGGAAGGATAACCACAGGCTTTGTAAACGTTTCCAAGCAAATGGGGCAAATGAGCTGTTTCTCCAAGTCCTGCATGCCGGCATTCATGTTGAGACAAAAGCAATGTATAAGACATAAAACACGAAAAATGTCTAACTTCTTAGCCTAAGCTATTAATACTGTACATAAGCATTAATTTCTTAAAGGAATGTAAAGTAAGGCCCTGGGCTAAGCTAAAGAATAGGCCTGTTGCTCTCTTTCCAGTGGGTGTATGGTCCTCCTAATCTAGCAGGCGCTGGTGTGTCAGGTCTTTTTTTAGACTCTAGCTGCCTGTCACGTCAAAGGTTGGTTGCCATATTTACTTGGCCATATTTGAAAGTGATACTATGGGCTGGTCTAGCAGGGCAGAGCTTAAGCAGCTGCTGCCATGGCCTGGGTCTGTGGCTCTCATCTCAGACACGCTGACTAATTGGCTTATTCCTTCTTACTAAATTCAGAGATGAAATCAGGTCTGTTTTGCAATTTAGGGATGATGCCATCTTTTTCTTTTTTTTTTACTTTATTGGCAGTTTAAAAAAATCACAACAGATTAATTAGGAAAAACGTCAACCTGGATTATACACAAAAAAGACAGCTTGTTTCCATTGTGGTCCACCTTGAGACATAGAACTACACGCAACAAACTGCACGAACAACCATGAAACAAAGACAAATAAATCCTTATATAAGCTGGGAGCAATGTGTAGCAGGGGTCTTCAACAGGGGGTCCATAGGGGATCCTCAGAGCTACTATAGGGGGTCCGCCAAATCTTTGTGTGATTGGAATTTTCTTTTTTACATTAACCACTTAAACCCTAGCATCCCTTTTCTGAGGAGAACTTCAGCCAAAAATAGCCGAGCTTGTAGATCGGCTATTTTTTGCAAAGAGGTATCGCGTAGAGGGAAAAAAGAGCAGACCATGTAAAAAAAAAGAGTTTAATCTGCATCTCAATTTTATGCAATATGTAGAGGGGATCCCTGCTTCATATCTCTCTCAGCTAGGGGGTCCTTGACCTGAAAACGTTGAAGACCACTGATGTACAGGACAAGAGGTACCGTAAGAGAAGAATCCAATGCAGAGTGGGCTATCCTGGGTAGGGATCTAACTATGACCAGTTAGTGTTAAGATGGAGTGATTTGAGGTCATTCTTAAATCTTGCAAGTGAATTTAGGGATTTTTTGGGTTGAAGGGAGGGCATTCCACAGGGCAATGGCTGCTTGATCTCAGTCATCTCACCATTTTAAACACAATTTATCATACATGTTAAAGGACGACTTCACCGATTTTCAACCTATCTTCATATAATTGGTCCTCACTAATACTCATGATAAAATGGTACCATTTTTTTCTACTTGGTCTGTGTCTCATAGGAGGGCTGTGGACAGTCGAGAAACCTGTCTACCAGTGACATCATCGTTAGGCAGGATTTTTTTTTCCAACAAGATTTCAAATGTTTTATTTAGATTTTTATTAACGCGAGAACAATGGCTTCCATTATTGCATTGCAACTTTCCAGAAATAGAAAGCCTGCTGTTTCTATTAGCTTGGATTCCCCATCATGATGTCACTGGTAGACGGGTTTCTGAACTGTCCACAGCCCTCCTCTGAGACAGACAGAGTAGAAGAACATTTTACCATTTTATGATGAGCATTAGTGAGGACCAATTATATGAAGACAGGTTGAAAATGGGTGAAGTCGTCCTTTAACTTTTACATCACCAGTGCCACACCCCCTTGTTAAGCAGACTGACATGCAAGGTGATGATGCCACCTGCCACTACACTGGACCAGGGCCTACTTCAATTCATAGATGTGTGTCGAACTCGGATGTTCTTGGCTTATAAAACTTCACCAGGTAGTACAACGGTTGTTTGTTTCCAATCTTTGCCATTACAATGTCATTTTGCCATTACATTACAATGTCACATATCATGGTAGCCTTGATACATGATACAAAGGCCTGTGTTCAAAATGTTACTTGAGTAAAAGTACAAAAGTATTGGCATAAAAATATATTTAAAGTAGCGAAAGTAAAAGTACTAAAATGTTTGAAAATAGCATATCTACAAGCTCACAATGTGTAGCATCACGTTGTGTGTATGTTTAACCAACGTTTAAGGGCTGAAGTTTAAGGGCTAAATCTACAAAGTAACTTAAGTGTTCAAATACCGGTAGTAGGCTAATGGAGTAAAAGTACAATATTTGCCTCTGAGATAGTGGAGTAGAACTAAAAGAATTGGAAATACTCAGGTAAAGTACAAATACCTCAAAATATTAAAAGAAGGGGGAAAAGTGCAGTACTTGAGAATATGTACTTAGTTACTTTCCGCCACTGGATAGCTAAAAAGAGAACGTAAGGAGCGGTGTTATTGTTAACTGGGCCGCGGGTGTTTAGATTGGTAAGAATTTAACGAGAAGGAGCTCATTGGCAAGAAGTGGAGTTGGTTGGTAGTGGATTTTATTGGTTCGAATTGATATAGAGACGGGCCGGGATCGGCAGTGCTGTGAGTGGTGAGAAAATGGACTGAACGAGGTCGATTTGCGTGATTTTGGCGATCAGTAGGCTTACATCAGTCACAGCTGAAAAGTATAAAGTTAATTGGAGAATGCGGGCATCGATCCCGCTACCTCTCGCATGCTAAGCGAGCGCTCTACCATTTGAGCTAATTCCCCGTTGAGCTCAAGTTTGTAGAATGACTGTTATATCACCACTAGTCTAGTGATGCCACCATTGTTCATCTTTAGGCGCTGTTTTATTTTAACTTTTGGTTAATGAACAAGACAAAACTATCATGTTATTGTGAATTGTCTTTATCAACGTGCATAAACGCCCAGGCCAGAGCCATGTAAAACCCGCGTTCGTTCGACGACAGAGCTTTTTTAGCATAGCCAGGCAGCACTAGCCCCGTCTGCGTGACTGCAGTGCACCCGAGTACACACACCCCCCCATCCCATAGCTGGACTCAGACGGAGACCTTTTCCATCTACTGTATCAACAGTGGAATACGTGCCTGGCCCTGGTCTAAAGAGAAAGTTAACCGAGGTTCAGTATCTTAACCTATGAAATAATGAATTAAGTACTTTCGGGGGAAAATGTATAAATGAAACCGAACCGTGGCTCCAGACCATAGACCCCGCCCACTCCACGGAACGGACCGGATCTTCGGTCTGATAATCAGGAGAAACGGAAAGTCGGAAACACACATTTGCCCACGAAAACGCCGAAGGAAAAGTGGAATCAACGATGTTTTGAAGAACGGTTAATTCAAATTTTAATAAACGAATTGGCCATGAAAGTTGTCAGCTCCCTTCGATAGCTCAGTTGGTAGAGCGGAGGACTGTAGCGGTTACACACTGAAATCCTTAGGTCGCTGGTTCAAATCCGGCTCGAAGGAGGAGTATATACTTTTTTTTCCTTCAATCTAGCATGGCCATGTAAATAAACGTGACAGGCACATTACTACATATTTCAATGCTGGATTTAAAACGCGTGCGTATTTTACAGTAAACACTAGGCCAGTTTGATCGCTTCTGATCGGTTAAAACGGTTAAAACGGGGTTTGTTCCAAATTCCATGCTTTATTGATGCTGGTAGGCTACCATAGGAGAGACAACAGGAACAGGCAAACGTTGATCAAAACAACAGTTCTTCTACATTCTCAATAATTGTCTAGACTTATTGTAAATGAAGTAATGCAGATGTTTAACAAAAACATTTTGTTTCATTTTACACTCAAGAGTTAAAGATCTATAAGGGTCCATTTGGTTACCCTCTCCATCATTTACCTGGGCCTGGAACCCCCTCAAGGACCACTGGTTGAGATTGAGAACCACTGGGTTAAAAGTTAAACGAATCATCAAAATCAATCAAAAGACTCGTACTGCATACAATGGTGGCACTGGCACTGATGTGACGGTGACGCACATGCAGCCAGAAATCACCTATCACTATCACTTACCAGTGAAGAAGTACTGTAACTCACATGTTTTTACTTAAGTAAAAGTATCTGTACTGCGATGTAGATATACTCTTACAAGTAGCTAGAAGTCCCGTATTCAAAATGTTCTCTTGAGTAAAAGTGCAAAAATATTGGTATCAAAATATAGTTAAAGTACAAAAGTAAAAGTAGGTTACTCATTGTGCAGAATGTTCCATTTCACAAGTTCAAAATGTATAAAAAATATTTTGAAAATAGCCGATCTACAAGCTCACAATGCCTTGCATCCCGACGCATTGTGAGATTGTATCTGTTAAACTTATTTTCAAATGGCCGAAATATAGGCTATAGGGCAGGCTATAGGGCTGAAGTGGTTATGTGTGTTTTGTAATAATATTCAAAATCTACAGTAACTAGTAACTAAAGTTTTCATAATTGTAGTGGAGTAAAAGTAGGCTACAATGTTTTCCTCTGAGATGTAGTGGAGTAGAAGTAATAGTACAGAAAATCGGAAAAAATAAAGTAAAGAATACCTCAAAATTGTACTTATAAGTGATCATTTGGTTTTCCACAAGAAGTTGACTTTTTAAAGAGAATATACGTTAAAGATCATAGCATTTCCTGCCTGAAGGAGGTGACTTGTCTAATTCAATACACTTTTCTGCTTTTTTCTATTATAGGGAGAAAAAATGGTTCCTTATCTGGAGGACCGACAGAGAGAGGATGTCCTGGCTGTTTGCAGAGGTATTTATTTTAATTCATGACCCTAAACAATAATTGTCTGATGCAATGATTTTCATGGGTTTTGAGGAGATCAATGCATAATTGCATATCTTCACAAACAGTATTCTGTCAGAATAGACCCAAAATAACAAAACAGTATGACTTTTTCAAGTCAAATAGGTATGAAAAATAGCAAGTATTGTTCTTTAATCTCTAATAGGATGTGGTCCATGCCTGGAATCTAATCATTTTAGGTGGAAGGCCACTTGGCTTTCAGCGTTTAAAATCTTTTGAGGGCATAAAGCTCAAATACCAGGGCAGCAAGGCCATCAATTTAAACAATGCTTTTAAGTCCAAGAACTAATGAATTTATTTATTTTTTACCAATGAGCTAATAGAGCCTGACTGCTTGCTCAGGGGATAAATTAAATCTTGACCATCAGGTCAAAATGTGTGTCAGATCCTGTGTCTAGGTGAGACATGACCCTTGACATGATCTAAATGTCTCAATAGAAGAGCAAGGAGACAAAATACAACAACCCCAATTATGTGTTATATTAACTGGGTTCGATTCCCGAGCACGGCGGACCCTTTCTGCGTTTCACTCTCTCCCTGTTTCTTGTCTCTCTTCACTGTGTACCATCAATAGTAACCCCCCCTCCCCAAACATATTGTCTGGAAAGAGGCAGAGGAGAAAATGGTTAAATCACGGTAAGCCACTGTGACCTGAGGGCATTTAATTTTTGTAAGGGCATAAGGTCAAACTTAGAGGCCACAGAAGCTATGGCCTTCATGGCCTCCTTGAAATTGTCTTTTTCGTGTTCATGTGTTCCCATATTGTGAGCCATATGTTCCCATCTGCCTCTTCGACAAATAAGAAGAAAAGCGATTAGACCAGCGAGAGAGAGTATTTACTGCCACTTGTTTATTTTGAAAAAGAAAAACAATAATATTGGTTTACATTAAAATGTGAAACTGTGAAAATCAATAAATATATTGTATGTTATGAAGAGAGAGAAAGAGAAAAGAAAGAGACATACGGAAAGTGTCACCACCACATATCACTTTTAACACAACAAAACTTAAACTTGCTGTGAGTTTGAACTGTGTAATAATGCTTGTTCTAATCAAGCTGATTACAAAATGTGTTGGAAGCTGCCCTATTGCTCGAATCCTGGCTAGGAACATTTATTGGTTTTCCCGGATTCGACTACTCCATTGATGCGAAGCTCTAGTATTTTACGTAATTTATGGTTTCGTCTCGAACAGTATTTTAGCACAAAGCACTATAAGTAATGGTTTCTCATCAACATTTTATGATGCAGCCGTGTGACCATTCATTAATTTGTTGAACAGGCTCTTAAAAAGGCTGAGCTATTAGTATGATTACGTATTCATGAACAACAAACAATGCTCAAATGTTAATTACTTGGATGGTTCCTAAAAGTCTATTCTAATTAATTACACTAATTAAGGAATCCTTGCCTGTCTTTGTAGTAGAAGAGAATACATCATTTTCAATCCACTGCAGTCTTTTTCATATAATATTGTAGTGCCAGTTGGTAAAATGCAAATAAAGAGGGTTGACCAATTACATTTTATAGCAGAAACAGATCAAAAATATTGCTCTATAATTACAAACATATTTACAATAGTGTAACATAATCTATCTGATAATCTGAATAGCACTGTGTGTTCTCTATGTTCCCGGCTCCTTCGAAGTGTCCTTTGGGCAGGATACTGAAACCTGTTGCTGCCCCGATGAGCAGAATGGTGTCAGCTGTATGTGTGTGTGTTCGTGTGTGAATGGGTGAATGTAATGCATATTGTTAAGAGCTTTGGATTTATATAAATGCACCATTTACCATTTATTTTCACCTGCTTTTAACCCTCATAAAATGGATTGAGATGACACCCAAATGTAAAGTAAAAATATCTCCAATTTAGGCCACGTACCTTAAAAAAAAAGTCAAAAGTCAAAGTATGAGTCAAAGTATAGATAGGGCAGGGCAGGAATTTCGTGGAGGCCATGGCTGCCGTTTCCCCTCTTTTTGGTCTCATACCCTTCAAAGAATTATACACCCTAAGGCAGTGATATTCAACTGCCGTTGGTTGTGCGTTTGGATTTTGTTTGTCTTGTGGCCCCGACTTCAAGCAATTTTACAATTGTGGCCCCCAGCCTAATCTTGTTGAATACCCCTGCCCTAATGCCACAGTGGCCTTGATGCCCTGTCCACACTGCTCCAGTGTACCAGCTGATTTAACCATTTTCGAGTTTGCTTCTTTTCTGTCAATATGGTTGTATACACCAGTGTCTTGTTGAGATTCTGAAAGAATGAAAAGCTGTATTCATTTATTTCTCTGATAGTTATACTGTGTATTTATGAGGACATTCCAGACATTTTCAATAATAATGAAAATTATAGATCTACAGCTGTGAGCTTTTAAATTGGCTATTTTCATTATATTTGATGTGATGCGATGCCAGAGTCAACACCAACTCGGGACTCCTGAATCGCTGCCCTCCACAGTCTCCTATCTAGCTTCACGGTCTTGAGTTCTACAGTCTTGTTAGCTAAGCTGTCATACCGCAGTGGATCTACGTAGGTGGTGCGCTTCTTGCCTTTCCTGGCTTTGCCCTGGGTTGGCTCCCATAGTGTCAGTTTGCTTACCACTAGTTCTGGGTGCCTGACGCACTGACAACCTCATCCTTCTCTATATTTGAAATATGGCTTAAGTGGTTCATTCATAATGTACCTGTTCACTTCCTAGAAATATAGTGTTCTGGCCCCACAGTGGTGGAATGAACTTCCCACTGATGTCAGGACAGCAGAGTCACTGCCCATCTTTCGCCGCAGGCTGAAAACCCACCTCTTCAGGAAACACTACCCTTCCTCTTTGTCTGGCTTACTTGTTGTTAACTAGTTGTACGAACTCTTGTTTTATTGTTGTACTGTTTTATTGGATCTTGTTTAGTCGATACACTTTTTGTATTAGCTCGTGCTCATTTGATTTTGCTATTTTGTCTCATCTGTTTAAGAAAGTAGGTAGCTGATATATACTGTAGCACTTTTACCTTAGCGCTAGGTATACTCTTGGTTGCTTGTTTTTGCAGGAAATGCACTTAAGACTTCTGGTGATTAGTAGTTTCGTTCCCTACCTATGTTGAATGCACTTATCGTAAGTCGCTTTGGATAAAAGCGTCTGCTAAATGACTGTAATGTAATGTAATGTAATAGTGGAGTACTATTTGTCTTTGAAATGTAGTAGAGTGAAATGAATAAGTATTCAAAACACAAATACTCAAGTAATGTACAGATACTCAAAACATTTACTTAAGTATAAGTACCCAAGTAAATGTAGCTACTTGTTTGCCACTGCTTGTGCATGAAGCTATCATGTTCTAGTTTTACACCCAAGATCACAGACAGGGGCATGAGCAGCCAGGATTTAGCTGGGGGTATTGGGGTCGTTGGCATTTCCGAATATTTTATTTAAGTGACATCCTTTAATGAGCTCTATTCATTGCTTCATTCTGTGACCTGTAACAGGAAACCTGGTTGAAGATATTGCACATTGAGCAGGTCAGGTCAGATCAGGTCAGGTCACTCACTCCAACAGGAGGTGTTTATGAGTTTATACATACAAGCATGCATACACACACACACACACACACACACACACACACACACACACACACACACACACACACACACACACACACACGTACATATTCACATCGATAGTCCACAAGCAGTACGTCATGAAAGCTCAAAAATCTCGGGTGGTGGGGGGCAATTAGAGCAGGGGTCAAGGGGGTCAGCTGTATTTTCAAACACAATGCTTTGGAGGCTGCATGAGTACACTGATTTGTGTTGACATCACATATCAGTGTCTGCTCCATTGCGTCAAAGGTCAGACTGAGCACTAATAATCAATTCTCCAGCCTCCTTGAAATCACTATGAATCGCACATAAGATAACCTATCTCTTACACTATCAACCTCCTGACTGAGTGAGGACAGGGATTTTATTTTTATTTATTTAATGAATGATGAGATTTTTTCTCTGTATCTTGACTTGGAGATATCAAATGGAATTCCGACAAATATAACTCATGATAGTGGTGATAAATAATGATTAACTCACTACCATAAGATTAAAAAAACGTCTCCTTTGGACCATACCAATGTTAAATAGGATGCTATGCTATAACAAGTCACGGCTACTATCCTATGCTCTACTAGTCTCGCGTTACCAGACTGTTGCCTTCCACAATTTTCAAATGCTTCCGAGATTGTGGAATAGTTGTCTGGCTACACGAGACTAATGCTCTACTAACCACTTCCACAACACACCGTTAAGTTGTAACCATAATTCAAGGCAATAATATTGTAGCGTGTAATGTGCCAACCAGGCAAGTGTGCCAATTCGGCATGCCAGCATGACTCGGGGCGTGACCACACTTTGTTTCATTGTTGTGTTTGTTGTGCATGTTATTTGAGTTGGAGAGTGGCATGTTTGTTCAATTCAAAAAACGTTATTTATCCCCGAGGGGCAGTTATTGTTGTGATTGATGTTGTTGCTTGGTGTCTGTTTTATTTATTTATTTATTTTCGTGAGTGTGGGGGCGATTCCAGAGGCCACGGACAGCCATCGTTCCTGCTGCTAAGTGTTGTCGGCATCATGCTTCCTAGCGGAGGTGACACGTTACCCCACTACAAAGGAGGTGGGCCTCCAGACATACATCTCGTCCAGTTTCAGTTCGGCGGCTCGAATCAACGGCTGTTCAGACAGTGTTCAGACTGTCCACTTTATGCTAGCGTTGGTGGCACTACAGACCGTCCCAAAACCGTCTTTTCCATTGTCCAAGGACAAGGCATTTTAAAGTCATGCCATTTGGTTTTTGCATCGTCGGGTGTTTGATGCAGAGGGTCCTGACCAACGTCCCTCACAAACATTGCGTCATTTACCTTGATGACCTCCTTGCCCACGCAGCAGACTTCAAGGGGGCTCTGACCAATCTGAAGGAGGTGTTTGAGGCCATTCGCCGGTCAGGCCTCCATCTCCACCCGGGGAAATGCCACACGCTGGGTTGACAGATGGCGTTCCTGTGTCACGTGGCCTTCGCAGAAGGGGTTGTCACTGACCCAGCTAAGGTGGCCGCTGAAGCACTGGCTCTCAAAATGGGGTCCATGGACCCCCAGGGGTCCTGGGGTGGGGGGGGGGGGGGTGGTCCCCAGCTAAGTGATTGATAGTTAGGCTACGGGTCTGTAACTCTGACAAATGAATTTTACACTGTCTGATTTTACAGTACTAGAGGTTTGAGCTGCGTAGCGGCCCTCACATCTAGAGTTTGTGCGGCTACGTGGCCCCCACACCTACATTGTACTGCCGATCCGATATGTCTGCGTCATTGTGTCGTGGGCTTTGTCAGAGTTGTCTGTCTGTGTCCCTTTTGTGCCCATACATGGAGATCTCTGTCTGTCTACCTGTGTCCCTTTTATGCCCATATATGGAGATCCCTGATGTCATTAGTAATACTATACGCCCATACCCTGTATATTGGCATACCCATATATGGGCATATTGGTTGGATCAGTGGTTCTGGACAACTGGATATCCCTATATGCCCATATATGGACATATCGGTCGGATTGGCAGTTCTGGACAAGCGCACTATGGGCATATGTGGTTTGTTTATGGTTATGTCTGAGTCATAGTGATATGCCTACAGTCAGAGTGACGTGGCCGTGGTCCACCGGCCGGCCAGCCGGTCCTTCCTTAAGCCAATTTTAATATAGGAGGATAGGATAGACTGGGGTCCCAAAGATAAAAAAGGGGCCTGTGGCCTAATGCATTTAAAATTGGGGGTCCTTGAAATGAAAAAGTTTGAGAAACACTGCTGTTAAGCTCTGGCCGTTCCCGCAGAACCTGGGGGAGCTGCGGAGGTTTCTGCACCGCCTGACACACAAAGGGCAGACCTTTCTGTGGGCCAAGAGGTGCAATACTGCATTTGACCAGCTGCGGGAAGCACTCTACTGGTCCCCCATCCTGGCCCTGACCCCAGTGAGCCCTTGAGGACACAGACACTAGTGACTTGGGCCTGGGTGTGGCTTATTAGTACAGCTGCTCCTTCAACCATCTGGAGGGCAATAACTGCATAACCCAATGAAAGCTGTCCAGGACCTGAGACACTTCCGTCTCTACCTGTATGGCCAACTGTTCCTGCTCCAGAAAGACACCATGCGGTGCAACCACTTATTATTTTATGGTTTCTTTAGTTTTGCGTGCTATTTGAGTTGTAGAGTGGTTTTGCATGTCTCTTGTGATTGATGTTTGTTGTTTTGTGTTCCATTTGATCATTTAGTTTCATGCATGTGTGGCCTTGTGGGACCATGCTCAATGGGGGTGGTTGTACCCCCCCTTCCTATTGCATTGTGGAGTTGAGCTTTGTTGGAACCACTTTATTGCGAAAGCTGCAATAAAAGGCTGCAATAAAAGGAGTTTTCTACATTAAGAAGCTGCCATGTGACTTCCTGCCGATCTTCAGCCCCTGCGGGTCAACTAAACTATTCAGTTTCTCATGGAAGCCAACCATTCAAACTTCAATGTCCAGCACCACCTATGCTTCAATATCAGATCAATCCAATAACTGTTGAGTTAAAGGTAGGGTAAGTGATTTTCTTTGGTTAAAATAAGTGTTAAATAGCTCTATATTCTGATAGTACTCATTTTCCATTGTTCAGTAACAGGGGTCTCCATGTCTCTTCAGTTTTTTTTTAAACAGATAATGCATTTTCAGACCAGGATACCAATTTGATTCAATCAGGATAGAGAACCCAGACAGGATACAGATTATACTGTGAAGTGAAATTGGAAGTGATGACACAAAGAAAAACAAACAAAATTGGAACTGGAACACTATATAAATGAAGCTGATAAATGGGTACTCTCCTGATTGGCTGACATTTTGCCACCCACCTGAAAATGTATTTTCTGTTCATTAAAGAGCTAGAGTGAGCTAGAGAAGAGCTACAGGAGACTCCTGTAACTGAACAAACACTCTAGCAATGATTACTATCAGAATATAGTGCTTTAACCTTTTAACAAAAAAACATTTATTTAACCAAACATTTACCCTGCCATCATACATCTCTGCTACCTCTCCCTCAAGCCCCCCCCCCCCCCCCCCCCCCAACTACTGTCATCCACAAGTCCCAGAGCACACAGAGCTCAGCGTTTCAGGGGGATCGGCTCCTAACCCATTCAATCCGGGAACGCATCTGTCATTTTAAATTTGAGCTATAACCATTATTTTTATACTTTACTTACTTACTTATGCCTATAGCCCAACTTTGGGCATAGGCCACGAACAAGAGCTCTCTAGGCATTGCGGTCCTGGGCCAATTCCTCCAGCTGCCCCCCTCCTCCAGCTGTATTTTTATACTTTGGCTATTCAAAAATAGCAGATCTACAAGCTTGTAGATCTGCTATTTTTGAAAACTTTTGAACATTTGTGCAAATATTTGAATATATATCTATATATATATTTATTTTACAAATTGAAAAATTGCAGATATACAAGCTCATAGCGCGGCTATGAGCTTGTATATCTGCTATTTTTGAATAGCCAAAGAAATCTAAAATGACAGGTTAATGGTTTTACGGTAGTACCTCCAGCACAATGAGGGTTTTCCCTTTAAACGTTTACATTTATATTTACATTTATGCTCTGCTTGATATTATTAGAATGTAATCATGACATGATCTGTAGGGTAATGTAATTTAAAAAAGGTGTACGAGCACATTTGATGGTAAAGCTACAGGGCTTTCAGTGCGGTAAAAGTCTGCCATCTTATGGTAGAAACAGACCACGCTTTGTCCATGAAAATAAAAAGCCCTGATCATGACTTCAGTACGAGTCATGCAGTGCCCTATGAATTCATTCAATTTGATTCAAAATGCAGGTGATTGTGTTTACAAGCATTACTGATTGAAACACACTGGTTGCAGTAAGTCCACCCGTGTTGCTCTAGTGCCTTCCTTTCTTCTGTTGCCATTGTCCTGCTCCTGTGATGCAGCGCACCTGAGAGTGCGGTAGAACTCCCTTTCTTCACACTGGTTGCCCCCTCAGAATAACAAAGCTCACTTGTACCATTTCTCACGAGAAACGCTTCATTGTCGTGTACGTAGGCCTATGGTTTCAAGATGAGTAGCTACCCCTGCTTTTGATACACGGTTCAAGGAAGACCAAATATAAAACAATTAACTCTGATAATGGGCATGCCATGGACACTCACATTAGCACGATAGGACATTGCGGAAGCGGACCACTTGAATATTTTTAACAATCCTCAATGACAACTCCACCCCACCTCATAAATAAATAGAATAGAAATTATCGTGGTATACCGTCTTATATAAAATGTATATATTGTTGTGAGGAGCCTCCTCACAACAATGTATACTTTGTATATAAGACAGTTTACCACAGTCATTTCTATTTATTCATTTATTTGTTTTAATATTTAACATTAAAGATATTAAAGCCGGATTTACACTTAGTTTCGTGCCGGTGTTAAAATATCAGATCTACAAGCTCACAATGCGATATTTTAGATATTGTTTGGGCTTTTCTGGCCTGAAGACCATTGCTGCTACACAGCAGCAACCTGTCTTTGGTGGATAATGCTGTGGATGGAGAGTTTTGTACAGTACATACATGCAGTGTCCTGGTCCACAAGAAGGGCCTTCTTTTGGATGTTGTCAAGTAGGCCAACATGTGTAGGTGGATCACTCGTTCAGCTGAGTGAGGTGTATTCCATGACACTGCGAACCTGTATATTGTAGACAGTTGCTTGGCTCTCAGTGCTGAGTTTACTGGCCACTCTCCTCAGTGCTCCCAGTTTCTGACCTGCCCGGAAGGACTTTTTGGTCAGTTGTCTCTACCATGACAGCGTGTGGTCTATTGTGACGCCTTAAGTGTCGAGTTTGGTGGATAGCTGGGGACTATCAAAGTGCAGGTCCAGCTGTGATGCAATCCTCTTTATTGAGGATGTCATGAAATAGCACTTTGATGGTTTGAAGGAGGTCTTGCATTGGTCTCCCCATGGCTATTTGTCATTTGAGGTCAGGTCAGGCCTGACAGGATAATTCTGTTCTGTTTTAATATTAATCTCTACTCAGTACTGGGGCCTTTTTACTTTGGATTTGATCATTATTTAGTTGTTTGCCTGACTATAAAGCTGTAACACACACACACACACACGCACGCACACACACACACACACACACACACACACACGCACACACACGCACACACGCACACACGCACACACGCACACACGCGCACGTATCGCCAAAGACCCGAGTGGGAAGTCGGTGGGATCAGCAGATCTCCAAAGACAATTGATAAATCCACAAAACACTGCAAAACATAGAGTATATGGAGTACCTTGATGTCATCAATATGACACCATAGATACTGATGTCATAGACTGGCCTGGACTCCATATTTGGGCATGCCTCACAAGTAACTCCATATATGGGCATACAAAGACACGGACAGACAGACAGACAGATACAGAGCATAAAAGGGACACAGACAAACTGGTACATTGGGGATACCCTGACCACGGCCAACGGGTGCAACGGAAATTAAAATTCCATAACCAGGTGGGGCATGTATTCCCAACTTGCATCGTTCCCGATATGGTCTTGTAATACTAATGATGCTGTCATTTAAAGCAACTTTTTTAACCGTTACTGTACAAAGTGTTCCTCCTATGTCTTCTCTCTCAGCTTTCCTACCATCACAATAAAAGCAAATATACTATAACTAGATTGTCAGGCCGCTATGTGGCCTTCAAACTTAGTCCTATGTTGCGCAAATGAGGCACCCCCAGGGGCCACATTAGGGTCACCCCCCTGGTGTGGCTATTGTGATGGCAGACCCTTGAACAGTGTTTTCTGCGGATAGGAGCGACGGTGCGCCTTTGGCAACCAGGGGCCCACCCACCCTCTAGGCAATTTTAATATGCAAAGGGTCGGGGAAGGGACAACAACTGACCACTGTCCCTCTTTAAAACACAGCATTTGTTCTCCATTGTTCTTAGGGTGCCAGAACGACTAGAAACGCCACTGCTAATGTATACAAAATGGTTTGAAGACAGGGACAATCTCTGCTAATGACTAGGAATAAGGGAATGATGTCCCTGTAATGTCTCTCTTCCGCCACAAGATGACTGTATACACACTGCAGTGCACTGACTGGTATAATCTTGGCACACAGTGAAATTGCAAAAGTCTATTGCAACATACAATATATTACATGTTTTCACTCAAGGACAAATGTGTCATATAAAGTACTGTAAGAAACCTATTATTTATTAATCTAGTAACCCATCTTGAGTAAATAGATAAAACAAGACATTTTGAATTGAATTCACTTAGCTTTCAATGTCACAATGAATACAATGGACATTAACCGAGACAGACAGGATATGGGATGTAGTAATTCAATTATTTGGCAACTGAAAATGTATTATATATACATTTCACAACTATATCAAGTACAGAATCATAGTTTATTGGGTGTGCGCGTGTGTAACACAGATGCAAGCACACGAACTTGTCAGCTGTGTGGGCGTGTGCGTGCATCTGCATATGCGTCAGTGCCAGAGTGTTTGATGCTGCTTGAGCAGTGAAGCGACACATAATCACTCCTGTGACGTTCAGATGATAACAGGTAAATCAATTAGGTAGGCCAGGGGCTGATCCAAGAGCTGTCACTGAGAAAAGAGAGATGGGTGGATAGTGAGGGCAGGGGAGGGGGGTGGCACTGCAAGCAGAGCCCTGTCACCCCTGGGGGAATCAGCAGGTATGCAGCTCACCTGTTTCTTGTGTTCACATAACTCCTGGGGCTGACACTGCTGCTGGAGGGGCTAAACACACACCACAGGGGACCAAGGTGTGGTTGTGTGTGTATGTTAACTGCAAAAGGGCAAACAGAAGAAATTAATTAAGGGAAATGTATGTCTCTAATCCGATTCCCAAATGTCTGTTCAGAAAGAGGGGTGTGTATAAAATGCTAATGGTACACATGATATACTGTAGGCATTATGTCAGATCATCGAAGTTCTAGCACAATGATATTCAACTGACCAAATGGTGAGCCAAATCTTCTTGTGGCCCCTGGAAACACATTCTATATTCCAATGTAAAAGTACATGTACAGTAACAAATTATTATTGGATGGTTGGTTGTACAGAATGACCATTATTAATGTTTTTTACAACCGTTAACTGAAGCTTGTTAAACAACCATTAACCGGTTAAGCATCCATTAACCGATAAGAATAAAATGTAGGCTACTGTTTAGAATGGAGGAATGTTTGTGACTCACTCAGGGTCCTAAATTAACACCCACCAGTACTGCATTTACAGTCCAGAACCCAAATGTACATGTAATCTTTGGTGAGTATTTATTTCCTAATGTACTACTGAAGATCTGCTGTGCTGCGTGTTGTCGTAGCACGGCTAGATTAGGCAGGGGGCCACAGTTATACAGTTAGGCTACTTGAAGTTGGGGGCCACAAGACTGACTGACAACATAAATGAACAAAATGTTAATAGTTAACCGTTAAGAAATGTGTAACTGGTTGGTTAAAGGGTTAATTTATTATGCTATTATTTAATTTGTTTTTTGGTGCAAAGGTAGCTGTCAAGCAGTCATGGCACAAAGCTGCAACTGCTTCATGATTTCTGCCCAATTCTGCCTTACATGTTAAACATGAAGAAATGAACAGTGGTGTAAAGTACTTGAAAGACATATAATATATTTATATATTTATATATAATATACAGATATCTTACTTGAAAGATTGCTCCAGTAAAAGTTAAAGGTAGGTTAAGTGATTTTCTTTGGTTAAATTAAGTGTTAAATAGCTCTATATTCTGATAATTCTCATTGCTATAGAGTGTTTGTTCAGTACAAAAGAGCAGGAGAGACATGGAGACTTCATGTCTCTCCAGCTCTTTATCAAACAGAAAAGGCATTTTCAGGTCAGGATACCAATTTTATCCAATCAGGTTAGAGAACTCAGACAGTATACAGAAGTGAAAATGTAAGTGATCGGGGGCACGGTGGCGCAGTCGGTAGCGCTGTCGCCTCACAGCTAGAAGGTCCTGGTTTCGATTCCCGCCGGGGACGCTGTGGGCGCTGGGGGCGTGTCTTCTCCTCCGTGTCATCAGCGCCCATACCCTAGGTGGGGTTGGCGAAAGGGCCTACTCTGTGTGGAGTTTGCATGTTCTCCCCGTGTCTCCTAGGGTAGTTAATACCCTCACAAAAACATGTAGTAATCCTGGTCGCTATACCGCCTCCCCCATGACAGCCGGGGCGCCTGATGGAGGGGAAGGGAACTGGTTGGAATAACGTGTTCCTTCCACACGCTACGTCCTACTGGGGAAACTCCCCCCTGTCAGGTGACAAGAAGGTCAGTTGGCTCTCATTCATTGAAGGAAGCATGAGCTCGGCCCTGGCCTCCCTGGCTGTGGGGGACTGGTGTAGGGCTGGTGTAGCGCCCAGTATCACTTAGGAAATTGGCACCGGGTGAAAAAAATGTGTTACAAAAATCGTGGGATAAAAAATTTAGAAAATGGAACTGGAACACTATAAAAGATTAAGCTGATAAAATGGTACTCTCTCCTGATTGGCTGACATGTTGCCACCCACCAGAAAATGTATTTTCTGCTTATTAAAGAGCTGATTTAACTTTTTAACAAAAAACTTGGGGGTTTGGACAAAATCTGTTGGACTAATATCAAAGAAATTGTTTTGTAAATATCGGCCTCCTGGTGACACTATAACTGATGTAAACAAGAAATGACTAAAGTCATAATATAGCCGCGAGCGGCAGGCTTTTTTTGCCCCAATCTGCCGTTGAGAAATTGAAATAAAAAAATAAAAATAAAAAATAAAAAACTTTTTTGAAAAAATATATGTCCTTTTGAATATGATTTGACATTCATATTATTAGCAGCTGTATTGTGTGTGTCCCCCCCCCCCCCCAAACTACTGAAGTTAAAGTATCAATACTGCAATGTAGAAGAACTCTGCCAAAAAATGGCATACCTCAATATGACATTTTGCGGCTATATTATGACTTTGTCATGTCTTGTTTTTTTATAGTGCTGTAACATGTTATGGCCTAATCACTGTCATTCAAGCATAAATGTCTTAACATTAAAATAAAAATAAGTAACCGGTATAGGACTAGCCTACCTATTGTGGTACAAAACAAGTCCTTCTGCAGTGAATTACAACATTAGGATTGTGCAGAATTCAAGAAGCTTTATTTGTTACTGACTCATAAAGATACAAGCAGCGAAATGTTGTTGGAACTTGTACCACAGATGGTTCTACATATAATTGATATAATGAAGAAAAGAAAATATTAAGCAAGAAAATAAAATGGACAATAATAACTAAATAAAAATAGCCTACAGATATATACAGTTTTAGGAATACTCTGGGACTTGTCTTAGACAGGCATGTCATCAGTGGTGTAAAGTAACTACATGTACTCAAGTACTGTATTTAAGTACAATTTTGAGGTATTTTTCACTTTACTGTTGTATTTCCAGTTTTCAGTACTTGTACTTCTACTCCACTACATCTCAGAGGCAAATATTGTACTTTTGCTCCACTACAATTATTTGAAAACTTGAGTTACTAGTTACTTTGCAGATATAAATTATTACATTATAAAACATACATTAACCACTTTAGCCCTATTTTATACCAAGGCTATTTGAAAATAGCTTATCTACAAGCTCACAAAGTGTCGCATGGCGACGCGTTGTGAGCTTGTAGATCTGCTATTTTCAAACATTTGTGTACTTTTACTTTTGGTACTTTAAATACATTTGGATACCAACACTTTTGTACTTTTACTCATGGATTCTCTGCTGGACGACTTTTTATGACTTAATGACTTTATGACTCTCAGCCTCTCACTCTGTCCTCTCACTATTACGGTTAGCATAGCATGTTGCTAACACATCAACAAAGCAACCACAAACATTTCGCTGGAGCTGGTGTGTGTGTGTGTGAGAGAGAGAGAGAGAGAGAGAGAGAGAGAGAGAGAGAGAGAGAGAGAGAGAGAGAGAGAGAGAGAGAGAGAGAGAGAGAGAGAGAGAGAGAGAGAGAGAGAGAGAGAGAGAGAGAGAGAGAGAGAGAGAGAGAGAGAGAGAGAGAGAGAGAGCGTGTGTGTGTGAGAGAGAGAGAGAGAGGGACTTGGGAGAGGGAGAGATGGAGACGGAGGGGGGGGGTGCTGCAAGGGGAGGCGGGTGCTGTGAATGACGGCCGTCCATTGGCCGTCCATGGGCCGTCCATGGGCTTTAAAGTAGTGTCTCCCCATTGGCTGTAAAGTAGTGAAGGACAGCCAGGACAGCCAATAGACAAATGTGTCGCGAAAACATGTCAGAAAACATGTCAGAAAACATGTCAGAAAACATGTCACGGATGACGATGTCTGAGGCTGTCTGTAGAGCCGCAGCGCTTTCAGCTCGCGGCTAAAAATGTGTGGCAGAGGTTCTGCTCTGGCCTCCAGGAGTGTGCATGCACAGTTTCACGTCGATCGGGCCAACGGTTCCAGAGATTAGCTGTAATCAGATGGATGGACACACACACACCAACACTACTGTACACACACACACACCAACACTACGCACACGGACGGACGGACAGGGGCGAAAACGCCCCGCCATCGGTCTGGCAGAGACAACAAGCCCCTCTGGGCTTTCTGTGTCATCCTATTAGCAGAGTTTTCTTGACTGTACTGTTATCAAACATGTTAATACAGTATTCCATCAAAACAAGTCTGTCATACAAACTATTATTTTCCTCCACCTGGTGCCTGCACCCCATGACTGTCACAGCCTTGTGTAGGCCTGTGGTTCTCAAACATTTTTTGGCTAATGTCACCCCTGGAAATAACTTTTTCATCCACGGCACCCCTGAATTACATTGTACATTTATGTCAAATTATGGTACATAAAGATGTAAATCTTTCCCCCTAAGATATAGTATGTCACAAGGAAAACTTGAGAGAATATCTGTTTCCATTACAGATTTAAAATAACTTTATACTTGATGTTTAGCCACTTGAACCCCAGTATCCCTATTCTGGGGGAACATTTGCCAAAAATAGCAGATCTACAAGCTCACAATGCGTTGCGACAAGTTGTGAGCCTGTAGATTTTTTTGTATTTTTTAAAGATATATTTTGGGGCTTTTTCTGCCTTTATTGATAGGATAGTGGGCTGACAGGAAATGGGGAGAGAAATGGGGGGGTGACACACAGCAAAGGTCGTCGGGATCAGGGGGTCGAACCCGCAACACGCTATCAAGCTGGATTACCAGCATATGTGGTATGCTCCTGGACCGCTAGGCCAGCCGGCGCCCCGAGAGCCTGTAGATCTGCTATTTTTGGTAAAGAGATTTGGTGTAGATTGAAAAAGAACGCATCAAATACAGTGCAACACAGGTCTGTTTTAATAAGTATAAGAGGGTCTAAGTGGTTCAACTGCAGTGATATTTAAGGTTTCGAGGCCAATAGGCTCGAAGCCTTATTGCATCTCTACACTTTCACTATTATTATTATTATTATTATTATTATTATTCCGCCGTTTTTGACAGTTCTGGCCTAACCGCGTGGTCACTTTTTACGAAACTCGGCAATATGGTAGAGGGCTATGCCAAACGGCGAAGACCCGAAACTCACAACCATTGGCCAAAGGGTGGCGCTGTAGCACTCAATTGAAAATGCCAACTTTGAACAGGTACAACTCATGGCCTGTTTGACCCACAGCCATGAAACTTCGATGCACACATGCGTCTCCTCATGCCTAACAACTTTCACTGTTTGACTTTTGACCTCTGACCTTTAGATCTCCCACCATTTCGAATTCTATGAAAAGCAGTAAAAAGCAGTAAAAATCAAACTCCTCCTGGGATTTTTGAGCAATCTGTACGAAACTGTCTACACATGAACTTTGGACCAATGCCGACAGAACTAAGCAAGCGGATTTTTCATAAGTGAAAACATTAAGCTTTTATAAGCCAATGAAAATTGCATGTTTTATGACAATTATTCATCTGCCCCTAACACATACATGCAGACTCACATTTGTTTGACACTTTGCAATATTGTAGAGGGTCCTTCCAAGTATCACTGAAACCAATCTTACTCCAATAGGTCAAAGGGGGGCCCTATAGCAATTTTTTGAAAATGCAAACTTTAAACAGGCAAAAGTCATGCCTCGTTTGGCCGACAGCCGTTAAACCTGCTTACACATGTGCCTTGACTCATGAGGAACACATGTATCACTTTGACCAGTAAGCTCTGCCCTTAGATTGTCTGCAATTTTGAGCAGTTTGAAAAACATTTAAATCCAGGATTTCTGAGCAATTTGCGTGAAACTGTGTCAAATACATATTTGAGGCCCTTTTTCACAGGTTCAGGTGTGTTGGTTCAATAGCTTGATCGCTTAATCATCTGCCTTGAAACCATAGGGTAGCCGGTTCGAATCCCACCTCAGGTAGACTTCATTATAATTGCATTGCACACAACATGACTATATCAATGAATACATGTGCAATTGTTAAATATGACGAGAAATGCATATTTGAAAGTAGTTAATTTCAATGTATGACGTACTTCATTCGCCCTTTTGTTTTGTTTTGTTGGATTCTCCCTTATCACTGTCTAAGGCTGTGTATTGGATAGCTCCACCAGTAGAGTGTGAGTCTCATGTGCCGAAGGTCCCTGATTCAAATCCCACTTATTACAGTTCACATTTAAATTGCATTGTACAAAACATGACCCTGTTAATTCAGACATGTGCAATGTTTAGACAATAACACGAAATGCTTTTGAGAGTAGTTGTTTTTTATGTATGACATACTTTCTTGTGAAAATAGCCGATCTACAATCTCACACCTTTTTAGATAGCAACGCGTTGTGAGCTTGTAGATCGACTATTTTCCACTAGTTTCCATTCCGAAATATATTGAGCAGTTTGAAAAACATTTAAACCAAGGATTTCTGAGCAATTTGCGTGAAAGTGTGTCATGTGTGTGAACTCCCTTTTCACTAGTACAGGTCTGTTGGCCCAATGGCTTAATCATCTGCCTTGATACCGCAGAGTTGCCGGTTCAAATCCCACGTCATGCAGACTTCAACTCAATTGCATTGCACACAACATGATTGTATCAATGAATAAACATGCAATTGATAAATGAAATGCTTATTGAGAGTAGTTATTTTCAATGTATGACGTACTTCATTCCCTCTTTTGTTTTGTTTTGTTGGATTCTCCTTTTTCACTGACTAAGGCTGTGCATTGAATAGCTTGATCAATACACTGTTAGTCTCATGTGCCAGAAGTCCATGGTTCAAACCCCACTCGTCACAGTTTACAGTTGTACAAAACATGACCCTGTTAATTCAGACATGTGCAATTTTTAAACAATAACATGAAATGCTTTTGAGAGTAGTTGTTTTTTATGTATGACATACTTTCTTGTGAAAATAGCTGATCTACAATCTCACACCGGAAGAACCTATAGGACAGAAAAAGCTATAGATATCAACAGACACCATCAGGGAGGCCATATCTTTAGCTCAATGAGAAGAGAGGCAGCCTGTGAATCCATAGGTCGCTGGTTCGATCCCTGTCCCCAACAATGCGTTGAGGTGATCATCATTTGGAATTCCCCCTATTCCCATGGATTGGATCCACCCCTCTCACCTGCTCTCACTCATCACCAATCACACCTGCCACATGCACAGTACAATTTTTAGGTACTTTTACTTTACTACTCTACTCTACTACAATTACAGCAGATGACAGCTTTAGTTACTTGTTACTTTGCAGATGTAATTATTAATACAACACCTACAGTAACCACATACAGCCGATCTACAATGTGACGCGTTATGAGCTTGTATGTATATAATAAGCAACCCATGCTGTATGATAACTTACCACATATGAAATCCAATTCTGTCTATCCAATGGCTCAGTCTGTACTGTGGCCATAGCTGAGTGGTTAGTGAGCCCACCTAGGGAGCCAGAGGCCCTGGTTGCCTCAGGTACGATTCCAGAATAGGCCAGCAAATTTGTCGATGAAATGAAATTTGTCCCTGAGCAAGACTCTTAACCCCTAATTGCTCACAGGCCCTCATTGGAAACAAGACCGCAAGGACTTTCATGAACGGACCTGGAATTATCCTTATCCTTTACACTGTCTACCCACAAGTCTATAGGTCCCTGGTTCAAACCCCAATTTAACCGGTCCAAATATAATTTACTGAACAAAAATCATGACTTTGTTAATTAATGCATGTTCACTTCTTCTCTCTCGCTCTCTCTCTTACTGCCTCTCTTTCTCACTGCCTCTCTCTCTCTCTCCGTCTCTCTCCCTCTTTCTTTTCTCTCCCTCTCTCTCTCTCTCTCTCTCTCTCTCTCTCTCCCTCTCTCTCTCTCTTTCTTTTCTCTCTCTCTCTCTCTCTCCCCCCCTCCCTCTCTCTCTCTCTTTCTCTCTCTCTCTCTCTCTCTCTCTCTCTCTCTCTCTCTCTCTCTCTCTGCCACTCTGTCACTGTCTGTCTGTCTGCCAGTCTGCCACTCTGTCACTGTCTGTCTGTCTGCCAGTCTGCCACTCTGTCACTGTCTGTCTGTCTGCCAGTCTGCCAGTCTGCCACTCTGTCACTCTGTCACAGTCTGTCTGTCTGTCTGCCAGTCTGCCACTCTGTCACTGTCTGTCTGTCTTCCAGTCTGCCAGTGTGCCACTCTGTCACTGTCTGTCTGTCTGCCAGTCTGCCAGTCTGCCACTCTGTCACAGTCTGCCAGTCTGCCACTCTGTCACAGTCTGCCAGTCTGCCACAGTCTGCCAGTCTGCCACTCTGTCACAGTCTGCCAGTCTGCCACTCTGTCACAGTCTGCCACTCTGTCACAGTCTGCCAGTCTACCAGTCTGCC
This sequence comes from Gymnoscopelus microlampas, assembly GCF_963454915.1. Taxonomy (NCBI): domain Eukaryota; kingdom Metazoa; phylum Chordata; class Actinopteri; order Myctophiformes; family Myctophidae; genus Gymnoscopelus; species Gymnoscopelus microlampas. The sequence goes on along the minus strand of NC_139959.1, from coordinate 13,710,189 downwards.
AGTCTGCCACTCTGTCACAGTCTGCCACTCTGTCACAGTCTGCCAGTCTGTCACAGTCTGCCAGTCTGTCACTGTCTGTCTGTCTGCCAGTCTGCCACTCTGCCACTCTGTCACAGTCTGTCTGTCTGTCTGTCTGTCTGTCTGTCTGTCTGTCTGTCTGTCTGTCTGTCTGTCTGTCTGTCTGTCTGTCTGTCTGCCACTCTGTCACAGTCTGCCAGTCTGCCACTCTGTCACAGTCTGCCAGTCTGCCAGTCTGCCACTCTGTCACAGTCTGCCAGTCTGCCACTCTGTCACAGTCTGCCAGTCTGCCAGTCTGCCACTCTGTCACTGTCTGCCAGTCTGCCAGTCTGCCACAGTCTGTCACAGTCTGCCAGTCTGCCAGTCTGCCAGTCTGCCACTCTGTCACAGTCTGCCAGTCTGCCAGTCTGCCACTCTGTCACAGTCTGCCAGTCTGCCAGTCTGCCACTCTGTCACAGTCTGCCAGTCTGCCAGTCTGCCAGTCTGCCATTATTCTCGAAACCGCTCATTGCTGCTTGCAGCTATATTTATAAATTATTATTATTTTGTTCTGCGGAACCCCTGGACTTGCATCACACCTCCCTAGGGTGCCACGGCACCCACTTTGAAAAAGCCTGGTGTAGGCAACCCAGAGGAGCGCACTTTTCTAGTTTATCTTGGAATATGCCTTTCAAACAAAGTTATGGACATGTACTGTAAGTAATGCATGCTCACACCTCCAAAGACTGAATGACAACTTCGGTTTGAGAGAATGTGCTTCACTAAATTAGCGATAGGGTCTGATAGGTCTATTGTCTGTAGTGCCTTTGCTGGGGACTTTTGACAGGTTGTCGGAGCAAGGATCTCGTGGCAGGGGGTATGATTGTGGGTAATTGCATTCAGTGCCATGGGGGTGGGGTTTACTGATTATGCCTTTCATTGGCACAGTGCCTGGCTGTTGCCATGGCACAGCTCGCCATTGTCCCCAGCCAGCACCCCTGCATTGCACAAAAACTTCCTGTGAAAATATTCACATACTCATATGCACCTATACGTTTTGAATGCTTAATGTTACTTTTTTATTGGTAGAGTAAATTTATGTAGCAAAAATGTAGGTTACGTCTCATGGGGCTACCTTTTATTAGCAATTATTACCAAAAAATGAGCCTACCCCATTTGCTGTTGTTAATAGACTAGATAGATGGATACGAAGTATCTCATGAATAAGGTTTTAAGTCATAGGCCTACATACATGTGCTGTGAATCATCAAAGCCAGCAAAAGGGCACATAATGCACATGGTTGAAAGAATTGCAACAGTTCTATTTGATTTCCCACAGACTACATTTCAAAGTCTAGGTGAGGCCCTGCTTTCCAAATAGCGTGCGTCATGCAAGGAAGGTAGTCACAGGCATCACTGGCAATGATGAGGACTGTGGACCAGCTGCAGGGCAAGCCCCTTTGTGGAGGAATACATGATGGAGGAATACCCATGCGAATGTCCACCAGTGTTGCCAGATTGTGTAAGAGAAATAAGCAACCAGGTCTATGAAAAGAAGCCCAAAAGAAGCGAGCCCTTCGCCCTTTAAACATATACATTGGCTATTTGAAAATAGCAGATCTACAAGCTCAAAATGCGTCGCATCGTTGTGAGCTTGTAGATTTGCTATTTCCCCCCAAAAAAAAGAAAATCGTGAAGAAATTTTAAAAACGATTTTATTTCAATATTATTGAAACATTTTAACAACACAAATCTTGTATGGGGGTCCCTGGCATTAAATATTTTCAGATGGGGGTCCGCAGACAAATACATATTAATTTTGGGGTCCTTTCAATTCAATTCAATTCAATTTTATTAAAGTGTCAAATCACAACAAGTTGTCTCAAGACACTTTACATGTAGAGAAGAGACCCGACAATCCCACCCTGAACAAGCAATTTTTGCGACAGTGGCAACGAAAAACTCCCTCTTAACTGGAAGAAACGTCAGGCAGACCCTAGGCTCTAGGGTGGCGTCCTGCAGTACTCCGACATTAAACAGTAAACCCGAACCAAACCCGCACCCTAACCCTAACCGCACGCGGATGCCACATAGTCGGAGAAAAGGTCTGTCGGATTAACGCATGCCTCCCCCTTCTGCCTCGACCGTGTCGGGGGAAAGAGGAGAGAGAGAGAGAGAGAGTTGGAGAGAGAGAGAGAGAGAGAGAGAGAGAGAGAGAGAGAGAGAGAGAGAGAGAGAGAGAGAGAGAGAGAGAGAGAGAGAGAGAGACAGAGCAGGTAGTAACAGTAACAATAGTAGCACGTATAATAGTGTAAGATATGTATGATAGTATAATATAGTACAGCAATAATGTGTATGTAGTATATAATGGTATAATATAAGAATATTAAGATAATATACAGTATATATAGTATAGTGCAGTGTAGTAGAAATCCACGGTCGTGCTCCATGGAGAGGCCCGGTCCGCAGTCACAGTCTTGAGCCGCAGCTGGGGGTCCGTATTGACAGTCCATGGACCTGCGACGTGGGAAATAAAATAAACTCCGGGGAGCGGGTCCCCGGTTGTAGAATTAGTGGCAGGCCTTACTAGAGCGTGAATCCGTACAGGGTTAATTACGATTGTACCATTGGGACACAAACCCACACAACCAAAGGGAGAACGAGAAGAGAGAGGACGAGAGGAGAAGGGGGGGGGGGGGGGGGGGGCAGGGGAGGGGAGAGAGGATAACTATAGGGTGACTGAGTCTATACACTTCGGCTATAGGCTTTATCATAGAGAAAGGTTTTTAGTCTAGTCTTAAATATACAGAGTGTGTCTGCTTTGCGGACTGAGACTGGGAGAAGGTTCCACAGCTGAGGTGCCTGAAACTTAAATGCTCTGCCTCCTGTTCTAACTTTTTTGGGGTTTCCTGGAGCCGTAAGCATTTTTTCATACTGTGGGCGCAGTGGTGTTCTGGTTGGTTTATAGGGCTCGATGAGTTCTTTGAGACATATTGGTGCCTGTCCATTGAGAGCCTTGTATGTGAGGAGGAGAACTTTAAACTCGATTCTGTATTTAACCGGGAGCCAGTGCAAAGAGGCCAATGAAGGAGTGATATGATCTCTTCTTCTGGTTCCTGTCAGTATGCGCGCAGCGGCATTCTGGACAAGCTGCAGGCTATTTAGGGATTTACTTGGGCAGCCTGATAGTAAAGCGTTGCAATAGTCCAGCCTAGAAGTAACAAATGCGTGGACAAGTTTTTCTGCATCATTTTGGGACAGAATGTGCCTAACTTTTGCAATATGACGCAGGTGAAAAAAGGCATTTCTTGAAATTTGTTTTATGTGGGACTGAAAGGACATGTCTTGGTCAAACGTGACTCCCAGATTCTTTACAGTGGCCCTGGAGGTCAAGGTAATACCATCTAGGGTAAAATTCTCATCGGCTAATTTATCTCTGAGGTGCTTAGGGCCAAGTACAATAACTTCAGTTTTGTCCGAGTTGAGGAGTAGGTAATTACGGGTCATCCAACTCTTGATGTCTATAAGACATGCTTGAAATTTAGCCAGTTGATCTGTTTCATCTGGCTTCATTGATATATATAATTGTGTATCATCTGCATAGCAATGGAAATGTATAGAGTGTTTCCTAATTATCTCACCTAAAGGAAGCATATATAGAGTAGTATTGGTCCAAGTACAGAGCCTTGGCTTGAAAATGTTTGAGAACCACTGGTTTAAACAACATTTAGGAAACAATCCCAAATAATCAACAACACTTTAGAAACAAGCACAAAACATCGCAGCCCGCAACCAACCAATATCTACAAGCAACTTTACAGAAAAACAAGCCCAATGTCGCTTATAATAAGCGGACATGGCAACACTGATGTCCACATCGTCTGCAAACGACTGCTCATATCGGCTTGGGGATCGCCACGGTAGCCAATGGCGTGTTCCGTTTCAAACGTGGCACGCTCTGTCGCCCAATGGCGTCAGAGTTAACATCGGGTGCCTCGTTGCCATTGGATGAATTCGCTCAAGGGCGTTTCAGGTTCTGCCCCAACAGCACCATCTCTGGCAGGTGGTGTGTGCTTTAAAATCAAGCTGTTGTAGGCTAATGGTTAGGAGGACGGTAGATAAGGTTGTTGCGGGAAAACCAACACGGCATTGGTTAATATTCTGTTATTTTTCGGTTGATCGTTTTGCATTTTGTGCCATTTTTAAACGGCTTGGATACGATCCGCAATCGGGGAGAGAATGAGCGTCGGGGTTCCCTAGTCTCTGAGCCAGGCAGACACTTCATGTTTCACGGTAGTGTGTGTGGTGGGTCCGATATGTGGTGAATTAAGACAACTGGTTCTTTATGCAGCTTTGGAGGAAAAAAAAGACGGTAGTTTCTTATTAAGTCCGAATGAAAACCCTCACAGCCACGTTAGAAAAGGTCTCTCATCATCACGGAGCTCTCTCACTTTACATCTACCGGTGTTGCAACATACGGTTGATGACATTTTTGGAAGTGGTGGTCTTGCCTTTTGTTTTGATTTGGGGGGATACCATGATAGGCGGATCTTTAACACAATGAAGCGCATATGATACGAACGGACCTTTTTTCTTTTGACACAAAATGAGGAAGCGTTCATATAAAGACTCAGAAAATGCTAAGGCCTCGTCGTCAGTCTGTGGGCCCAGGATCTGTTTGAAATGAGGAGGAAAGAAAGGGCAGCGTGCGAATTATTGGACTAGAATGACATCAAACGAGATTAGCAGCGAACCTAAAAAAAAAAAAAAGACACATCATCAATGAATGAAGGCGATCCGGGCACGTTTTGAGTTGCTGCTCACAATGAACAGAAACACTTTGCAGCACAAACACGGATTATTTCCACAATATTGAAGCCCCTCGCCGACTTTTGCTGCAAGATTTACCATCTTCTCGCATTTATCGCCATCATTTATTTGTCTTGTTGTGATTCCACTATTTCTTTTGTCCACATTTTTTTTTATCCGGATACAGTCCTGAGACCCTGACTGTTCAATGGAAGTATGTTATCAGCTGCCGGTGTTGCCTCTAGACAGGCCGGTTCCCAAGCATGTCCTCAGCCGCAGGGGAGCCATTAGTTTCAGCTCCAGCTCGTCTCTGTTCGGAGCCCCAGATCCCAGACAGCTGTCACAGGTAAAAAAAAATCCAAAAAAATCCTCAAAGCATTTTCTCTTTTTTTTTTTGTTTCATTTTATTTAATTTATTTAGTGGTCATAGTGTAGTGGCACTGGAATCACATAGGCCTGCTACCTTCAGACGTGAACGATTCTCTGGAATCTTGCAGGTGGTTGTTCTTTCTGAGGACACACACACACACACACACACACACACACACACACACACACACACACACACACACACACACACACACACACTCTTTCTCTACAAACGCTTTGCATTTTTGCATGTTGTTCCTTCTGGGTCTACATCAGTGGTTCTCAAATCTTTTAATTTCAAGGACCCCCCCCCCCATAACCCTGTCTCTGTACACTCTCAGTTAGACCTGTAAGGGTCCATTTGAAACCTCAAGGAACCCTGAGGGTCCCTGGACCCCACTTTGAGAACCACTCATTACATTGCGGCCAGTACACTGACAGCACCGAGCCTAAAGTATCACATTTTACAACAGTTGTCTCAAGAGACCAGGTCTGCATTTGTCACAAAGGAACGTGCCACACTGTCACTTATGTTAACATCCTTGACACATTGACATAGAGTGTGGGCCTAATTCTCAGAAATGAGTTCCTGGAATTCCTAATGTGACGTGAGAGAGTTTAACAGAGGCTACAGTAGCCTAATGTAATGTTGTTGTGGGTGATGTTCTGCTTGGTTCTCTTGTGCATGGAAACACAAGCCATTGCAACAACACATCTGCCAATTTGTGAACGACTTTCAACCTGGCATTCTTATTTTGGGCATGTCATATTCAAGATGAAACTATTATATATATATATTTCCAAGAATTCTCAAAAAGAGCAGAAATAGCAGATCTACAATCTCACAATGCGACTCGACCGGGTAAACCAAGCAAGCACTACGTTAATGCTGTTGATTGTTTGCGAGCTCCCCGGTGGCATTGTATTGTCCCAACATACATCATTTATATAATGCCACCCGTCTGTGCCTGACTGCTTCCCTCAATACGGAGAAAGTTCATAACCAGTGTCACATTATAATGCACTGGGTCAGCTGTGTGAGAGAGTAAGTGTCCCCTTTGATAAGGCTGTGTCCATTAGCCCTTTGTCCAGCACTGTGCTCCACATAACCACCCATGTGTGTCTCCTTTGAAAACACCACAACATCACAGGCAGCTCCCTGAACAATCAAAAGACAGATATTGCCTACTCTGTCAAAAGACCCTCAGTATGCCTGTTCTTGCCTAGCCTTTAGCCCTGTGTATAATTAGCATTTCTTCTGTTGTTGGAATATCTGATCTGGTTGGACAAGCCTTGACCCAACCATCCATCCAGCTCTTTGTCCTCACCACCAGCCTCCGTCCTATACTACTTCTTCATCTTCACTACAGGCTGTGTTAAGAAGCCTTATGGAAATAATGTAATGTCAGTGAGTGATTGATGGTATCGAGGAGTGGTCTGTTCTGGAGTAATTCAGCACGGCTGACCATTATTTCCAGACCACTCTCAAAACGTGAAACTCCCAGGTGACCCAAAAACCTCAGGGGACATGCCATCTGCGCAAGATCATTCTCCTTGGCTGTAGAAACACAAGTGAGCACTATTGTGTTTCTTGGTCAGGTGTCACAGATGCTTCCTTTAATCGTGTGTGTGCAGTCATCGTGATCCATTGTTGTGGAAAAAATGGCTCACTTGCAGCAAGCAGAAGGCTTTGTAGTGTAAGTGGTGAATGCTTTGAATACCATTTTTGTGGAGGAATAATATATAAAATAATTTATTGCACGAAGGTGAAGGGACGGATGGAACCAAATTGTTCACATAACTATTAGACTATTTTTTTATATCAGTATTAATACAGGCTATGAGAGAAAACACACAAAGCTTGGCACAGTCACTCAGCCTTTGTCATAGAGCAATTGCACTTTTCTAGATATTGTCTTCTTCTGTATACGTATGACCACAAGGGTGCATTTGTTCTCCTTGGCTGCTGTGTTGTTGTGTGTGTGGTTCCAGAGGCCTGTTGTTTGTGGAAGCAGAGTCGGACTAGCATTGCAGAAAGAGGCAGTTAGGCATGTGCTTGGGCTCTGGGGGCAGTGGTTTGGCCCGCTGCCACACTCACAGATGGCCAGAGTTTCTGTCAGTTTCTTTCTCTGCCTATCTGGTTTCTCTGTGTTTCGTCTTTCTCTGTCTGTATGTCTGTCTCTCACTGTGCTCACTCCCTCTCTTCCCCTCTCTGATAAAGACATTTCCTCTTGTAAACACAGGACGAGCAAGCAGAGCTGAGGAGACGAAGTCTCAGAAGAATGTGTCATTCTGTGCTCCTGGAATGCATGTGATTGGGTGTAAATATGCTGCTGAAGAGGCGTAGCAAACGGCAATGGCATGAAATAGGCCTAAATGGCTTCTGACTGCCTCACAGAGTGCCTCTACTCTACTGTTATTATTGCCATGCATGTTTGCCGCCTGTTGATTAATTTCTTAAAGGGGACTAGAAGCAGATCCCCCCCCCCCCCCCCCAACTATGTGCAGGTTCCCACTGGAGTGAATTGTAAACATTGCTTTCTCTTATGCCTGAGTAGTGAGACAGATTAGATCACCATGAAAAGATGTGGTATGCTGCAGTATGGCAAAGAAATGAATCATGTGTTTCACATCACATACAACATGTGCAAATGCACAGCTCACACGGCACATAATTAACACGCACATACTGTACTGTAGGTTGGCATTATGCATTCCACGTTTACATCACTGGTTATAGCTCATGGCAGGGTTGATGGTAGCTCTCGGGGGCCCCAAACGTATGCCTGGGCTTTACCCTTGATTTAGTACCAATAAAACGCATCCAACATGCACTGCATTTTATGATCTGATAAGGCCTCGTAATTGTCCATTGTCTTTTTTTTTGGGGGCCAATTGAGCCACTAAAATCAATAAACAGATGTGAGATATTGAGGCCAGTCAGTCACATGGCAGTGTGCAACAACAAGCAAGATCTTTACATAATGTATCTTCATGTGGGACAAACGGACTGGTCTGGGATCAGCTAATCTTTCAGATCATTGTCCATAAGATGGCCCAGAGAACCCGCTGGCCACTGTTCTTGCTCAGCCCCCTTGATATACAGGCCTAAAATACGCAAGCGCACCCGATAGTGCTGCTTGTTTCATCTGCACTGGATGGGCGTTTCTGGGAAGGGTACGATAAGGGAATACTGTACATTACAGCACTTCTTTTTGAGGGAGTCAGTCTGTTGATCTTGACAGAACTGATAAGATTTTTGTTTTTCTTCATGCGGTGCCATCGGATTGACGTGGTTTCAGGATGTGGTAAGAATGCTGAAGGAGCTGTTCAGACTCCGAGACGAGTGTTTCACAACCTTTCACTAAAAACCTTTAACCCTCACAGCGCCACATCTAAGTTCCATGTGTGAGATTGCCATTTTCCTCCAATGACCAGTGAAGAATGGCAGCCGTAGAACATTGCTGTTTATTTCTCGAAGTGTGTTCTTCAGTTGAAAAACAGGATTTAAACAGACCCTACTATGCTCTCTTTAGTTCAAATTTATTCTCCATTTTTCTGTTTCTCAAGGGGGCCCCCTTATCACAAGACTATTTTGTTTCTGTGCTGCAGTGTTGAGACAAATCAGGCGTGAGAATGTGGCTCGACACATCATCACTAACCGACCATGTCAGGGCCAACCGCTTTACTGTATCTGAATTTTAATCATATTTGCTTTTGGTGGCAGGAGGGCTGAATGAGAATGCATTGGACTGCCTGACTCTCAGTCCTATTCACCCATTATTGTACCTGGTGAATTAACATTACATTACTGTTTATGTAGTACACATATTTGTACATATATATCATATGCTAATTAAGTGGCTTTCTTTTAACCCATTTAGACCTGAGGCCGATTCTAAAAACTAAATCCTGACCTTTTTTTCTGAAAAACTTGTAATATTTATTACAACAAATGTATGTTGCTATATACTGTACATAGCAACAACAACCCCAAAAGGGGTTCCCGGCCTGAAAGGTATTGTTACAAATAGGAGTTCCCGCCCAAATGGGTTAAAATAAATAAATAGAAAAAATATTGTTTCCCCTAGGCACACTGGCAGTGATTATTTTTTTAATCACTTTTATTACATTTTCAAATCAATACAGGTGAAATCCCTCAGAGGTTATTAAGGTTTGGATATAGAAAGGGTAAGCTGACCCAGAGAAGTAATTAGAATCCAGCGATGATGTCTGAAATGATGAAATGCCATCGCAGGGGAAGACGACCCTGCAGGAACATGAAGCATATCATTCCCCCATCCCCCACCCCTTGGCTCTGCTCTTCTCTTAGAGCGCTGCTAAAAATCACATTTTATACAAGGCCACCCTTTTTTAAAGTGCACTGTGTAAAAAAAAAAGAAGAGAGCCTTAAATGAGTTTATGACTCTTCACTGCTGCTAGTAAAGAAAGCACTGGTTGCAGAGGTTACTCCATGTACAAGTGGACTACAATTTTCTGTGGTTTCCCCAGCCACCTTTTTGTAGCTCCACAAACACAGGCCACCCCCCTCTCTCTAGCTCCCTCACTCTCTCTCTGCTGGGCTGTTCTCTCCCAGCCCCCATGCCTCCTCTTGGAGGCTCACTGGAGATGGAGTGTGTTGTAGAGGAGAGTGTTCTTATAAAACACTGTTAGCAGCAGGTAGACTCAATTTGTGGCTTTGTGTAAGCAGCGGCGGCTGGTACACACACACACACACACACACACACACACACACACACACACACACACACACACACACACACACACACACACACACACACACACACACTCTCTCTCAAAACCTGTGCTGTAAAGTCTGTTTATAGCTTAGCACTCACTCACTGGAATGTGCCGTCACACACAACATACCTCTGCATGTGGTCATAATTCAGAAGGAAGCTTTCGGTTTGTGAAGCTGTGCCGAGTCCAGTTGCTTTTATCTCATGATTCGTACAATCTTTAGTGCTTGTACATGCACATTTTTGTTTGTATGCACTCTCTTGTTTCTGATATGTCAAGAGTTTATGGGAATACCACTGCTGGCTTCCTCCTTTGTCTATGTGATACATCCTCAAATACAACCCTGTTTTTATGACATACGACATGAGGAAGTGAGGGTTTATCACTGTGGCTAAAACAGGGAAGTGTGTTGGCGCTACACTGCGCATCAGACGTTTAACCACCACTGGAAAGGTCTTAAGGCACACATTACCAGCTCAGTCACAGCGGTGGCGATGACATGAGAACATGTTTGCAGTAGTCAGTCACTGAGCTACTTTTCAGCTAAATTTCAGTTGACATATCTGTGATTTAGCCATGGACACCAAGCGTTGTGCTGTTTGTGCTTGCATTATGCACAGATCACAACAGTTTCTGGACACACCTTTGTTAGTTTATGGGCTATCTGTTTATTCCAACAAGATTACCTCAGTACATGGTACTTAACTACTGCAATGCCACTTCCGGCTATTTTGAAGAATTACCTTGAAAATGCAAAATATTCGGGCCCTGGAGTGACAGGTTCTGACATCACGTGACCCCCTGACCTTAGAAACTTGAGAACTTTAGCTGAGACCACAGTTAACACAGGAACTAACGTACTGAGAGTGGCAGCAAGCAAGCATGAGTCTTTATTTACCCTTTCAGCTGTAACTGCCCGGGGATACCATTCCAGTTGTGTAAAATGGGCTGATCTCATTGGGCTGATCTCATTATCTGTGGGTGAATATGTAAATGTGCGCACGCACATTTACATATTCACTCACAGACAATATTATGCTATATCATGTGTGATTCTCCCTTTTAAATATAAAGTACAGGCAAGAGCTGTTTGATAAATTGTTTTACTTCAGGAGCTGTCACTGTAATATTTAAATTTATAATAATCTGGTTCTAAATGTAGATTAACATTACCTTTTTTATATATGGGTTGATTAATTATTTGCCCTTACCCAGTCGTCACCAATAGTTTCTCCACTGACACTGGTTAGTCGGGCCCTTATTTCTGCTTGATCAGGTTAAAGCTGCGTTCTCGTGGTGTCGGGGGTTGTGGGTTAGCCAGGGTTGTGTCCTTCATAGAACAGAGGTTAATCTGACCGGTAACTGCTGCTGAGAAATGCTGACATTCAGCAACAACAGAGGCCTGACGTCAGTAAGGCAGTCGCAAACATTCTTTAAGTAGAATGGAATGTGTGTGTGCGTATTCTCATGTACTCTGTGACCAAAATAGTTGCTGATGAATCCATTTTGTCCTCACTGATAAACATTATGTTTTGTAAAGTATTGGCAAGAGAGGATCATCTTAAAAACCACATTGATGATTTTTTCATAACCTTTAAATCTGTGATTATGTGCACACAAAAAACAAGCAAAACAAAAAAATGTACTAGTACATTATTGATTGATAAGAAGAAATGGGTGCTTATTGAACTAGTAACCTGGATAATGTGCTGTGTGCAGGTTACATTGTAGGTTCAAGTCCTGCCCACGAGTTAGACTGAAACTACACGTGTGTCCTCTCTTTCCCGCATGTCTGTCTGTACTGTGTATAATATCCCGTGAAGCATCACACCCCAAACAGTAATCTCACAGAGGGTGCTCGTGTTAATGGACGTTGGACTGTGGAAGGCATGTGTTCTCGTGCGTATCCGTCAGCATGGCAGGGGCGTGTTGTGTAGGGCCGTCATGATCTTGAAGTACTTGACGATTAATATTGTCATGCAAAACATTGTGATCAACGGTTGATTTAAAGGTGTTGTTTTTGGCATTGTAAAATTACATTCATGTTTGTGCTTTGTAAATGAAAATTGCACATGGCAGATATGAGAAAGAGCAAATATACCGGTACAAAGAAATGTATAACCAAAATAATGTACTATGGCCAAAATAGGCCATAATTTATATTGTTATGCTTTCAGAATTAGTGGAAATAGCGGCTTGAGACACGTTGTGAGCTTGTAGATCTGCTATTTCATTTTTCAACAGCTGAATTGATGCAGATGAATGGAGACAATTCTGACGATTTTGCTAAATAATGATTTCAAATAAATGTGATCAGGCGATTGTGTGATAATTGAGACGGGCCTAGTTGTGTGGTGTGGTGTGGGCCGGGCTATTTCTCAAGGGTAAAATGTGACTTTCCCCTACTCCTTTTGCACTGCTGATGTGACTTTGACAAAGTGCTTGCAGCACCCCCCTCCTTCACACCAGCTCTCGAGGGAGCACATGCCAGTGTGTCTACTCCAGTGCCAATTGGGTACTGGCCCCCTGCCAGCATGTTTTTGTTTGCAGCAAGTTGTGGCCAGAAGGAGTGTTGGGGCATGCATTGGCAAGGCTGGTGACTCTCAGTCCTAGTGCCAGCATTGTACAGTGCCCAGTGCCCACATATGTTGCAGCCAGTAGCCACCCCCTCAAAAACACACGCACACACACACACACACACACACACACACACACACACACACACACACACACACACACACACACACACACACACACACACACACACACACACACACACACACACACACACACACACACACACACTATATATATATATTACTCACACTAACCACCAGTGCTGTGTGTAAACACAGAGGTCTGTTGACACTAAAATACAGCTTTGCAGATTACCCACCATGAGTCAAGCTGTTTGCTAGCCAGTAAAATATTAGCTTTGGATTGGGAGCTGTCATGTGGGCTTGAGGAGAGGCAGGGTCAGTATGAATGAATGTATGTATGTGCGTGCGTGTAGGGGGGGGGGGGGGCATACACTAATCCTTATACTACAGTGTAAGGTGGGGAGGTGTGCAAGCGCCTTTTGTGTTTCAACACGTGTCTCTGCATGCACTGCTGACAGTGGTCATTAAATGGTAACAGAATCAAGACTCATATCAGTTCTACCGTTTACCCACCATAGTATCAGACCATAACATTACCCTGACTCAATTTTCAGTCAAATTTGCACAAATCTGTTAACAGCAGATTGCCATCCCACGTAGGGGGTTTGTGGGAGGAAGAAGGCTTCGGAGTGTATTGTTTTTCTTCGGTGAGCTGCGAAGAGAGCCCTAGGGGATGGACAAGAAATGGAGAGAAAATAATGGAAGAGAAGAAGAGCGCAGGGGAATACTAATGAATAAAAATTGTGTATGCAAATATGCTCAACCCATTGACGTCATGACTTGTGCTGTGTGCCATCTGGGGACACCCTGGCCAGCAAACAGAGCTGCAGCAGCTCACAGCTGAAGACTGTGAAGCAGCCAGGCTGCTAACCTGCTAGCCAAGTTGCTAGCTAGTTAGCTAGCTAGTCAGTCAGCCATTTGATCAGTTATTCAGGTGGCTAGCCAGTCATTTGGCCAGCTAGCTGGTCATCAGTGAGCCTAACAATATCCATAGATTACTTGGTAAGCTAGACAGTCACGACTCAGCCCACAGCATACTAAACAGCCAGCCAATCACAGATGAGCCAACCAACCAGTTACTCAGGCTGAGTGACTGGTTGGGGGAGGGGGAGGGGGGGGATTATCTACTACTACTATGACTGTGACTGCTGCACTTACATCCTGCTGACTGCATGTAGCTGGGTCATTATTTGACTTAAAATGTATAAAAGTATATATGTGCCATGCGCAACATACAAAAGATAATACTGGGTTTCAAAGAAACGGAACAAGAAAAAGGGTCAACTGTTACACGTTTTAAAACTAGCTGTTAAATAATGTATTGACTTGCATGGCACACTGCACTGTCTGCAAGGTAAAATAGATAGTTTCCTAGACAGCATTATACTGAACTTGAGCTTTGTTTACCACTCCTACACAAAGGGTTGACGTCAGTGTGAAGACACATTTGGGGGTACTACTGTACCTGCAGAATAAAATAAAGTAAACCCAGTACAGTACAGTAGAGTAGAGCTGAACTGAATCTATGCAATGTAAAAGCGGCATTATGAGGACAATTCTGGTCTGAGATAAAGCAGTCCCTCTTAAGCTGAGGGCAGTTTTTCCAGTTATGTGACCTCAAGCTTTGTGAGTATAGGGATTGATGCTGTGTCCACATTTACCTCTCAGTTTGAGTATGAAAATCTCTCTGTCTCTCGCTCTCACATACTCTCACATTCGCTCTCTCGCTCTGCTCTTGCATGCTCACTCAGTATACCTGGTGCGTGTCAGTGTGCCAGTGATGTATCCCAGTAATCACCCAGCAACTGCTCTCAGCCTTAAAGTGAACGGGTTGGGTTTGGGGGGGGGGGGGGGGGTGTGATGAGCCTTCTCTCAGCTGCCTTTCACTAAAGTATTTTTCTGTTTCTTAAACCCTGGGACCTGGGCACTACCTGAAGCCTTGCTGTAACTCTTGAACGTGCTAAATATCCCATCATGCTGGATTTACACATTTCAAGGCTTGTTTTTCTGTGTGTGTCTGTAGTCTCTGTACTGTATGTGTGTGCATGCATGCATAATGTGTGTAAAAACAACACGTGTGTTTCTCACATGACTGATAGCAATAGTTGATAGCAATAGTGTGTGTGTCTATCTGCCAGATATGGTGTTGAAACATGTTTATCAGTAACGGTTCTACAGAACACACACACACACACACACACACACACACACACACACACACACAGGCGCACACATGCTTGCGCGCACGAGTAGAGACAGTTTTTACACACCCTCTCCTTATCAGGCACTGCATATTCCCTAACTGAACATTGCGTCTTTAGACCAGTATATTTAAAATAGCCCTTATCGTATCACTTTGACAGAGTTTGCTGGTTCCCTGGAGGGGCAGTTTGGAGGGCAGGGGGTGTGGTATATTGTCCTTGTTTATTTTGGGCATAACACTTGCATATCAGGTGGATCATATCGTGCTGTATATCAAATCTGTCCCATGGATCTTTGACATAAGATAAGACCTTTATTGATCCCACTGGGGAATGTTGTGTATAGTATAGATAAGTTAGTCTCTAAATGCTTCGTTCAACTTTACAAGAGGCTTTGGACAATGTCCCAGCTTTCATTGCTAAAACATGGGTGGAAGACCAGTGGTGTTACTGTTTTGGTCGTTGGAGGGGACACCGGCGTGTGGCCAGTATTTTTTCACACGCATGTAAGACGTGGTGCGGTGCACGCGTGTGCACGCCACCGCCGTACCGTACACGCTCAAAGGAGGACGGACAGGCGACGGCTAAGTGTTTTAGGATCACATTGTTCTTTATTTCTGGGAAAATACTGCAAATACCACAAATAAGAACAGCAAAATATAACTGCAAGCAGCAATACTGGGGGTCAAGCAATGACCAAAATACAACATGGTGACCCAATTTTGTTGGGTTTTGTGAAAACACACGTCCAATTAGTTTGACCCAGGGCAGATGTTAGTGTTTAGATCGGCCATCACCCCATCCCACAGGTTTCTTAGTGGCTGTTCGAGGCACTGTTCTAGCAACTATCTTGGATATTTATGTCCCCAGAGCTATCAGTAAACGGGGATCTCCGATCATCTCTCAACACAAGACTATAATGTCATATTCACATGGCAGTTCACAAAACTGAAATATAATCCACAAGATGAAAAATGTATGTTCTATTGGGCAGAATGTACTTTATTATGTATGTTTAGGCTAATTATTTTCTTTTTGTGTTTCCACAGAGACGAGGGGCCATCTCCTATGACAGCTCAGACCAGACAGCCCTCTACATTCGCATGCTAGGTAAGTACTTCCCACTGTCTACACACACACACACACACACACACACACACACACACACACACACACACACACACACACACACACACACACACACACACACACACACACACACACACACACACACACACACACTCTTGCTGTCACTCTCACTATATTGTTGCCACAGTGTTATTGTTAGCCCAGTTTGTGACTTCCCCCTCCGCTATAGCTCCGGCTGAGGGCGGGACCTGCGAAAGTAATTAGTATTTCGACAGAATGGAAAATCTATTGAAAAAAAATCTTTATCCTGATTTTTATTGCCAGATAAGATAAATTTGGTGCATGCTGGCAAAACGGTTCAAAATGTAGTTTCAACCCGTCAATAAATGTTTCCATTCTGTTGAAATTACAGACATCTTTAGGATACCAGGCTACCTTTTACATTTTTGAGAAGTGTTCATAAAACATTTTTGCCGGTCCCGCCCTCAGTGGGAACGTAACACAGCAGGACCTCATCCCAGAGCGACAGCGGAGGGGGAGGTCATGAACGAGGCTAGTTATTGTCCTTGTTCAATTGCACAATGTCTTAAAAACGTCAGTGAAATAGGATGAGTGCTAGCTGGAGATAGAAATATGTAGAGAAGATGAAGGTGGGGCATGTCTGGAGTTCAGTTCATCCCTGGCCTTTTAATAATCTCTCAATACAATAGGCTTAAGTTGTGTCTGCGTCTGCAGTGTTAAGCATTTCTTAGAATTTTGATCAGATTTACTAAGAGGCAAGATTTGATTTGGAGCTCCACGAGGTTCAGAGGAGACTGGAGGCTTGTGGAATGTCTGTGCGCATTCTCGCGTGTGCGTGTGTGTGCGTGTGTGTGTGTGTGTGTGTATGTGTGTGTATGTTTATGCACGTGTATGGTTTGTTTGTGTGTGTTTTCCTGTCTCTGCTGGCTGAAAGCTCTACTGAGCAAATGAGTCGAATGCATCAAGCTTTGCATTAGGCTTTGATCTGTTGG
This sequence comes from Gymnoscopelus microlampas, assembly GCF_963454915.1. Classification (NCBI taxonomy): domain Eukaryota; kingdom Metazoa; phylum Chordata; class Actinopteri; order Myctophiformes; family Myctophidae; genus Gymnoscopelus; species Gymnoscopelus microlampas. The sequence goes on along the minus strand of NC_139959.1, from coordinate 13,693,290 downwards.
GAAACAAAGCTGGATCATCAATAAGGTTACTGTAGATAATGGGCGATAAGAAGCAGGATATACCCTGCATAGACCCCACATGGACACAGAGCTGAATCTGACCTCTCGTGTAACCCTTGTATGGCCTGCAGCATTAGGAGCTTAAACAACTGCACACTGGAGCTTTCACCCAGCATTGCTGCACTTTCACATTTGCTGGGAGCCATGATTGATTTAACTCGACTCATGCCAGTTTGTTGTTCGCCAGCTTGATAATATCCATTAGCTGACTGCTGCCACGTGCAACCCCCGGGCACAGCAACGGCAAAGCTTACCGAAGGAGCTTTAGCTTTTTAATCATTTTATGGACTGATGGCAGTCTTGTACGTCACTAGAGCCAAGCATCTGTCCCCTCGATTTTTTTTTATTGAATGAATTGACTGTGAGGACGGAAGCATTCCAATGCAATTTGGTGTTTGCCGAGGGTCAGAGGTCAGCCTGCGATTTTAATGCTGTGCAGGGTTCATGGAGTTTATCACATTGTAACAACGACCTGACCTATATCCACTGCAGAGTAGCAGCACTCACACATCACTGGGAAAACACAGGCCCCCTGACTCTGAAAACCTGCAGTAATCACAAGGATGCACGTGCCCACAGCAGGCACATGCATATGCAGGCGTGACAGATGTCCACATGTGTGCACATGCACACACAGTTTTAGACACACAGTTTTACACACGCACGCACGCACGCACACGCACGCACAGGCACACACACATTGCTTATGATGCCTTTCATTGCGTGTTGAAATGTACCTGACATGTTTGACTTTTTACATTCATATAGTATTAAGAGTTTAAATCACACCCTCTCAAGATAATACTGAGCATCATTGTGCGCCTAATTGTAATTCCCAGTTTCTTTTGGTATTTTAATAGGGGCTTGCATAGTTTTCCAACAACTGTTTGCAAGTAAGTAAACATGCTCGTTCAGAGGCAAAGCGAACCAATATGATCGCACCGATTGCCATCTAATGCACATTGTAAATCCCCAAAGGTGTTGTGTTGGAAACTTAGTGCTGCAGTGTCTTAGCATCTCGCCGCTGTCGTATCAGCCGTCTGTTGCGTTGAACAGCGCACGTAGCATCACCACCAACTCATCGTGCTTCCGGCTACAGTTGTGCACACACTGGCAGACCAGCTCCCGTGTGGCTGGTCACAAAGTCTGCTCCTCTGCCTGACTACTAACAGAGCCATAGATAGACAATAGATTGCCACTGGTGGCTCTGATTCACTAATGCTAGAGCAGGCCGTCCTCACGTGGCACTGCATGCTCAACCGACTGTGTCTCTGTCCACCGGCGTTTGTCTCTGGGAAAGTGTTTTTGTGTCTGTGTATGCGTGTGTAGTGTATACAATACATACCAGACCAAGGTCAAATAGTATTTATAAGTAAATCATGAGCTTTTTTTCCCTTGAACTAACGGGGGTTTACCGCATCAGGTCAAATCACTTGGTGTCGGATAAGTCGGTTGCAGAAAAGGTGTACTACTCAATGTACTTGCAAATACTTATTTGTGGTAGTCAACATTTTCTAGGGGTTATTGTTGTTGTATAGGGTAAACCCCGCCCATGTGGCACCTAATTATTACAACAAGTATTTACAGATACTAAGCTGGCCCAGGTCTGGTACAGATGCAGTGCTTAGTCTCGGTGCAGCATGACTCTTGAGGAAGTGTGTGTTGGTTTCCTCTAGGAGATGTGAGAGTGAGAAGCCAAGTTGGATTTGAACCAGAACGAAGGAGCTCCCACCCGTACCTGCGTATCGACTTCCGAACTATTCACAGTGAGTATGAATCACGGGCAATTAGCCGGGCTAACCTGCGCTCCGCCGATGACAAGGGAGATAGCGCCGATAGAATGTGGTTCTGCTCAGGGCTCCGCTCCTCTCCAGAGACACTGCCAGATGTTTGTGCATAACTCGGTTGTTTCACACACTGATAAGGCCTCAAGGTGTGTCTTAGAGTGTAAACCTTGTGCAGGGATTGTTTTATTTTTTTAAACATTTTTTATCAGAGCGGTGCTAATGGTGTTCACAGCACTTAGGCTGGGCAAACTACTTCCTGAAACGCATTTAGAGAACTTCAAACATTGACTTGTAAGGTGTGTGTGTGTGTGTGTGTGTGTGTGTGTGTGTGTGCGTGTTCGTTCACATCCTGAACCCAAATGTAATCCTTCCTCATGCTGACGTGTTTCCGGGCTGCAGTCATGGTTTATACTGGCAGAAACCCTTTTTTTTGTTGGTGTGCGTGCACTTGTGTGTGTGTATGTGCGTGGATATGAACTGTCCACTGACAAAGCAATGACTGGTGTGTGTTCCCAGACGGGAGGCTTAAGAGTGGGGCGGCTGTGTCAGCAGCGAGTGTGTTTGTATATCGCTGTGATTGTGTCTGAGCCCCTGCAAAGTCTGTGTGGCCGCATCAGTTCTCAGCTCCATGAGTTCATGAAATAAAGATTCCATGAGTGATATGTCATTATGTTCATTCCAGTCAAATCTACTACCCAGTTATCTCATCGTTTATTTCTCTGTGTGTGTGTTTGTGTGTGTTCGCAGCAGGCTCGGGGTCAAGCTCGACCACTTGTATCTCTGGAGCAAGGATTCACAGGCTGCTCAGCTTCCAGCGGTACCTGCACTCATCACGTCTACTGCGGGGAACACCCCAGCACATTCCCCTTCACCTCCTTGATGAAGATTATGCTGGACAGGCCAAAGTATGCCATATGTCACTCATAATACTGATGAACTCAAGACTCATGGTTTTGCTTAACTGTCACAAAGGACATGCCTTTACCTATGTGTTTATTTGTTTGTTCTGATTTCCTACTCTTTGCAGTGCATGCTGGAGAGGGTCGGGTGCTGGACTTTTGACATCTTCCTCTTCGACAGGTTGACAAACGGTAGGCTGCAGCCCCAGTCGATATTTCAAAATGCCAGTTAGCATGTGTTGTACTGTCTACCTCAGATTCCTGAATGAGACGTTTAAGATGCCATAATAAGACTCATCATACTGGTACATGCTGGCTTGGTGGCCGTACATTAGCGCAACCTGTTGGACGGCACACATCTTTTGAAGTCTTTACTTAAATGAAAAAAGAGTGTAGAGTCTTACTCTTTATACTCTTTTTATGAATATTTTATATTGTCTTGTTATCTGACTTGAGATTCTGACATTTGTGCTGATCTCACAAATGACCAAATCAATACAAAATATCTGCCAGTCTTGTCCAATTCCTATGACTATATTTTGTAACTACAAATTGTAACTGCTTAAACAAATGTGACGGCCATTGTCACATGACTCACAAGACCACTTGTGCCTAATTTGGTGGAGAAATAAATCTCTGGCCTGGCGGAGATAAAAAAATAAAAATAAAAAAAGTAGTTTGGGTACTTCTGTGGTCTACTACTGTAGTCTCTTAACCCATTAACTCTTTGACTGCCAGAAATAAAACGTTGCCATAATTTGCCAAGCCACTGCCAGCGATTTTCGAGTGTTTTCACTAACCTTTGAAAAATCATAGAATATTTATCTCGAGTATGATCGATCCCCTGATCACTTTAAAAGATGTATCCGAGTCTCTGAGAATCGGGGAATCGCCGCGATCATCATCTTTCCATAGTTGTGGGCAGTTGAATGCAGGTTGTTTTTGCCAAAAAGCAACAGAAACAGAGAAAAAGCCAATTTTCCAAGAGTTAAGACCGGGAAAGCATCTGTGTCACTTTAGATTTTAAACACTTTAACCATTATTTTATACTTTGGCTATTCAAAAAGCAGCAGATCTTGTAAATCTGCTTATTTATTTTAAATTATGAACAAATTTGTACAAATCTTTGCTATTAAAGCGATTTTTTTTTACTCAAATCTTTGCTTCTGGGGGTCCCTGGAACAAAATATTTTGAGATGGGGGTCGGCGGCCAAATACGTAAAATTTTGGGGGTCCTTGACATGAAAACGTTTAAGTTAGTTATTTTTTTCAGAAAACCGTTAGGATTAAGAAGACATCAGAATCGTCCTCAGGTCTTAATGGGTTAAGACAGACTGTTGGCTCACACAATTTTCGAATGCCTCACTCCCACTTCCGTTTCGTCTTTGCAGTCACGTAAATTGGTCCCACTGTAAATCTAATTAGTCGAAGCATATATTATTAATATATTTTTGTGAACGGAAATGACGGAACAGATGGCGGCTTCCTTTATCGGCTTTCAGGAGGTGTATTTACACTCTATGAAAAACATCTAAAATAGGCATCTAAGCATAGTAGTCAACCTATTGTAGGTTGACTACTATGCTTAGATGCCTATTTTAGATGTTTTTCTATTACTATGTGTTTTTATTGATGTCTCTATGAGAGTTGCTGTAACACCTTAATTTCCCTTCGGGGATGAATAAAGTACCTACCTACCTACCTACCTATGTAGCATTCGAAGATTGTGGAATACCTTAGTTGTCTGGCTTGAGGGACTAGTGGCCTACTGCTTCACAGTTCCAGCCTCAGAATAAGTAAAAATGATGATGCCTCATCTGGTGTCGAATGAAAGTGACTGACTGTTGGCTCTCCCCGCCTCGTGCAGGAAACAGCCTGATCACCCTGACCTTGCACCTGCTGAACCAGTATGGCTTGGTGGAGCTCTTCCAGCTGGACATGGTGAAGCTCTGGAGGTTCCTGGTCATGGTCCAGGAGGACTACCACAGTGACAACCCCTACCACAATGCTGTGCATGCCGCTGACGTCACACAGGCCATGTACTGCTACATGCAGGAGCCCGCGGTGAGTGCATACAGTAGGAGGGCTCATCATTGCATCTAACCGTGTTATCGGTCATAGATGTTAATGTAGACTCTACAACTGGGTTATCAAAAGGTGCACAGCACACCGGTCCTTGTGAGGTACAGTACCAGCCAACGGATTAAACACAAAATAATAAAAGAGTATAGCCACACACTTTTATCTGCCACCCTGAAGTAGGCAGCTTAGTCTGTCGGGTCAGTCTCTGTGTACATAATGAAATTTGCATCGGCAGGTACGAGTGTGTGGCTATACTCTTTTATTATTTAGTAGACTCTTCAACTGTCAAATCCTCTGCAATGTAGAGGATCTGACAGTCAGCTGGCCAGTCTTTGCAAAGTGCTGGATATCCAATAAAGTTCCATAGAGTGGGAAAATCTCTAACTTTTTAAATTCATGAATCATCTGATTTAAGATCAAGTCAAAATAAAATGAAATGTACTGTGTGCAAAAAAGAGAAGTAGTTGTGAGTATGTGCTTGACATTCTTGTAATCTTGTCTTGTCTCACGTGCAGCTCGCCAAATCCCTGACCTCCTGTGACATTCTACTGGGCCTGATAGCGGCCGCCACTCACGACCTGGACCATCCCGGGGTTAACCAGCCTTTCCTCATCAAGACTGACCACTACCTAGCCACACTGTACAGGGTGAGAACCCGTCGCAGCATGCACTTTATCCATCACCTGTACACAAGCTGTGAAAAACATCTCTTTGTTGAAAGCACTTGGTTTGAAAATGAGTTTTACACATGAGGTGATCCATCAGATTCCATTTAGCATGAGTCAGGATGTGCACATTTGTCCATAATGCATGTAATTACATGTATTTTATTTTTTATTGTGAAAGAATACCTCAGTTCTGGAGAACCACCACTGGAAGTCTGCTGTCGGCCTAATCAGAGAGACGGGGCTATTTGGGCACTTGCCTGCTGAGGACAGGTCAGTCTGACATAGAATTTGTATGTGAAGACCATTTGGTTCTCGGCTGCAGCAAGTGCTGCTAATTTAGTCCACCTCAAATTGTCTGCTACATCAGACAATACTCCAGTAAATGGCAGCAGATGCCACAAACATCTCTGACCTAGCACAACCTGTTCATTCTAATCTGATCGATCTGTTTTCTTGACTTGTCAGCCTGAACATGGAGAGGCAGCTGGGCTCCTTAATCTTGGCCACAGACATCAGCAGACAGAACGATTACCTGTCCAAGTTCCGCACTCACCTGGACCAGGAAGACCTGTGCTTGAGCAATGCCAACCACCGCCACTTTGTCCTTCAGGTCAGTTACCTCATAATACTAGGGTTATTACATCGCTGTATTCCATGAAAGCGTGATGGGTTTTTAATTTTCCTTTGGACTCCAACACCATATAGATGGCGCTGAAGTGTGCAGACATCTGTAATCCGTGCAGACCCTGGGAACTTAGCAAGCAGTGGAGTGAGAAAGTGACAGAGGAGTTCTTCCAACAAGGTACCTCCCTTTTTATGCAGTCTTCTCTTTTATATTGTTGTCTGCTCGTTAACTTCCTTATGTTTTTTTATTTTTATTATAACCGATTTAATATGGACTATTTTTTTTAATAATTATTCTATAGGAGACATTGAGAAGAAGCACAGACTTGAAGTCAGCCCACTTTGTGACAGAGAGACCAACACAGTTGGCAAAATTCAAATAGGCAAGTAGCTTTTATATTCCTCGAACAGCGATAACCTTAATTTCAAGCGTTCGTTGACCCTAACGTGCATCTTCATACCTGTGCTGTCTCATCATCTGTAGGTTTCATGACATATGTGGTGGAGCCGCTGTTTGCAGAGTGGGCCCGTTTCTCTGACACTCGTTTGTCCCAGACCATGCTGGGCCACCTGGGGCTGAACAAGGCCAGCTGGGGCAGCCTGCAGCGGGAACAAATCTCCAGCTCAGAGGAGGCAGGACCCAGCTCAGCCGACACCAACGCTGAACCCGGCACCCGAACGGATGGCACCGCAGCCGGGGCAGGAACCAACTCCAAAGAAATACCTCAGGGAAGCACACAGTCCTGACAGGGCCTGATAGGGCCTCAGTACACACTGGGGGCTGGGTGGGGCATCTAGGGAGGGGGTATGACCCCTATTCCCCAAGTTGCTGCCCCACCTCATCCTAAGACCTGAATAATTTGATGTTGTTGCTTTTGCCTCCCATCTTGACAAACCACTGATTTTATTTAATTTATTTAATTTTAAATTCCTTTTTTGTTGCATAGAGCAATACATAGATACCTCATTTGGCTACTGCTGTAATTGTCTTTTATTTGCTTTATTTTATTTATTTGTCCACTGTAGTTTTGGCATTAATGATTAAACACCACTATTTCCCCCCTTTTATTTTCTTTGGTTAGCTAATGTAAGGGAATAACAGTATCGGAACTGAAGAATACACTTTTTTTTAAGTGCCAATTGCAAATATTTGAAGAATGATTTGAATGAGATGACTTTAGTATTCTGACAGGAGACTCAATTGATGCTGTGTTGCATTTGTAATGAAGATTTTTCCTCATGTAAAAAAGAAAAAAATGAAAATGTGACAAGCCCAGTCCTTTTGCTGCCTCTATGAAGACTGTTTACGCATCTCCTTGTTCGTTTGTCATTTCTGTCCCTGAACTGAATTTGGTTTGCTCCACGGTCTGCCTTCTAAGCACAGATGTGAAGAATTACTATTCTATGAACCGTCAAACCTACTGTTTAAGCCATGAGCTGAACCTTAGTCAACCACACCAGATATGCCATAGAAACATCGCCTTTGCTACTAGTATGTATTCAGCTCCTTGCACTCCTGAACCATGTGTTGGACATGCAGCTCCTGTTCCATGACATCTCCAAGGTATTGATGAACTTCTATCCTTTCTGAGGGGGACAATTGAGAATCTGTCAGTACTGACCACAACATGGAGGCACCTGTGCCTCTCACACTGATGTTCTGTTGCACCTTGTGCGTGCAGCTCATCCCGGAACTCCACTCGCTCAGGGTTTTGCCAGTCTCTTAACAAGAGGGAGAGGGTGGAATGTGGGGATGCAGGGTTGCTTTTCCTGGCTCTGTGCACTTCTACCGAAGGAGACCCTCCCTCTCCCCAGAATGTCTCTTACCATAGCCTCATGCAACCTGGAGGACTGCTCTGATGATGCCTTATAACTATGCACAAACTATGCTAAGTGACCAAACCAACTCGTATTCCCATCAAGTGCATGGTGTGCTTGTCCTTTTGAATGCACTGTCCAATCCCTTTGCCTTTTTGGTTGTGAGGAGCCACCACTCAAACTGTCGTTTTTGTATGGAAACAAAATGGTCGAGTGACTTTGAACATTCCATTTCCTTGTTTGGTTTGTCTACTTTGATTCTGTATAGTGGCACAAATTGTTTGTGTTTAAACATTTTGAACGATAACAGGTGCTTTTCTTACTTTAGCTCATTTGTATTTTGCTGTAAGTGCTGTAAGACTGTTGATAAAACTGTTTACAATTTGTCGCGACAGCCATTTTTGGGAAGACTTCAGTGTCGAGCCAGATTTTGTAAAGGCTTTGCCGTATTGACCTTTTTGATACATGCCTGTTGCAGTTACGATTTCATTAATAAAACCAGTTGTTGACAAATGCCTTGTAAACAGTGATAACTACTTAAATTACTTGATACTATGGTTTGACATTGATGGGATAATCAGGTAAGAGTCTAAAAACACAAGATATGTTATCTCAAGAGCTTTATTGCAATGGACAATTACTGTAGTTGCCACTGTGACTTCCAGTTAGGTACCTTTTGCGATAAGATGCCAGACGTATACTACACAGTATCGTGCATTTGACTTTTAATTAATTTGACCCATACATAAATGGTGCAGTAAGTGATATCTATATTCTGATAGCGTTTGGTAAAGAGGCATGTCTCTCTAGCTCTAGAAAACGAGGCATTTTCAGGTGGGATGCCAATTTCAGCGAATCAGAAGATAACCATTTACCAGCTTAGTGTTTGTTTCGTCTGCTCATTTATCCTGTATGAGTTCTTTATCCTGATGGTATCCCAATTTGAAATTGTATTTTGTGTTAAGATCTGGAGAGACCGGGAGACCCCTGATAATGAACAATCTAAAATACAACTTTATTTATTTTTCTACTTTGTTTTAACCAAAGAATATCACTTACATCACCTTTAATAGCATACTTGGCAGAGGATTGTCTCCTTACACAGATCTAGAATAGCTGGCATATTAGTGTTATAAGTTACTGACATTCACAGTCCTCTTTCCCAACTAACTACAATGTGAACATGAAAATGGCAACAACACTGGTATAGAATATTAATAGAAATAAGTGCAATCATGACTGACTCGCACTCATCACCATACAGCTCAGTGTCACTTTGAATAAAACACTGCCTCACATCTTCTGGGTCCTCATGTGACCCAGAGGAGTCGATACACAGTATGAGGAACACAATTTGAAGAGCTCTGTTCCCAAACAAGTTATTCTCCTTATGGCATAATATAATGTCGACGTTAACGAAATGATTGCTGGCATGAAAAGTCAGTTACAGTAGCCATGTTAAGACCCTTGTTCACAGAAAAAAGGAACAGAATAATATTATCTGTGCTTTGGATCAATGGAATGTGTGTTATAAACGTATAAGCTTTAGTGTTTAAAAAAAGTAATCTAGTGTCTACATGAACACTGATATTGGCCCCAAAAACTGAAAACCACCATCAACAACTACACAACAACTTTGCATAGCTGTGATGTAACAGTTGTTTGAGAGGTTCTCCTCTACACACAGTCTCATAGGAATGAGAATTAGGTTGGCATTTAGCAGTGAGAGGCAGACTTCACAAAGCATCAATGGAATGTCTTTGGCTTTAAAGCACAGGACAAACTTAACGGGATGAACGGTGCCAACAAAAATTTGGATGTAGACATTAATTATTTTTTACACAAAATGGTCCGTTAAGAGGCAACAAATACAGTCTACAGGTGCTGTTGCATCACAAATCTAGGACCTTATATCACGTACTATGTAAATTTACTTGCCATTCAAGAGAAATCTTAAAGCTAGAAAGAGAGAGCCTTAAAATCTAGCAAAATTGCCACAAATACTTTGATGGGACCAATAATTGGTTAAATCTAAAGACATAAGCAACATTAAATAAAAACTAAATTATTTACTTAACACCAAAAGTTAAATACATTGTCCCGAATCATAAATTAGAATGATATAAGGCAATGACGTAATTCTCCACAGTTTTAACAAACAAACAAAATGCTCCCTTTCTTCTGCAATCAATGAGGCAAAAGTTTGACTGGCAACGGCAAAAAAGATTTGAACCCTCCTGAAGGTGTGGGCAATTCCAACAACACACAACTAATCACTGAACAATGATCTGTAGTGTTGCATAAAACAGCTACAATTAAAATACTTGCACCTCTCCAATCAATCCAATATAGAATTTTAAGACTAGGAATTCAAACTCCTGGAAAAAAAATTTTTTGTTAAAAACAAACAAAACACTTGAAACATGAAACATGGATATTATAACTTAAAAAAGTGCAACAAATGCAGATGTTCAAGATGACCGTCAAAGGCAACACTAAGCAGTGACCAGGGTCCAGAGCAGCCTGACATCTGGTTTTAGGCAGAATGACTTGTCCTTCCCAAGACAACGCCTGATTAAGACTTAAGTTCCAACTTGTGTACATGGTGAATCTGGACCTCCCATCCAGAAGAACTGCTAATCGATGAACAGTTGATCATAAGAACTTCTTTTTTCCAGTGGATTTCAACATGTGCTGCCCAAACTGTAAAAGTAAAAAGACAGAGCGTGAATGAGCTAGGCATTTATCACTAAACTTGGTACCAAAGCACAAGATAACAGGGCTCTCCCCCTTATAGATAGATACGCTACAGACTACAGAGTATACCAACTCTTACCAGAGGGGTCTCAGGTCGAGGTTTCACCTCTGGAACGGGGCGCTTGAGACTACAGAGCATACCAACTCTTACCAGAGGGGTCTCAGTTCGAGGTTTCACCTCTGTAACGGGGAGGTTGAAGTCGTCATTGTCGTCCTCTTCACTGTTGTGACGATACCGATGGGCAAACTTGCGTTTTAGGGCCTGTGCAATGAGAGCTGCAGGATCAGCAGGCTCACTGTGCTTGACTTTGGAGTTAACCTCTTCTGGACGACTACAACACATAAATAAAAAGGGTGGAGATGTTGTAACATGGCGTGTCAAACAGAACAGCTGTTTCAAGACAGAATGATATATTTTTTTATAAGTCTGCCTTTAATGAATCACCTTCTGACTGATCGCAGCTTCACTTTACTCATGTCTTTCAGCACATCAAGCATGCTGGGTGCTGCTTTGGGCTCTGATTCCAAAATGGTCTGACCGTCCACCTTCTTCCCTCTGCGTTCTTTGATCAGGTCAATGGCTGAGAAGGTCCTCTGGAGGCCAGGGGGCGGTGGGGGCGGCGGAGGAGGGGGCGGCGGCGGTGGAGGAGGAGGGGGTGGGACAGCACAGGGTGGAGGAGGTTGGGTGCTTTGGGCAGGATCTGAGGTGAACAACACAGAGCATGAGGGATTCTATGATCCTGTGAAATCTACGTGAACTTCTGTTGCCATCTAGAGGTATGTACATGACATTACAGTTCAAAATAAAAGTAGCACCAAATCACTGAACACATGCCATTGCATACATGCACTTGTTTTCGTAGCCATTATTTGACTCTAACCTGGTTGTGTGCTCTTTTCCTGGGCCAGCACAATCTGTGCTATTTGGACTCGGAGCTTTGCCAGTTCCGTTTCCAGTGCGCTGATCTTCTGATTGGCCTCCTCGTTGGCCACTGTCGGCCCCTGGGGGTTTGGCTGTGCATCGTATAAGCTTGGTAATGACCGCCGTCGAGTCAAGGTTTGTCTTTGAGGTTGATGCTGGTGGGCTCGGAACACAAGTCCTGGTGCTGGTCCTGATCTGTTTCAAGATTTAAAATAAAACGTTATTGTCCATCACATAGTGATAATTTCAGTCAGTCGAGACGGTTCGCGTATCAAAATAATTAGTTTGCATCATGGCTACGAGCTGTGCAATGTCTTTTAATTTTAATCTCACTTTCCAGCCATCATAATTTGTCATTGTACATATATTGTAATTCTAGGAGACGGGAATGTGCTGGGTTAAGAGAATTGCATCTCCGACAAGCCATAAGGCACAAATGTTTTTGTAGTATTCTGTAACAAGTTTGTTGTGGCTGTGCATGTTAATATTAACATATAACAATTAACAACTCACTGAGACACTAGGGGGATTGACGAAAAGCACACACTGGGTTTAAATGGGTTAACTGATATATTTTCTTTTGTTAAAGGGGTGAAAGACCCCTTTTCCTTTAAAAAAAAAGATAACGTGGTAACGTGAAAAAAAGATTTCACGTTACCAAACAACATAATTGTTGCGTGGTCAGCCGTGGAGGTGGGTTGTGCGAGGTGAAGGGAAGGGGACGGAGCGGAGTGTGAGTAGGCATATACACTCGACACCATGTGAATATTGATAACAAACTTAAGTATCAAAATAGCAGCTGTATGTGTGAAATTAATCAAGACATGAACATTGAACAACTAACTACATGGCATATTTACTGCCTAAAATGTATAAATCCTTTACAACAGATGCTGCTAGAGACGAGCATTCTCTACTTCTCGTGCCTGCCTGTCAGCTCCCCAGCCAGGCACAGCTGCTGGCTTTGAACCGCTCGGAGGCGGAGCACTGTTGCTCTCACTGAGCACACCCTTCCTATTTACAAGGGTGCTGCTGAGAGAACCAAGAAACGCAACCGAACCTGCCAACAGCTCGTAAATCTACGCCTTAGTGATAAAAGATATTAATAGGGGCGGGACTATTACTTTATTAAGTGCCTACTATATATACTATCAGCCCAAAGGTACAGAGATGGCAAAACAAAACTAAATTCAACCCCTGGAGAAGGGAAAAAAGTCCTTTGTTTGCCCATCTCACCTGGGTCTCTCAAAGTAGTCTTCATCATCGTCCTCATCCCTGTCGATCCAGCCGACATCAGCCAGGGAGGCCACCAGACCATTCTGCCTCCTATTCAGGACCGAGGCTTCCTCATTGTAAGGACGCAGCTGCCAGAGGGTGAGAGCAACAGAGTTCAAGAAGAATTTCCTCAAACAGAGTCCAACACTGCATCTTACGACTACATCCCTACAGTTTTTAGGCTCAAAAGTTTCAAAGGAACTAATAAAGAGGAAATAAGGAAAAGACGAGGAAACAAAGTAATAAAGTTTTTTAAAGGGACACACTCAGTGGTGTTGATAAAAGGCTCTGGAGCACATAACTCAGCAGGCCTTTAGTCAGCACAAGGTTGTTTTTGTAGGTTACCAAGTGAACTGACCTAAAGCGGCCATACTGCATTCCTCTCAGCTAGCGAGGGTAGCTGGAGAGAGAGAGGAAAAGAGAAAGGAGAAGAAAAAGAGAAAATACAGTGTTGATAAGAGACAGGAAAGAGAATCCCCAAAAATACCATGAAGCCAATTTGTTCCTACAGGTGAAAAACTAACAAAAGTGTTTTAATGATGGGAAAAGGATGACACTCTGAACTCTATTTATGTTTTCAAAATAGACAGCCATAGGGATAGAAGTGGTATGGGTGAGTGAGTCATACTCAAGTGTATCAACAGTAAAGAGAGAGAGACAGAAGGAAAATGGAATGTCAAATACTCATGGACTGAGCAGAAAAGCTCATGTACACTACAATGGATTCACACACAGAACGATTATGGTGAAGAAACCTGCAGAAAAAAAACCTGATTTAAAGAAACTAAAACCATAAGCAGGTTAAAACGCTGCCGTCCTACACATGACATGCTAGGCTGTCAGGTGATATAATTGCACTGTAAAAGATACTTTAAACCTGGTTTAAACCTGGTTTTCATAGTAGTGGAAATATTGCCTCACCTGAAAATGGACCCGAGGGCATGGTTTTAAAGGTAGACTAGTCGCTATTCTCCTCACAATACTCCTTGAAGACCCATACGGCTTGGCTAATCCAAAAGCCTACAAAACAAAAATCATGTTTAGTAAATCTGCCACTTCGGGACCAAGACAATATGAGGTAGGTGATGTTCAGGCAAATGTACCACTACCAAGGGAGAGACATTTACAGTAACTACTGTATAGTTAGTATCATAACCAGTGAAAAATAGATAAAAGTCATAAACAAGTTCAAACGAATGAACAGTTATCACATTATAACTTGTGCAAGAAATAGACTACATGAATGAATAGACATCACATGGAGAATGAGACAGTTAAGCCTCATTTGAACTTAAATGCATGCTGGTGTTGCATGCAGTAAATAGCAGATATACAAGCTCACAACACATCACATTCGTGACGCGTTGTGAGCTTGTAGATCTGCTATTTACTGAGCCCGACACCGGCACGCAACTAAGTCTAAATGCGGCTTTAGTTGTGAAACGTTACTGCCATATTTCCAGTCATGCGGGACAAATTAATTGTTTACAATCAGGCCAAACAGAGAGAGATAAAGTGTGTCACATACCAGGTCCATTGCATCGATCCGTGCATGTTCTCCTTTACTCATCTCTACCTGTGTTCTTTACAGAGGCAAATGCACAGAAGTCCCACTACTAAGAGCATCTTCACATACGGCTAGTGTCTGTGGGGAAACATGAATCAGTTATCACAGATTTAAAAGTTAAATCATTGACCGCTACATAACTCCACTTCTCTGAGCCTTTAAGCACTGGTGTGCTGCTACCATAGACTACATGGCTGCTACCTAGTGTCAGTAAACAAACAATAAACAATCCAAAAACGGTGGTCAACTAAAAAATTAAACACACATATTTTTTTTTTTGCTAGGTTCTAGTATAAAAAAAACATTTTTTTACTAGCTACTGTATAGGACATTCAATTCAAATGTCCCAACCTTGGATTAGGAAAACAGTGGAAACCGAATCTGGATAAGCATGTTGAAACATTATGATAACAGCTATTGTACTTTAACAATGAGCTCGTATTGTTCTAGATCTTTTGTTTAAGCCTTTGTTTGAATACTGTTTATGTTTCATAATTGAATATTATAATATTACAATATGTATCTTTAATGAAAGGATGACGTCTGTTATGTCAGTTGCCTTTAAATGTGTATATTTGCATTAGATTGTCAATCAATAATAAATAATGATAATAAAAAGTAAGTATATGGGGTTGTTATTTACAAAACTCAAAACAAAACCAAAAGCAAAGCCGAAAAACAGATTAGATTAGAAGTCATAAACAAGTTCATGCGAATCAACAGTTATCACATTATACATGGGCACGAATTTAGCCCGGGGGGGGGGGGCAAGATGACCGTACATAAAGTGACAATTTAAGGACTTTTAAGACATTTCTTACATAATACATAATGGAGAAAATAGCCAATTGAGAGGCTTGTGCGCTTGTAGATCTGCTATTTTCACAATATTCTGTGGAACCGAATCAAAAATGCCTCAACTCCTACAATTGTGCTTGTCAGGGTGGGGGTCCCCAGCTCAAATATGATTATTTAGGGGGGTCATGGCCTGAAAAGGTTGAGAACCACTGATTATAGACTGATAATAAAAGCAAGCTTTGTTTTGTTCTAGTTAGCAGTAAATAAACTGATGCTAACTGACATTAGCCTACTGCTAGCAGACACAGCTAGCAACTTTAGCATATGTAAACTTTCGTAACTAAGCAGTAAGAAGCACTTGGGACCAGTCACGTAAACAAACGGCATCTCACCCATTGTTGTTAAAGTACTGATTTAAATATCTCAAATTAATATAAACTTGCCTGGGTTGAAGTTTCAAAAGTTTAGTTGTTTTTTTTCCACCTTGTCAAACCGCTCTGTGTCATCTGGAAAATGTGGTGGGAGTAGAATCCATGAATGTTGCCATTTTTGTGAGAGAAACAAGCAGCCAGGTATAAGAAAACAAGCCCAAAAGAAGCAACTTAAGCCACATGAGCACTTTAACAATTTGAAAATAGCCGATATACAAGCTCACAACGAGTAGATCTGCAATGAAATGTGGAATATTTGGAATATATATATATTTTTTTAACATTCAAACAACACACATACTCCCTGACACAAACCATTCATGAAAATATTTGAGAACCACTGGTTTAAATAATAATTAAAACATTTGGAAGCAAGCCTAAATAAGCTAGTACACTTATGAAACAAGCCCCCCAAAAAAACGCAACCCGCAACCACCAATATTTACAAGCAACTTTACAGAAAAAGAAGCTCACATTCGCTTATAATAAGCAGACATGGCAACGCTGGTGGCGAGTAGGAGAATGTCTGGAAAACGTTTCTTAACCTGGCGTCACACGATCCCGAATTAACCAGCATGATCCGGTCTAGAGCCCGCCTACTGCATGAGGTCGTTTGTACGTAAACAATACACGTACACACCGTTTAGACCCCAGACCGGAACAGCAACCCGCGAGGTGAATCGATCCACTGGTCCCGGTCATGTATGGAGATGGCCAAGGAAGAACGATAGACAGCGCCCTTGACCAATCAAAATGGTGTTTTAAATCTACTTACGTTTAGGCATGGGTTTAAGTTGAGTTTAGATATTGTTTTAATTTAACTGATTAAATTCAGTAAAGTAACTACCAGTGGTGTAAAGTAACTAGTACATTTACTCATTTGAGCCATGATTGCTTGTTATTATAATTGCTTGTTAATTGATGATGTCACTGCAGGGCTTGGTCAAGGCCAAGTTGCCTAGGTATTTAACAGGGCTGTAATCAGCAGCAGGTGCTGCCAGTGGCAAACAGTTTTCGACTGTGTCTCATCATGAGAGCTGGAGGTCTGTGTACGTTTTGAGTTGTATTACTCGTGTTTGTTTATTGTATGCTAAAGTGATTGGCACAAAGCTACTAAGAATAAATATAAGTTGTTATGAACTTCAACGGACACTTGTGGACATCAGTGGTTTATATGGAACACACGTCAGACTCCCTCGGCAACCAGTATAGTGCCAAAAGTATATGACTCTTGACACTACACTTAATAGTACACCTAAATATAGGACTTGGGCGTTACATATAGTTTTGAGTTGTTTTTTTTTACTCCACTACAATTATTTGAAAACTTTACTTTAGTTACTAGCTACTTACTTGTCGGACCTTCTGCATAATGAGTACTTTCTACTTTTGGTACTTTTAAGTACATTTTGATACCAATACTTTTGTAGTTTTACTCAAGCACATTTTGAATACCGGACTTTTACTTGGAACAGAGTATTTCTACATTGCAGTATTGATACTTTTTAAGAAATGTGAGTACTATTTCCACCACTGCTGGATACAGTAGGCGGGCTCTAGACCGGATCAGAGAGCCTCAGCAGTAAAAAAAAAAAACAGTACTGTATTTCCGAACGCCACCATTGGCTACTGGGATTGAGTGGCAGGACAACATGGACACAAACTTCATTCTGATTGGGTATCACACCCGTCGATAACCCCCTTGACGTCCAATCATGTGCCACAAAGAAAGAGTGTGTTTGTTTTAATCTCTGTAGACTCGCTGGGCGGGTTGTGCTCGTCTTTTATGAACCAGTGTAATCAGTGTTGCTCATGTATTGCCAGGTCTACTTATTATAAGCGACTTTGTGTTAAGTCGCTTGTAAATATTGGTGGTTGCGGGTTGCGTTTCTGGGGCTTGTTTCTTAATTATTTTTATTTTCTAGCTCTGGTCCATAGCGTTAGAAGGAGTTCTCCTTACTCCTGAGTCCATCTAACGCTAAGGACCAGAGCTAGGCTGAACATTTTCATGTCAAGGACCTCCGCTCCAAATTAATATGTATTTTTCCTAGACTAGAGCATATGGACTGGAGGACCCCCCTTCTGAAAATATTATGTCCCAGGGACCCTCATACAATATTTAATAGATAGAAAGATAGAATGATATCATGTTTCAAAAATATTCCACATTTTCTTTTTTTAAATATTTTTTAAATAGCTGTGATCCAGTTGCTTCTTTTGGGCTTGTTTTCTAGATCTGGTTGCTTATTTCTCTCACATAATCTGGCAACACTGAGTGTTATAATCAAACTAGGCTGCGATGGGTGTCAAAACAAGCACACTTATGTCCACACACCAATACACACAAACACTGAACAGCAGCACCGCTGCTAGCTAGCCTAGGAAAGATAAAGCCACAATAGGCCTAGTGACATTCTCTTGAAAAAGGGCTATTTTAAAGGTATCACCGGCCATTTGTCACGTCTTTTTACTAAGTCGTGTTTAATACAATTTTGCACCTGATCCTATTCAGCACAGCTTGTCTTGTAAATGTAATTTCTGGACCAAAGTCCTTGAAGAAAAGGTAGGCTATTGAACATTAAGCAGCCAGTCATTGGGGAGTGGGATAGCCTAGCCTGGTCACCACAGGGCGTGATTTTGAGGTTAGCTTGGGGTCGTGGAAGGTGTTTTGTTGGCACTAATATACAGCACCCCGTCTATCAAACGACAATATTCATTTCAGTGTTTTACTTGCAAAGTGCACATTTAACGTTGGCCATATATCTCCTGGAGGGTAACAGGATAGCCTCAATGGAAAATTGGCTATTTTGTCCAAAATGTTTTAAAAATAGAATATTTGGAAAATGTTTTCAAGTAAAATAAAGTATACATGTTTAGAACATGCTTAAACATTTGACTATTCTGGTCTAATATTACTACAAGTTCTACAAATTGCAGCAAAACCTGTATATCCAGTCATTTTGGGGCATAAACAAGAAGTTGAAGGATTAAATTAAGTCTGATAATTATGCATACTTTACTTATTGAAAAAAAAGAGTTTTCGACAAAATAGCCAATTTTATATCGAGGTGCCCAGTTGTCCCTAGTGCCCACCTATCCTGCTTGGCTAGCTAGTCACTCAGGTTACAAAGGAGGAGGGTCATGATAATCTGTTAGATAGCATATCAAAATCCACCTCTGATAACAAAAAGAAAGTCCTAATACAAGCCCTGGGCTAATTGCTGTTTTTACAAGTACCAGCATGTGTATATAGCAACCAGTAATATTATCCCTAGCCTTAGGTTCAAAGACTGGTGTATTAATTTGTGGGTTATGTATACATGAATGAGAATGTTGCCAGGTGTCTCACTTACTCCTGTTTTCCATTGCAGGTGTCAAGGGGTCATAGTTGGAGGTGCATGGCATCAGGAGGAGTGGAGGCACCATGAGTGGGGAGCTGGATGCACTGACCGTAGTGAACCAGCTGCGAGATCTTGCAGCTGATCCACTCAACAGAAGAGCCATAGTCGAAGATCAAGGCTGTCTCCCGGGTCTTATACTGTTTCTTGACCACCCGAACCCAACGATTGTCTACTCTGCATTATTGGTAAGATTTGACCCGATCGTATAGTGTCATTAGAGACCATAATGGCATGCGATACAGTGTTGCCTAAAAATAGGTTCTGTACAGGCCAGGGGAATGAAGAGATGCAAGTTATCTAGAACTACCACACTGTTGTTGGTCTTGAGGTTGGTCCCCTACTGCAATGGTTCGCAACTTGGTGTTCAGGGACCCCCCCCCCAAGGGTCCTTGAGGAGGTTCCAGGGTGTCCCCAGCTAAATTGATATTTTTTTGTAGAATTTGTAGCAAATTACATGCCATATCAGACCAAATCATGTCTAACAATAAAAATGTTTTAGATTGTCGTCCTAGAGATAAAATACAATTTGGGGGTCCTTTAAATTAAGGTTGAGAATCACTGCTCTAGACCAGTGGTTCTTAAAGGACGACTTCACCCATTTTCAACCTATCTTCATATAATTGGTCCTCACTAATACTCATGATAAAATGGTACCATTTTTTTCTACTCGGTCTGTGTCTCATAGGGCTGTGGACAGTCCAGAAACCCAGTGACATCATCGTTCGGCAGGATTCTTTTTTCCAACAAGATTTCACATTTTTTATTTAGATTTTTATTAACACGAGAACAATTACTTCTATTTTTGCATCGTAACTTTCCAGGAATAGAAAGCCTGACGTTTCTATTAGCTTGGATTCCCCATTGATGATGTCACTGGTAGACGGGACTCTGAACTGTCCTCAGCCCTCTTCTGAGACACAGACCGAGTAGAAAAAAATGGTACCATTTTATCATGAGCATTAATGAGGACCAATTATATGAAGATAGGTTGAAAATGGGTGAAGTCGTCCTTTAACCTATGGGTCTGGGGGTCCATGTATGATTGTGGGAGGTCCCCAGATGACAGTGAAGTGACAATTTAAGGTCTACTCTGTTAAGACCTTTTTAATACCTAAAGAAATAAGACCATTACTGCATCATGGGTAATCAACAAACTATACTATAAAAACTGGTCAAACATTGGTCAAATTGTCAAATAATATAAGAAAGAGGCAAACATTTTCAAAATGGCCCATCTACAGGCTCACAACGTCTCGCGTTGCAACTGCGAGGCGTTGTGAGCTTGTAGATCTGCTATTTTCGCAACATTTAGTCCAATAAGATTGAATGCCTACATTCCAAGTGCTTATTACAGGGTCCCCACGGTCATGACATTTCTGGAAATATTTCGAAATTAGAAAAAAAAAATTCCAGTCCTGGAAAAGGTTTGGAATTTATCTAGGGTCCTGGAAAATATTTGGCTATGCATTGTTTTTGGCTGTTGATTTTGTTGATCAAAAAAATGTATAAAAAAAATGTATATCATTACACAAAATATGCAACATAAGTAGTTTTTCGCCGAACGGGCTGTGTGATTGCAGCATAATGTATACCGCTAGAGCCCGACCAATACATCAGTCATTTTGGAACCCGATGCCAACATCGGACATCGGTCATTATTTCACCGATGTTTTTTATCATTAATTTACCATACACTAGAACGTTGGTACTGCTATTTTACTAAAACTACCCAGTAAGGATATGGATAATTCCTTTTAACAGGTCGTTCATGAAAGTCCTTGCGGTCTTGTTTCCAATGAGCCAGTAGAGGTACTGGTAGCCTATAACACAAGTAAACTGCTTGGCAGCCATCTCATTCACTGTCAATGGCAGCCGCAGTGCATGTGTGCAAATCAAACAGTAGGCTAAACCCAACATTTGATCAGCAGCATATACTGTAGATTAATAAATGTGACAAAATACAGTAAAATCCTTAATATCCAGCAAGCAATAGAAATGAAATACTGGGGGGGAAAAAAACAGAGCTTATAGGCTATCATTCAAATGAAGAGAGAAGCTGTAACCTCACAACTCTGATGGACAAGAAGTAATAATCCTTTTGCAAAAAACATCCATGTTCTGTTTTAAACAATGATCCAAATGGGAAGTTTTCAGCAGTTAGAATCATGACAGTTTGACATTGTTTAAGCCATTTTTTGGTGGAATGGAATATGCTCAAACTGACTGATATACTGATACAGAACCATATATAGGCATATAACGTCACTGTCGGTGGTGGGAACCTTGTATGTCCAAAACCGGTCCTTTAAAAATAAAAACATTTAATAGTGAAAATAGCCGATCTTCAAGCTCACAACGCATCATATCTCGGCATGTTGGGAGCTTGTAGATCGGCTATTTTTAATTTCATGGACCCCCAGTTTAATAAGCATTAGGCCACGGACCCCCATTTGATACCATTTGCTATCTCTGGGAACCCAATCTATACTAAGAAATCCTAACTCTGAGAGTGTACAAATGGAACACTCAGAGTTAAAGTCATGTAACTCCTCAAGGACCCCTGGGGGTCCCTGGACCCCAGTTTGAGAACTGCTGAAGTAAGGCATTCATTTATGAAAAAACATAAAGTTGAAATATGGAAATACAAGGTTTCGGCCTGACAGCGAAGATATATATATATATGATTTAATCATTTGCATTTATCCATCAAAACATGTGTATTTGTATTTATTTGCTTGCTTTTTGTTTAAATGTTAACTTTATTACAAATCCAAGGTTTTCAAATTGATTTGGAAACGTAAAAGATTCTGACAATATATCGGTCAAAACATCGGTATCGGTGGTCTAGGACTCTCCAAAATCGGTATCGGAATCAAAAATCTGGCATCGGTCGGGCTCTATAACGGACGTGACAAAAATAACATCTACAAGCTCACAACGTGCTGCAGCATTATGCGTAGTTAGTCAGTACATTTGGCACGAAATTTGGAATGAAATTATACCATTCTATATTCTCTGCTTTATTTTTGCTACACTGGTCTTTGGGAATTGTACATAGGAGTATTATTATTATTGCGCTGAATGATTGTTATATAGGCCTGGAAATTGGGTTAAATATTCTGGAAAAGTTTTGGAAAAGTTTTGGAAATTCATTGGTAAAAATGTGTGGGGACCCTGTTATTAGGGTGGCGGTCCCCAGTTCAAATATGATTATGTTGGGGGGTCACGGCCTGAAAAGGTTGAGAACCACTGCCCTAGACTACGATCTGTAGCTGGTTGCGGCTCATGTCATTATTGGCCCCCCCCTGCTGTCCGTTGTTGTCAGAACAGGTTACAGTGACAGCGCAAAGGGCATTTCCCTCCCACTGCGTCCCGGTCACAGACAGACATGCAGTGGTATTTACCCAGCTATGTCCTACAGACACAGGAGACTGGGGACATCTGCTGTCTGCTTTGTGGTTTTATAATAAAGATGCCCGACTGATGGTTATAATCTACACTGTATGTACCAAACACTTGTAATAATATAATGGCTTGACATTGTACCGTAGCAACCCCCCCTCCACATGACTCAAACTGTGAGTACAAATCTGAGTGGTTTATGTAATCGTTGCTCCTTGACGGGAACCTGTGAAGTGTATAAACAGTGACTGAGTGCTTGTGTGTTTATGTTGCTTATGTAACATCATGTATTCACTCATCACTCACACACACACACACACACACACACACACACACATATTGTCCCCCTTTAGCTTTGTCTGTATTCTTTTCAGTAATAATGGTTGTCCTTGTCTTTACAGGCGGTGCGCTACCTGGCGGAATGTCGAGCCAACAGGGAGAAAATGAAGGGCGAGCTGGGCATGATGCTGAGTCTGCAGAATGTCATGCAGAAGTAAGACGCTGTCCCCACTGCTGCATCGCACACGCACACACATGCACACACATGCATTAGACTAGAGCCTGACAAATATGTCGCTTTGGCCAATGTATTGGTCATTCCTTGACCTTTTGGATGATATTGGAATCGGCAATTATGCAGCCAATGTGTCCCAATTCTAACCACTACTGGCATCCCTATTTTGGGCATGTCATATGTGTGAACTTAAGAAAATAGAGCTTGTAGATCAGCTATTTTTGAACATTTGTAAATAGGGCTTAAGTGGTTAAATAAAACATTCAGCTTATATGTACCTTTTTTATATTTACTTTGTATTACATTGTATAATTCAAGTTAAATTTTTCAAATAGAAACTTTAATCAAATCAAAGTTTTTCAAATTGATTAGAACATTTTGCACTATTTGACAAAATATCAGTCAAAACATCAGGAAATCCGTAGTCTAGGTCAGGGCTCTCAAAAATCGGGACTGGCATCGGTCGGGCTGTAACACACACGCGCTCACCGCTCACGCACACTTGTGCTCACTATGCACTTTTTACTCAAAACCTCATACTGGGATTGGTTTTGTTTTGAACACACTGTGTGCGTCTGTCTGCAGATTTTCAGTACAGGAAGATATCCAGGGTTGCCATGTCAGGATGAATGTAATGAATGTTGAATTAGAATAGGACAGGAAACAATTAATTTGCTGTTTCTGCACATGAAAGATTTGAATGCATCCTGCCATCTCTTTAGAATTTCAAAATGAATCTCCTCTGTGTTTCCACTGATGTCGGATTGTGCTGGAGTTGGCAGTTTGTTTGTTTTTGTGTTTTTTTGCAGGGGTGGCTTACTTTGTATTGTCATTTAAGAGGATTTGTAACTCGAGCTTATTTTGAGCTGACATTTTTTTTATCAAGCCTTTTCTTCTGCCAAAAAGAATGTGCACTGAAGACATTTTGCACCTCGCAAAAAAAAACATGCTAATCACATCCAGGTCACTCAGGTTGCGTCTGAGGCATGGTAATTTGTTCAAGGATAGCCAATGTTACTGGAGCGCTAAGTGGTTTGCTGGTTATCATTAGCACTCGGATAAGAATAGGCCTATTTTCAAGTGTCTGGCAGCAGGTTGTTTGAGCACCCCCTCCCCTGTAACACAGCCTTGGCCACCCTGGAGTAAACCAGTCACTTCAGCTAGTCCATCAAGAAGAGCCCTGAAGTAACAGCAGAAACCCCCACCCCCTCCTCGCTGATGTTCGAGTCACTCTGACTTTGGGTAGAGGTCGATCATTGCCGGAGAGAGTGGAAACACATGGCTGTGGGGGCATGTCTGGCCAAGTGGGCACCAAACTGGTGTGAACACTCTTATCTATTCCTTCAATCCGTGCAAAGCTCAAATTGGCGTAGGGCTTTGCTTCCTATTAAATGTTAACAGGAGAAGTTGGGTCACAGTGGAAGGTCCTGTCCCCAGTCTTTCCCCACACAACGAAAGGGAATGTCTGGCTCTAGTCTACAGCATGGCTGATGGCATAAAGGAATGTGTTTTGCTGCCAGGGAGCATGAGGTTCCCAGAGGGCAGCTGTGCCAGATATGTCCCAAATTTTATATTATGATGCAGTCCTGCCAAAATATCTTATTATTCTTAGTGTCACACACTAGGGATGTCACAAACGGATAGAGTTGGAATTATTATTATTATTCATATTTACATAATTAATGGTAATTTTGTCCAATCTGTTTGGGAGAGTATGTTAATACATTATAACTTATACAATTGGGGTGGTTGTATTTTGTCTCCCTGCTCTTCTATTGAGACATTTAGATCGTGTCAAAGGTCATGTCTCACCTAGACACAGGATCTGACATGAATTTGACCTGATGGTCAAGATTCAATTTATCCCCTAAGCAAGCAGGCAGGCTCTATTAGCTCAATAGTAAAAATGGCAGCACTTGCGCAGGAAACCGGGTTCAAATCCGGGGTAGAAGAGGAAAGTTACATAGTGCACCAACATACATAACCCGAAATGAAAAATGCATGCACACAGAATGAACGTCTATCAGAATAGTAGACACTCATTTAGGCTCCTTTACTAATAATTGTGTTGTCATCTGCACAGCTCAAATGCAGTAGGCAACTAGGCATCCTACACAGCTTGACCCAGCTTAGGCTACTGGCTGCTTGTAGGTTAGTCAACATATTTTATTAAGGAAGATTAACTTGTCAATGTGCTATGGTATCTATCTGCTGCTTTGCATTCTGCATGAGAACACCTGCTCCGATGGCACAGCCATGGACATCCCTGTGTTTCATTTTCTTTCACTTTTGCTCTCTCTCTGAACAGTGTGGAAATGCATATTTATTATTATGCAAATTAGCCAATACGCCGAAAGCATATTCGGATACTTTTTAATGGACGGCTAACCAAAATTACCGTTGACATCACATACCCAGCCCAGGGGGGGGTGATATGCCGTATCAGCCGTAAGCTCTCAAATGAATGGTATTCAAATTGTGCTCAGAATTGACTGAAAGGATAGCCCCTTGACATGTAGCATCACTTTCATTGACTGAAAATCTGTTGAATAAAAAGAGAAAAAGATTCTCTTTAGCAGCTGTCTACTTTTCCACTTGTGTTAAAACACTGAAAAGAAAGAAAAACATGCAGTACTGTGTATGGCAAATTATCGCAATTATCAATATTATTGCATACCTGCCCATTCTTTCGGTTAGGGGAGTGATACACCTTTACATCAGCAAAGATGTTACCCTACCAACTCTGCTGTGTATTTCTGGAACCTTCATAAACCGAATACCAATGCATTTCATCCCATCAGAGTCATCAAGAGAATGACACAAGGTTGAACCCACAACCCCAAGCCTCTAGTTTTCCCGACCTTTTTCCATGCACTTGCTAGTCGAGTAAAGTCAAGTAACTGTTATTTATTAAGCATAGTAAAAACAGTTGACCAAAGTGCTGTACAGCACCATAAAAACGGAAGATTAAAGAAACGGATGCTAAGCAGAATAAGAACAAAATAGAAACATGAGAATGAAAATGGCATAAAATATAACAGACAAACAATAACGCAACAAATGGAAGATGGAAAAACAGCGTTCATGATCTGCAGAATGTGAAAAGTTGTGCCAGAAGAGAACCCCTACTAAAATCCTAATTCTGCTAACAGAGCTGTAAGGACAGCACATGCCTTCTCTATGTGCTCTTGACTGGTATGTTTGTCCATATTTAACACTTTGCTATGGAGAATCCACGTGGGGTAGGCTGACTCGGTGGGGGGAGTGTGCCTATTTTTGCAGTGGAAAGGCTAGGCTGCGACATGTTTGGCCCCCCTTTGGCAGGGGAACACCCCCTGATGCAGCTGGTGCTTGGTCTACAATGTCTGGCGAAAAAAGACAGCGACCTTTGCAAATATCAGCCTCTTGGCTCTGGTAAGGTCATGGTCAAGACTGAGTTCCATCATAACTCCTTACGGGGAGGGTTTTTGTTTTGTTGTAATGGTTGAAATTGGTGTTACTACTGTACTGTATGTCTATGAAACACATCTGTTTGGTTTCCAGTGTTCCACACCAGTATCTAATGCAACAGGCTCTTTGGGGGTCAAATTTGAATGTTTGCATTATTTTCAGTACTGACATCTTTAGGAAGGCAATGTAAAGTAAAACATGTCTGACAGAGCCAACAACAGCACAGTTCCAATTTATTATCTACACATGCGGTCTATATTATGTACTGTGATATCATCACTGACAGCCTTTTTAAAACACCCCTTTAACCCATTAAGACCTGAGGCCGATTCTACAAATCAGTAGTTCTCAAACCTTTTCACGCCAAGGACCCCCATAATGATAGTTATTTGGCCGCGGAACCCCATCTGAAAATGTTTTGTGCCAGGGACCCCCAGAAGAGAAGATTGTTAAAAAATGTTTTTTATTCTTAATCATTTTTTCAAACACTTTCAAGATTTCTCAAAGATGTTCAAAAATAGCAGATTTACAAGCTCGCGGCACGAAGTGACGCGCTGTGAGCTTGTATGTCTTGTATATATTATACGCTAAAATCTAAAATGACACGAATTCTTTCCTGGTTTTAATGGGAAAGACTCGTTTAGGCTTATTTGTCATTTTGTGTCATCACAAAGTTGTTCCTTTTTAAATAAACTGGGGTAAGACCCCCAGGATACGCCAGTGTCCCAGGCTCAAACTCAACCTACTCTTACACATAGCCCACAACATCACAATGAAACATTTCCAAAACGTGTAGCTCCTTAGGTCAGAAACTACAGCGTACCATAAACCGATAGCCCTTAACACTTGTTGACGATTCTTCATTCTTCAAGGAGCACATCCCCGGGGGAGACTAAACTGCTGGCCTCTGAGATCTATGAGATCTTACAAAAAGCTGGGAAAGAGGAGGCTGAGCAGGCCGAGGCAGCGGCCAAGTCCTGCCGACGTAAGGCTCACTTCTTCCTGGGCGCCACCAACAAGAGAGCTAAGACCGTGGTGCTCCAAATCAACGGGCTGGATGACTCTGTAAGTAGGCACCAATGCATGCCATCTATCATGGAGACATACATACAGTACATACAGTACACTGCCTATACAGTACCTCTTCTTCTTCGGCTAATTCCTGTCAGGGGTTGCCAGCCACAGCGATTTCCATCTGTGTTCCACATACCCTAGTAAATACCAAACCCTATAATATCCAGCACAATCACCCACATATGGATACTGTAGGTTCGATTGATGCATTGACCCCCACTTGTTAAGTTATTACAGTTGAGACCAGGAATTGGTTGGAGGGCGGTCAATGTGGATGCTGTCATCGTTGACATGTTTTCCATTTCAACAATCTGTGTGTGTGTGTGTGTGTGTGTGTGTGTGTGTGTGTGTGTGTGTGGGGGCAGGCGAGAGTGGGGTGCAAGGTCAGGTTGTAAATGCCAGCCATTGAACAGTGGGGCATTTAGATTGGACCTGAATACAGCACTGTGGGGATCCTGCAGCTAGCCAGATCAAATTACAACAGACGCGCTGAGAGCAGACACAAAACAACAGACTAGATGACAAGTGATAGTTGCAGGTGCGAAAAAAAACTGTTGGGGTTCTTAAAAAAAAATCCTCACCTCAAATACAAGGAAATACAGCAACAACAGAAGAAGTAAAGAGAATAATATAGAATCTGACCAGAATGTCTGCACTCTCTCATTTACACAGATAGCCCCCCTTCACACACATAGTCGAGTAGAAGATCGAGGATCAAGCATTTCCATAGTGCCCTGTTATTATGCCTTTGACAAATAGTTCATTTGATGTGGTTCATTTGTCGACAGACTCGGAGGAGTCTGTGTGAGGAGGCCTTGCTGAAGATCCGTGGGGTCATCAGCTTCACCTTCCAGATGGCCGTCAAGAGGTGTGTGGTGAGGATCCGCTCTGACCTCAAAGCCGAGGTAAGTACGTGTCTGGAGCACATACAGCACAGTAGCATGACTTGGGGCTAATTTAGCCCAATTCATGATTTATGCATAGTGTTGTGTGCATGTGTTTTTATGTCAAGTGATGCGTTGCACATGCTGCTGGTACACAATGCTAAAGTTAAGGAATAAATCATTGGGCAATAAACTCCTCAACATACAGCCTGCTTTGTTTTATGATGGACTAACTAGACTTATCACTTTGTGTCTGCCAGGCGCTGGGTACAGCGATCAGCTCCACCAAAGTGATGACGGCTCAGCAGGTGGTAAAGGCAGAAGATGGAGCCGAGGTAAGGATCATTAAGGAGAAAAGGTGATGTTTAACTCGTAGAGGGTCTTGTAGAATCTGAGAAAATAAATTGTCCTGCCGCGATGATCCATTCCATAGTTATTGGCATTGAATAGTAAACGAAACCAGCTCCATTTAGTTGTGATCACGTGATCTTTGGCTGTGCTCTTCATCATCATCATCGCCCTCTAGCGTAAACCATTGAAAACACCACACACTTCAATTAGTCGAGCCCTGGGCGAATGAGTTAAGGCTATGTAGCATATTCTCAGTGTTATCTTTTAGATGACAATACAGCTTATCATAGGTGTATGCATGTATATATATTGGTGTTGTTTTTTATGTGTTCAGGAATCCATAGCGTTAATTGAACTCTGAGAATGTACAAATGTAACTGAATGGACCCGTCTTGCACAGAGTTAACCTCGTAATAGCGAAATAGCGAAAATAGCCAAACTACAAGCTCACAAGGCATCATATCTTGTTGTGAGCTTGTAGATCGGGTTTATTTTTTTGTCTCTTAACGACAAGCTCAAGGTTCAAAGTGGTTGTCGTTATAGGAGATCTATACTGTAGATTTATTTTTTTAAAGATATTTTTTGGGGGCTCTTGCCTTTATTGATATGACAGTAGACTGACAGGAAATGGGGAGAGAGATGGGGGGGGGGGGGGGGTGACACACAGTAAAGGTCGTCGGGATCGGGAGTCAAACCCGTGACGCGCTGTATGGCTGGATTACCAGCATATGTGGTATGCGCCTGGACCGCTAGGCCAGCGGGCGCCCCTATACTGTAGATATTTACTGTGCATTCCCACTTATGCCCTCAGAGCATTGTTAAACATTCTCAGCACTTAACAAGACATTATGACTATATATTTTTTAATGAAATGTTTTATTTTTTCAAAATCAATTTCTCTGTTACATCATAAAAACATTGATGATGTAACATCATCATGTGTATTCCTCAAGTGAAACCAAGGTCCAATCCAATTATAATGGGAATTACCAGGTCAGATCATATTGAGTTATACATATTGTGACCACCAGAGGTCAGTCCTAGCTCAGTCATGTATTTAATTGTCTGAATAGAACACATTGGCCCTAACTTTGAATGCCAGGGTGTGTATCTGTATATTTTGTACCACTTAACAACTTAATCCTGAAACGGCTCAATTCCAGGTAGGTGAAAAAAAATAGATTTTTCTTTTTACAAATCTATCGATTTAGCACAGGCAAGAGCTTGTAGGTCTGCTATTTGTCTTCATCCATGGCGAAAAAATACAAAGGTCCGTGATTTTCTGAAACGGACACAAATGACAAACAAAGACCCCTTGCCCTAAAACGCACTCACACATTCATACCAGGACACGGGTAAGGGAAAGGAGAGAAAAACGATATCTATATTGTTTTCCTAATATGTTCTGTGTGTGTGTGTGTGTGTGTGTGTGTGTGTGTGTGTGTGTGTGTGTGTGTAGCTGATGTTGCCATTCCAGGAGGATGACGAAGTGGTGGTGGAGCACAACACAGACATCCCAGACTACCTGCCTGAAGATGAGAGTCCGTCCGAGGAGCATGACAAGGCTGTCACACGCGTGGGCTCCATCACTGACGGCATGGGCTGGCTCAGCACGGCCGCCAACTTCTTGACCCGGTCCTTTTACTGGTGACCACTTCCTGTGCCCTCTCCTCCACCTTCCCCACAAAACTACAATTAAACCACCGCCTTAGCCCCCCACCCACCTTAGGTCTAGCCCCAAGCTCTGCTGTCTGACTGTATTCACCCCTATACACTACCATAGAGTCCACTGTGCAAAGCACATAGAATCTGGCTTTGTGTGCTCAACAAGTGCTAGACTTCCAAGTGGAACATGCAATAACTTGTAAATATGTATGATGCCATGCAGAGCTAATGAGCCAGCTACTGTATTCACTTGCTGCATATGTATCTCACAAGCCATAGCCAGAGAACTAAGAATCTGTCAACTGTTTATTTTTATTTTATTTGTTTCCACACCTTGGACCCCCATCCCAACCCCCCAATGTGTCCATCGGCTCGATACCAAATCGTGTTGTGGAAATACACAGCGCTGATCTACTGCCTGACTCGTGGCACTGGTGGTAGGGATACAAGAAGAGTGGGCACCTCGATGCAAAATTGGCTATTTTGTCCAAAATGGTAAGTAAAATAGTGGGAAAATGGTCTTAAGTAATGTAAAGTATACACAATGTGAACATGCACGGTACATCATTATCAGACTTAAATGTAACCTTCAGCTTCTTGTTTAAGCCCCAAATGATTGGATATACAGGTTTTGTAGCAATTGTTGAAATGTTCAAGCATGTTCTAATCATGTATACTTTACATTACTTAACCGTTCTCCAAATATTTTATTTTGTTGTGCCCAGTGCCACTCTTCCTGTTACTGGTGGTAGGAAATCAGAGGTTGATGGTACTAGATGGTATTAGCAGAACGTTGGGAGTTCTTATGTTGTGCATGACTTTGGGTGCTCTTTCCCTTTATGTGTTTTCATATTCATTCTCTTTGATATATAGATTTTGTTTTCAACATTTTCTTTTGCCAATAATTTGATTATGCCTAATCCCCTCAACCGCCTCTCCTCTAAGGGAAAAAAAAGCATGCTCTAATAATTCTTGTGTGCCAATTTAGCTTGCTGCCCTCATTAATGCGCCTTCCTTGCTTGTGTGTGCCTTTTTGATTGTTTTATTTTTTGTCATTTTAACTTGATTCAAAAGATTTCCAATCTCTGTGCTTGTGTGGTTTAAACTTCATGCTTTCCCGCTAATTGTCCCTAGCAGCAGCAGGCTTCTCCCTAGCTTACATCTCACAGGGGCATGATGATCTAGTAGAACTAGTAATCTAGACACCAGCAGAAGACTAGCTCACTCAACCATTAGCTGCCTCATATTCTCTAGGACTGTTGTTGCAGTGATTAGCTACTAGTTAGTTAATAAGCTACCCGTCACTCCTGTTTCCAGAACAGCTTTGGACACCTTTGATTAACGCAGTGCAGAAAGATGCAAATGTGTGTTCTTTTAGTTTGTGTCTAGGCAATATGGGAACCCATTCGGTCCTTTTGTTTTTGCCTCCGGGGGCACCACCTCCCTTTTTGTGTAAAACAGGAACTCGGTTTGGCTCCTCCCCTTTTTTAGTCCTTTACCTCCCGAGTGCTTCTGTGTTTATATTTAAGGCAGTAGTGCTGTCTTGAGAATTTCATTTTTAGGTAGTGATTTGTTGACCTCTCCTTGTGTTAATTACACTGCCATTATAATTTATACTCCACAGAGAATGACTGTTTCTCTGGAACTTTTCACTTTCCTAAAAGCAAGTTCTTTCGGCGAGCGACTTGGTCATACGTCAAAGTATGAATTAGGCTTCAGGCTACTTATGATATTAGCCTAATGCTTTCACATCAGTGAGTCAAGGTACAGCAAGCAATAGCCTACGTCAGCATGTTAAAGACAACCTGGTTGAACATGTTGATGGACACCTGCTTGCCAAATACCCATGTCACTCTTTAGTTCCCTGACATTTGTCCATAATTGTAATCCCAGCTGTATAATTTTAATTTTCACTTTAGCCAGCAGTGTCCTTATAGAAAAGGTCTTGTTGGTGCATGCAAACTGCTTTCCTGTACACATGCACATAGCCTCGCACCGACCACAGCTGTCATGTAATGGAGGTGTACTGAATATATCAGGGGTGTGGATCTGATGTACATTTTGTAAATGGTGCCTGATATCCTGTACACTCAGACCTTACACGTGTGGGACATTTTGTTTGTCTGTTTATAATACTCGATTTGCAGATTCTAACAATTCATCACCACTGCTTATTGGGGTGGTATGGAAGGATGAAATGTGGCAGCAGTCTTTTTTATTTTCCATTAAGCCCCCCACCCTTCCCCCCCCCCCGCTTGAAGTTCTATGACAAACCTCCATTTTCTATCATTTCCTCTGATTTGCATGAGAGTCAAAGACATGGATGGATCACGTGAAAGGCTGGCTGGTCAACTTTGTTTTCACGGTGGAGACGTCAGTCTTTCGGAGTCAAACTGTCAAGAAGAAGACCACGGATTGACCTGAGGTGATCATGACAATCCACTTGAAAAGCAATAAGACATTGACAAGACGCATTCAACTGTGTGTTTAACAGTTCGGCAACAGCCATCTGATTATAGGTTTGTTTTGGAACAATGAATCAGACCCTCAGTATTAATGTTTTAATTGTATTTGAGTCTTCCTTATTTTTCCAATGTACACAGAGTCCAAGTTTCTAATTATTTAAGTTGCAATAAATTCCTGTTTTTGTTTTAATGTTTGCTACTACACAATACTGCATAGAATGAGTGTGTGAACATGTTACCATGAACCGTTAACTTAATTTTTAGTTGTTTTGATTCACCACATCAGAATGGCCGACTAATAAAAGTTAGCTCAGAAATGTAACAACTCATGCACAGAGTGTGTCTGTTGTCAAATGTAATATAATGTATGACAGATCTTTGAACAGTTGATTCCCACCCGCTGTCATGGCAAATAATGTTAAAACAAACATGAGATCAAAGTGTTTTGCTTGTCCTTTTTATCCACACTACATTTTGGGCACTAAAGCCAGTGAAAGAAATGCTGTGTCCAAAACCTACCATCAGTGGTGTGTTCTAGGTTTTTTCGGAGGGTATAAGATAATTATTCCCTGCACGACATGCACGATACGCTATCGCGTTTTCAATGGATGAAATGGTTATTAGACTGTATACGCTGTTCCCCCAAAATTGCACTGTATACGGCGTATACAGCGTAACACGGTAGAGCACAGCACTGCCTACCATGGCCATGTCAATCCGGACACTGTTCTCAAAGTTGAGTTCGAGGACCCCCTCAGGGGTCCTTGAGGGGGTTCCTAAGAAAGTGTACAGTTTAAAACACTTAACCTCCCCACATCTACGTGTTGTGAGCTTGTACTGTAGATCTGCTATTTGTGTTCATCCATGGCGAAATTCATATCAATTTGGGGATCCTTGACATGATGTTTGAGAACTACTGGCATTAACCCTCACCCTCTATAATGCAGCATCCTTGGTGGCCACACTTGACACACCAGCCCTGTGTCCTGTACCAAATTGCTGGGGGCAGCAACCATTCTACGCAAAGGGAGATACAGTCCTGTTTTCCATTACTGGGGCAGAAGTGAGGTGCCCCAGGGAGATGTTGTGGCTCACACCACCACCTCCCCCAGTCCTGGTGCTGGTGCAGGCAGGGGCAGGAGCCAGCCCCAGCTGCAAGCCCTGCAGACACGGCTGCCGCTTCCACTGCTGTGGGTCTGAGAGCATGTTGTGCCAAGCCAGTAATGTAGGGTTAGCAGGCCTTCGTTCGTTCTCTCAGCGCCATCATTATCGTGCTCAAGGTGATCCCATAATGAGAACCATTGTTCAAAGCATTGCAAACCATTATTTTAGTCATAAACGTAATGGTATTTGTAAATGTAGCAACCGCATTCTAAATGTATGATTTTCTATGATGGATGTGCCCTATGTCACAAATGTTCTTGTTTGTTAGATAAATGCAATCGTTTCACAGTAACCCATCATGGATGTGTGTTCTGAGCCATGGGCCCTCAAGGGAACAGTGTTTGACAGCTGCAGTGGTGGCATCCTCTTCAAAACGCTACAGGAGATGGGAACTGGGAGAACTCTGGAAGGGTCACATGTTTCATACTTCACCACTAGGGAGAGATGGTAAGCTTGGCAATCAAAAGCAGTAAAAAATAAATTAGAAAAAAACTTACTGTAGAAAATCTACTGAGGAGAAAAAATACTAATACACAGTAAGGTCCCTATTGTTAATTTAATTAGTATAAAAAAAACATTTTTTAATACACATTTAAATTAACACTGATGTATAGTACAGTACATGACGTTACATGTATTGAAAGCAGATTTAAAAGTAAATCTGACATATTGTGTATTAGAAATTCTAATAATGGGGGTAGCGATGTACTGGAAGCATCGGATAAATCATTTGCATGAGGGCAATTCTGATGCCATAAGATTTTATTGAACTTTGCTAATATAATATACAGCTTGTATGTCTCTTCGAACTGTTCTCAGTCAAGTGCATGTACTTTATAGTATTTTATTCATGCATATGCTGAATTACTTAAGTTTCTGCAGATAAGATATATTCTCCATAAAATACATAATGGCATTCTTCTCTCATTTTGAAATTTGTACCATAAAATGATCTCATTCCTATTCCTTGAGGCCTTCAGATAAGCTACAATACCCCATCTCCCCTTTTCTCATTTCGCCATGCACATCAGATAAGACACAATCAGTGAATGCAGTGTGTACAGTTGTTTGGTGATAACAGGCCAGTTGCATAGTTGTGCATAAATGTGCCATCGTTGTCGTCGGCCCTACCTGTGCGAATATTTGCATTGTTAATCTGGGTACAGGCGCCTGGGCCTGATGGAAAGTAGATAGGTGTATCTCACGGTCCCTAGGCTCAGGAGTTTTATTGGAGGTTCAGCTCCCAGTCAATGGGATCAGCCGTAAATCCCCCTCAGAGTGTGGCAGGAAATGATGTGACTCCGGCAATTTATGTCAAATAACTTTTGAGGATGTGTGAGTGTAGCGATCAGCGTTACCGGGGCGTGATAACTCTTCGCCAGGGGGCCCCGGAGGAGATTTAATTGAGACATTTTTCTTTATCTGGGGCGAAGAGCGAGAGCCGTGTTGTTGTGTAACGAGATGTAATGTCTCTCTTTATACGGAGGGTCAACATCCAGGATGAGGCAAGGTCACGGGCTGACTGTTTGAGCATCCAATTTACCCACCACTCCACAGTGGGAGAGGGTGCAGGTGGAGACAGGGCTGTATTAGGCGAGCTAGACTCCGTTCATTTTGCAGACACGCATGAGTATTTCTGTTAGGCTACATGTATAGAATACATAGCTTATGTCTGTGTGAATCTGAATGACGTTATGCTGTGTTGAACTAGGCCACCTATGTTAACTTGCATGCAGTGGTGTAAGAAGTACTCACATTTTACCAATACCACAATGCAGAAATACTCTGCTACAAATGTAAGTCCGGTATTAAACATTTACTTGAGTAAAAGTACAAAAGTATTCGCATTAATATATACATAAGCACTAAAAGTAAAAGTACTAATTTTGCAGAATGTCCCATTTCAAGTTTCCAAATGTATAAAAAATGCTTTGGAAATAGCAGATCTACAAACTCTCAACTCGTTGCAAAGTGACGCATTGTGAGCTTGTAGATCGGCTATTTTCAAATAGCCTAAGTATGCATAGGGCTGAAGTGGTTGATGCATATCTTGTAACGGCAAAAAAGGTAACTACAGTTGTCAAATAATTAGTATTAGAGTAAAAAGTACAATATTTGCCTCTGAGATGTAGTGGAGTAGGAGTAAACATATAGAAAATTGGAAACACTCCAGTAAGACCCAGTAAAGTAAAAAAAATCCTCAAAGGTGTACCTAAGTGCAGTACTTGAGTAAATGTACCTAGTTACTTTCCACCACTGCTTGCATGCCTTTTGTACATTTACCACATTCTATTGTGTGTGTGTGTGTGTGTGTGTGTGTGTGTGTGTGTGTGTGTGTGTGTGTGTGTGTGCGTGTGCGTGTGCGTGGAGTCCTCTCCAGCAGCGTGGAGCCCTGATGAGATGCGTGCCGTGCATGCACAGAGTGCAGCAGATCATAATTGTGGCCATAGCTCATTATGGCCCCCCCAGATGATTTGGAGCCACCGGGGGAGCCTCGCTCGTCCCTCTGACACCGCCGCGTTAGCCCCGGCGACGACGACTCCAGGCACTGATTGGTGAGATGAAATATTGCTGGCGAAAATTAAAAGGTCCCGGTGTCAAAATAATTCATGATATGCATATCTTCCTGCCCCTGATGAAATCGCTGATATCTGGATTAGGAGGATAATAAAAGTGATCATGCTACAGTTAAACTATTTCAGCGGCGGCAGGGGGAGGCATTCGTTTTATACGTGTCAAGAGGGGTGGATTGTGAGGTCAAGATGCGTGTACAGTGTGCATGTGCGTGCGTGTGTAGGTGTGCACATATAATATTGGTGTGAGCATGTGTTGGTGTGTGTGTGTGTGTGTGTGTGTCTGTGTGTGTGTTCTCTGACGTTACCAGCCTTTTGGCTGAGTGTGTATGTAGCCTACGTGCAACCCCTGTCAGATTGTGTGTGCTGGGTCACTCCACACCCCACCTGTGATTTGAATATCTGCTGTAATTGTCCCAAAACGGCTCATCAGTGGATCTGCCGGCTGGCATTAGGGCCCAACAATATGGTGTGACATTCAAATTCCCCTCAATGACAGGTTATTAGGAGCCCCAAGCAGCCGGCACATAATTAAGCACCATAACGTTGACCTGTAATATGAAGTGATGGCAGAGTCATAATGGGCAGGAATGAAATGGGCACTTTGTTAAAACACAGGAACGCTGAGCAGAGAACATTGTTCAATAGCACCTGGAGATTTTTAAAAATAAAAACTGTACTGTCATCGCCGGCTCTCACATAGGGGACACGTCTTTGAGGACAGAGGAAGACACCTTTATTCTGCAGCACTTATTCTAAACAAAATTCAACTTCAACGTCTATTCATACTTGGCAAATTAGTCGTTTGGAATACATTTCACTTGATGTCCATTTCTACCACAGAGACAGTGAGTAATCTTGCGAGTTTGACACTCAACGCAACACTGGTGTTGCATAATAACTCAACTGTTATAACACGTAGACGTTGTGATGAGCAATTCGCCCATCTGGTTTTGCCATCCACTCCAAATGGTGTTTTTTTTTAGCATAGCACCAGTGGTACCTGTAAATCGTCCTGCAAACCGCAGCTGAACGACAATGTTTGAGCGTGCACAAAACGTGCCTCTATGCTGTGCATGTGTTTGGTTGCACGCCAGGGCTCATCAGTAGGTTAATGATTGCATCATCTAAAATGGAAGTTGTTGTGTGGTATCTTTTTGGCCATAACTGTTAAAGATGTAAATGTTAATGGTCGACAATGTGAAGTACCATAACAAGCATACATGTTTTATGACTCACTTCTTCCTTCTTTTGATTGAACTGGACCCAGAGCTCACCTCTAGACAGTAGAACAAAGGAAGTGAGTATGGTAAACTGTGGGCCAGGGGCCTGTGTAATGGTGGGTTTGTGGCAGGGCTGCTGAACAGAAGGTCTACAATCCTACCCCCCCCCCCCCCCCCCCCCTTCTCCCTATCTCTTCCACACTCTCTCTCTCTCATTCTCTCTCTATGCCAGCCCTCCCTCAACCCCCCCCCTCCCCCCCCCTTTCATAACGGTGGCAGATGGCTGCAGATGAATCCCTCATAATCATGTCAGGACGGCTCCTCCGATCCCAATTCATCTCTTTAAACACATTTCATCAGACGCAGAATTACACAAAGATAAAGGCGGCCCGGCAGACAACAAAAGCACACAAAGATCATCCTCGCAAACAAGTGCTCCTGGTCTCTAACAC
Organism: Gymnoscopelus microlampas; assembly: GCF_963454915.1. NCBI lineage: Eukaryota > Metazoa > Chordata > Actinopteri > Myctophiformes > Myctophidae > Gymnoscopelus > Gymnoscopelus microlampas. The sequence continues at coordinate 13,654,984 of NC_139959.1, read as the reverse complement.
CACTTAATCATTACTGCTCCTGTTAGATTTTCTCTTTTTTGTTTTTTCGGCCTTGCGTGCCTCTGCACAGAAACTTCCATTTCTTTCCCCTTCTTTCACCTTATGTTCTCTTCTTGTATTATGTTTGTACCATTCCATGTACTGTGCCTGTCTTTATTACACATAAATCTCTCTAACACCTGTGTGTGTGTGTGTGTGTGTGTGTGTGTGTGTGTGTGTGTGTGTGTGTGTGTGTGTGTGTGTGTGTGTGTGTGTGTGTGTGTGTGTGTGTGTGTGTGTGTGTGTGTGTGTGTGTGTGTGTGTGTGTGTGTGTGTGTGTGTGTGTGTGTGTGTGTGCGCGTGCGTGCGTGCGTGCCTGCCTGCGTGCCTGCGTGCGTTTGTGTAAAATCACATTCTCCTCTCCTCATTGAGTCCCAGTTTCTAATGGTTGCCCTTTTTGGTGGGGTGATAATTTGCCACAAAGAGATTTGTGACCCCTCCCCCTCCCCCCCCACCCACCTCCATCCCTCCCTCCCTCCCTCCCTCCCCTGCTGTGACCCTTCGTCACCCAGCCGCGCGGCGCCGTTAATTGTGGATCAGGTGAAGTTTGTCTCAGCTCATTTCAGAGCCATGCTCTACTAGGGCCATTCTCCCCACTCAAAGGCCACATCATTTCACAGCCTCATACTTCTCATTAATCCCCCCCCGAGTGGCTGCTCCCCGAGTTCCAGATCACAGATTTGTTTTGCTCTTGTTTTCTGACTCACTGCCCACCCGCGACCCCCATCCACCCACCCCTCTCCTCGTATCAACCCCCACAGCGAGACCCCCCCCCTCCCCCCCCACTCTCCTGTGGCACTGTTCTTGACTTTCACCTTCACCTCTCTGTCCAATGACAAAAGTAGCAGAAATAGCTGATCTATAAGCTCACAGCACGTTGTATCGCGATGCGATGTGAGCTTGTAGATCAGCTATTTTTGTAATTTTTTGAAGATTTTTCTTTTTTTGGGGCGGGGGGAGGGGGGGGGCATACAAATTGTGGAAATTGCCTTTTTGGATTTTGTGGATAAAACGCGCAATATTTAGTGAAAAGCAATTGACAAAACAATGGTAATTGATGAAAAGACTGGAGGTCTGTGTGTGTGTGTGTGTGTGTGTGTGTGTGTGTGTGTGTGTGTGTGTGTGTGTGTGTGTGTGTGTGTGTGTGTGTGTGTGTGTGTGTGTGTGTGTGTGTGCGTGCGTGCGTGCGTGCGTGCGTGCGTGCGTGCGTGCGCGCGCGCGCGCGCGCGCGCATGCATGTGTGCTTGTGTCTGATCAGCACAGCACTCAGACTTTTCATTCATTGCTGTTAAACTTTTTGTTGATTCATAAATTATTCATGAGGAACACTGAGGATCCCTCATTAACATAAAATAACAATTTGCAAATTTATGGAAACTCCTAATTACTTGCCTTATTTGCCATGACCATATTAAATATTCATAAATATGTGATTTCCTTTTTTATTTGACTGTGATTCAGTTTAATCTACTATTTCGTTCAATGAGAACTGAGTGTACGTTTGCCAAAACAAAAACATTACATTCAAAATAGAATATTGTTTTTGTTTTTAACCATTGGGTTAATTTCTTTCAGAACATCTCTAAGAGACATTATAGATGAGAACAACTGCCGCCACATATTGCTTTATAGTTATGATATGGTCTGTGTGTTATAGGACAGTGTTTCCCAAACACTAGGTCAGGACCCAAGTTTGGGTCGCAGGTAAAATGATCCCTTTTTTCCAATATTTGCAGAAGGTCCGTGGCCAAATACATATCAATTTGTGGGTCCTTGACACGAAAAAGTGTGAGAACAACTGTTCTAGAAGGTCATTGGTCAAATGAAGAGAAACACTTAAGCATTATTATGTGCGCTATAGTTTTCTTCTATTACACAAAAGATAGATACCTTTATTGGTCAGGCGCCAGAGACAGCACAGCAGTAAAAGTTACAGATACAGGGCAAATAAGTACACTAGGCACGGAATAATAACATCACAATAAAGACACCCTCAAACAAATATGAATAAATTATACTAAGATTATTTATTTTTTGCCATTTTTGTTATAAAGATTATATCTCACAACCACCAACACCTACAAAATATTCAGTATATGTTCACACAACACAGCAAGCATGTGTTTTGATAGACACAGTTGAGTTTACTTGTAAGATCTGTTGTGGACTTTAAAATGGAAGTGGATCATATGGAGGTGGCATAAAGTAACACAATCATGAATTAATTCACACCACGCTGTACATATGAAATGCACTGAACAGGAGATTATCTGAATTAGCCCAGAAATGGAAGGGATGAGAAATGAAAACAGACTTGAACGCTGGCATTTTCCTTTAAATAACAGGCTACACGCAGCCTAATGTTGTTTGCAGCCTTCGTTTCATAGTAATTCAAAATCTGAATGCGTTCACTCATTTTGGCTTTCATCCAGAACTAATCTTTTTCATTTTCCTTTCTGTGGTCTGGAAGTTAACTTTCACTCTGCTTCATTTCCATTACCCCAAATTGAAAAAGACAGAGCGAGAGAACAAGAGAAAAGATGATTCTATCTTTGTCTTTGTGGTGTCTTTTTTTCCCCCTGTCTAAACAGTAAACTACAGTTGTCAGAGGAAGTCTATGTGAGCCACATTGTTGTAAAAATCTGAGTCTTGGGTCCCAGCTGGGACCATCAGATGAGGTCTCTTGCTGTCGCTGCGTCTGTTGGCAAGACTGCGTTTAACCTCAAATTTATGACTTTGTTATATCAGAATTAATTACAGACATTTCCCCCTAAAGTGAGTGACGTTGACGAAAATGCTAAGTGCAGGCAATTTACCTCTATTTGCAGATTAATTTGGGCCCACCTGTGATGCTTGGTGTGCTAAGTAGGTACATCAGTTTTAATTACAGACCTCGCAGAGTGGGTTTAGTTAAATTACAGTATTAATTATCACATTTACCAGATATCAGAGTGACAAACGGTTGCGGAGAAGCACTTCCTGCAAAGCCTCCTGTTCTTCCAGACGACACCTTCTCTCCGTGTCCTTCAGACAACCTTCAAACAGTTGGACATGATGGAAGCTTTCGCTTCATCAAGTTGTCTAAGAAGGGGACGCATCTATTCTCATCAGGCCCCCGAAGACTGACAAAGACCCAGTCTCTGGAGTAGGGGTCAGTAAAATGATTATTTATACAGAAATCAGAGCATGAACGAAATCCCAACAACCCGGAGAAAGTTGTGATACAAATATGATAGCATTGTACACAGCAAAATGGTGTTAATAACTACATTAATGATTTTGCTGTGTTGACTGGAAAGGAAACGCTATGTGGAAAATCGTCACCAAGCTGTCACCGCCATTGTAAAAGGAGAATAAGTGTCCTTTTTGCGCACATCATTACCCGCTCCATTCAGTCAGACACATTCATCTCTTAAAGGATAATATGATTCATGCTTGACTGCCATTTCCACAGAGTACATCTGAAAGAGAAAATAGCAACCTTTGACCTAAGGGATCCATTCTGCATAGACGACTAGACACTAGAGGATCCCTGCTCAGTGTAAAATATTAACCTTCTCCCTGTTGTACATTACCTATATGAAAGTACATACACAATCAGATTTCCTCAAGTGATGATGGAGGAAACAAACATATGGGGATTAGGATGTTCTACTTTTTGTGAGTCAGTTGGTACCCACACTAGTATATTAGTGTATGGCAAATGCATGGTCTGGAATACATCACACGTCTCCACTGTGTGACGTTACCGTCCCAACCACTGTGTAGAGGTCCAAAGCCACCCAGAAACCTGTCCAAGTTCAGCACACACACACACACGCACACGCACACGCACACGCACACGCGCACGCGCGCGCGCGCGCACACAGTCCTCATTTAGCCCTTGGCTGAGGTTCTCTCCACTCAAAGTACTATATTAATCATAATCACACAACACCATTAGACTATGTCATTCTATTAAAGAAATCACATTATCATACATTTCATTAATTAAAGTCTAACCCAGTCACTCTGCTCTGAGGAGTGCCCTATCTAGACGCTAAGAGCAGGAGATGAGGGGTGGGCGAGGGAGGAGGTGGCAGAGGCCAGGACACTCCACCACTCGCCATCTCTCCAAAGTGAAATCAAGGGGATAGATTTGCATGACATGGGCCTCTGGAGTGTGTGTGTGTGTGTGTGTGTGTGTGTGTGTGTGTGTGTGTGTGTGTGTGTGTGTGTGTGTGTGTGTGTGTGTGTGTGCGTGTGTGTGTGTGTGTGTGTGTCAGGGGCAGCTTAGACAATAGCAACCGATGAGTGGTGTGGATGAGTGTGTGTGTGTGTGGTGGGGGTGGGGCACGAAGCAAAATGCTTCTGACAAGTGTCCTCTCTGAGAAGAGAAAAAACAACGAGGAAGAAAGCATGCGAGGAGGAGGAGGAGGAGAAGGAGAACCTGCCTACATGCAGCACATAATCACAGACTGGGTCAGAGGGGCCATGATGCGGCACGATGCTACTTAGTGTTTAGATCCGATGATTCTCATGTCAAGGACCCCCAAATTTATATGTAGTTTGTAGTTAGCCGTGGACCCCTATCAGAAAATATTTTGTGCCAGGGACCTCCAGAAGAGAAAATTGGTGTAGAGATTTTATAGAATTATTCTAGATTCAAGATGTTTTAAAAAATCAAAAATCTAAATCAAAACTAGCCAGTCTATTTGAGCTTGTAGATCGGCTATGTTTTAATAAGTAAAGTATAAAATAGGGTTAAAGTGGTTGTGGTACAATATAAATTTGTTTTGCAGGGGACCCCATTCAAGGGTTGGCTCTGTTCTTGGTCCGCTCATTATTTCCCTCTACACCAAATCTCTTCGCGGAAAAATAGCCGATCTACAAGCTCACAAGATCTGCTATGTTCGGCCAATGTTACCCCCAGAATAGGGATGCAAGGGTTCAAGTGCTTAACTGTGAAGAGATACACCCATGTCAGACATAACACCATAAAATCACCAGTGTTATTACACTCTCAGAGTTAAATTAACTCTCAGGATTTTTGCTGTGAGGCACTAGATGCGATAGCATGGATTGAATGGACCTACCTCAAGGCTTTTTTCATTATCATTTGTCAACCCTCTGCAATTATGCTGTAGATTACACCTATGAAAACCATTTATGATACATAATTAGACACAGACGAGCAGAGATAATGAGAGTCAGGCAAATGCATCCCCTTCAGTTTCCTGCACAGATGTAACAAAAGTGACAAATCTGAGATGGAAATAGCTTGAGCGGTGTCAAGGATAGCTTTCAAAGTCTTGTGTGGAAGATTTTGAAATCGGCTTTGCATTTCTGCATGGCATTATTGTGTCTTTTGTATATTGGCACATTGATAGTATAAAATACAACTACAGTCACTGTATAAAGATAAGCTGTACAGACGCAGAGCATATAGTGGAGCATGGAAATGTTATTTGCTTAAAATTATTTTATAATATGTATATTTTTCTATGCACTGTCAGGTTTATGTGTTAACATTATTCTGTCTGAACCACTTAAACCCTCTGTACTGAGGGTGTAAAATGGACCTGAGTTGCAACTTTACTTTTTTTCACTCTACACCAAATCTCTTTGCCAAAAATTGCAGATATACAAGTTGACAACGAGGTGCGTGGCACATTGTGAGCTTGTATCAGCTATTGTTGGCGAATCTTCCCCCCAGAATAGGTTTGCTGGTTGGTGGTTAAATCTCTCGTATCTTAACTGACTTTGTCTCTCACTCTTCCAATTATTGCTTTTTTTTATTACATTCCTTTACACCAGTGGTTCTCAAAGTGTGGTCTGGGGACTACCAGGGGTCCTTGAGGGGGTTCCAGGGGGTCCCTGGAAAAATTTGTTATAGCATCAAAATCAGTTTTACCACTTTAACCATATTTTATAATTCTGCCATTTCAAAATCTACAATCTACAAGCTCACAACGTGTCACGAATCACGATGTCACACGTTGTGAGCTTATAGATCTACTATTTTAAAGAATCTTTAAAAATGAATAATTCTGAAAGGTTTTAACAAAACAAATTTCTTTTGGGGGTCCCTGGCACAGCACCTTTTCAGATGGGAGTTTGCGGCCATATATCAATTTGGGGGTACTTAATATGAAAATGCTTTACACCCCCATTTCTTTACACCCTTTCTGCCCTCCCCTCTTTCTACATACCTGCCATTCACTCCTTCTTACTTGCTTATCACTCCACACTCCCTCCACATGTCTGTCTGTCTCTCCGTCTCTCTGCGTCTCCCTGGGTCCTGATTAGCATGTGTAGTGTATGTTCTGTCACGCTGTAGTGTTGACCTGTGCTGTCATCTCCCTGATTACCTCCCTGATTCACTTTCCTTGTTTAGTAATGTGCAATCAATCATAATCAATTAGCCAAAATGTTGAATCATTAAATCCATTACCATTAATTAAAATAATTATCACTTTCTGCCAATGCTTCATTACCAGTGTTGTCTAACGTGTCTGCCGCGCGCGTGCACACACACACACACACACACACACACACACACACACACACACACACACACACACACACACACACACACACACACACACACACACACACACACACACACACACACACACACACAGACACAGTATTTTCCTGTTCATCCCTCCCCCCGTTCAAAAGTAAAAAATATTTTGAAAGTTATTTTCAAACCTCACTTTTGATAACAATTGTACAGTTTCTCTAATGTTGGTCACAATTGTGATTAATTGCTAGGTTTAAAGAAATGTATGTATTGGTGTCAACAGTTTGTCTAATTAGTGTATAGGTTACATTAATACGCTTTTGTAACATTGTCTTCTTGAAGGGCTTTAAAGTGTGTATACATCAAAGAGCCTGACAAGAGTCAACACCCTAATGGCACCCCCGGGTACCTCACTGTTCTTACTGACATAAACTAAGCTGTTGTCTCACTGTCTGAGATGTTCTTCCCTCTCTCCCATAATGCAATTCAACGACTCTAATAGTTCCCCTCTCACACACGACCAGGAACTGTCTATTCTTCCACCTCAGACCCACATCGTCTGTTTCCTAAAGGACAGAGGAGAGTGTAGAGACAGGCGGAACATAAATGATGTGTAAACATCCAGGGAGAGTCACAGACGCTCATTTAAAAAGCCCTGAGAGAGAGAGAGAGAGAGAGAGAGAGAGAGAGAGAGAGAGAGAGAGAGAGAGCAGTTAGACCAGGACACTGCCTCAACCGCAAGAGAGATCTTTCCAGACGATTGTCAGTGTGGTATTCTTCTGCGCTCCTGTTGAAATCTGAATAGACCTGTCATTCCCAAGCCCTCAATAATTACTCACGTACATTTTATTTTCCTTGAAAGCTGGGCTGTTGGAGCAAAGGCTGTTGGCTGCAAAGGGTGCAAGGTGCATGTACTGTAGTGCATGTGTTCGAGGGATGTGCATGTACGTACGTCTGTGTGCAGGGTCTGTTTTTCCAGCCTGGCCATATCGGGTAAAGAAGGGTCTCCTCGCTCCCTTGCTCTGGGACTGCAGGAGAGCATCGCTCACTGCCACCTGGGTAAAGCAGGCGTCTCATTGGGGTCATGCCACCTCTGTGGAATGTGAGTCAGAAGGAAATGGGCCTGAACATTGCACAGTATCTCCAGCCTGGGCTCCATTAAACCAGGCCTCCTCCTCACTCTGGGATGGATGTAGATTATTACACCCAGCACAAGCACCATCCATTCACTCTTAATACCCTTGCGTTGTGTCCTACATCCCACGCCAAGGAAGAAGACACAATTGACCATGGTTGACCACGCTACAGAGTTATCGAATTGTCACCGCTCTTTCCATTGCCCGATAAGGTAACTGGCTGTCATGTAATGAAGAATGCAGTTGGGCTAGATGAAAGATGAGGATTACTGACTGGTGACAGGAATTGAATCAGTAAAACACAGAGAGTAAAATCTGCAGTGTAATTTAAAAATTCTGAAGATGGACATAAGGGTCCCTTTTCACTCTTTTAGAGTTAAATTAACTCTCCAGATTTTGCTATTCACAGTGAAATTATGTAGGGAGGAGGGGAACACACACCGTACCTCATGAAACAACAGTCATGCACCGATGCCACTGTCCCTCACCCACTCTTCTACTACCAAATGTTTCTCTGTGTGGAAGTGATTGTCTCGCTGTTCCATCCCCCTCAGCCCTGTGGCTGCCCATGGCAAAGCCTGGCATGGAGGGGCGTCCTGCGGGGAGGAAACAGAGGAAACAGGCTGCGAGGCAGGAGGGGTCTCAGGACATGTGGCACCCTTCTTGCACTCCACCGAGAGGCCTCCACGCTACAGAGGACCCGATCATGCTCACCTGATTGCGTTACTGGCAATTGGTCTTCAGGAATGAGTGTAATTGTGTCTCATTAAGGCCTCTGAAGTGTGACCAGCAGCCCCTAAAACAGAGATTGGCTTTTGTCAAAACAGCACATTGATGGCCCCACAGAAATACACTCTAAACCACTGAAGTTGTTATGCGATGTTATCCTTTTCAAATACATTTGGAAGAAAAAAATACATTATTCACCAACATGGTAAAGTGGAGAAGACTGAGTTAGCAACAGATTGTTTGATCCTCGTAACATATGATTAAAACAACCTGATTGTGATTTATCAGTACAATAATGCCATGATGTACTTATAAAACCCAGTAAACTGCGCTTGATTCACAAGTATGTAAGTACATCCCTAAAAAAAAAAAAGAGATCTCATTCTGCCAATCTGTACAACTTGCCTCTACCTCGGCCTGTTTATGATAAAGGGCTCTTTTTCGGTGTGAGAGTGAAAGAGACAGGCTGGGCTGGCTGTCATGTCATAAGGGATGCAGTCAGAGAGAGCAGACATGATTTCATGGCTAATGATTCCCACACTAATATCAGTGTGGGCTGCAGAGGGGATAACCAAGTTGAGCTGTCTTAGCTCAAATGATTCAATTAGGCCAGCTGTCCCTATTTGTCATGGCTCAACTGGCTTCTAGATTACCTTTCCAGAGTGCATACGTGCCTCTGCATTGAACTTACCAGCTCAATAATTTCAGAAAAAAAGGAAAAACAGGAGAGAGGGGAAGGAGCATTAGGTGGGAAAAAAATGAAGCAAAGAATGCAGTAATAACCGCATTATCCACTTAAACACTGGGGCCAATTACACCGATAGATGTGACTTTTGTTTTGTCGAGGATCCTTGTGTTTAAAGAGTGATTGGAGAGATGGTCCTGGCTGCTATGCATGAAGGATCTGATCGTTGCCTCTATTTGGTACGAACAAATACAGACAATGGCAGAGTGCATAGTGTGAAGGTCAAGACTCAAGAGATAAGTATAGATAGAAAAAACAAAATACAGACAGGATGAAAGATGAGACTGAGAGTGGAAAAGAGAGAACTCGGAAGAGAATTTGTTCATCCATTGGCCCTTCACATTTCCCTCACTGTCTTTTGAGTCAGGTCTCAGTATGTATGTGGATTCTGTACAACATTAAATCCCAGGAAGCATTAGAGTCATTAGTGTTGATTGAGCTGATGAATCACATGGTGAAGTCTTCTTCCTTTCACTTTAATGCAGTTAAACATGAATGTGTGTCAACTAACCTCATCAAACCTAATTAACACAATTGTCAGTTTTGGGTCATGGATTATAGCCTTCCGAAGGAAGGTTAGGATGGCATGCTGAAATGGTGAAATATCTTGATTAGGGTTACTGAGTTAATTCATTATGTTCAAGTTATCAGTGCTGCTAGTCTTCCACATCAGCACCACTGAAGCACTTTGAAAACAATGGCATTTCATTATGCAGCTTTAGTCCAGGCAGTGTTAAGTCAGGTAGCTCGATTACACACATCTCCTTGTATTGTGAGTAAACAACGCCCCATTAAAAGCAATAACATGCTATGCTTCACGAATATAGTGTGCTCAAAGCTTATGCACCCATGAAAACACAAATGATGTTTCATTTTTCACTTCTTCGTGGCTAAACAGCGTATTTAATGTAGTGTGCTCCACAGAACTGCCAGCCTGACATTAATATTGGCTATAATAGGGTATATCCACATGGGAGACATCCAAGCAGCTTAATAGGGAAATATTCCTCCAAAGGCGTGCTGTGTGTGTGTATTCTCTCTGTATGCTTTAATGGAGCTGCTGATTGTCTTCTAACAGGGTGGCTAGAGACATATACATACTACTGAGAAATACTGTTAAAAAATCTCTATTTAAACAGTTAGATGTAAATACATAACTGACAATAAATATGGTTCTGTCCGCCTTGATGTTACTTTGCCATGTGCCATCCATTTAGCTATAACTATTTAATTCATCAGTATCATCACACTGTTATCAAAGCATGTTTTTATGAAAAATACTGAAATGGTACTGAAACCATAATCTGAAACATCTGGGCAACAAATGATCAGATTAAAGTGTTGATTTTGCCACATATTTGCAGATTATATTATAGTCAGACATCTTTCATTCTTTTATTTGACTTTACATACATGTTCTGTAATTTTCTTTCCATAGTAGCATTTTATGGTCCTATAGATTATTTCCTAACAAGTCCCAGGTTGGGGGGTCTATTTGATAAGGCTATAAATCAGGATATTAAGAATTGGACAATATTTATGAAGTTATGGCCGAAAAACAATTAGCACCTTTCTCTTGAGCTTTGACCTTGACTCAATTACAAATTTCAAAATGGAATCAGGTAAATAACTACTGCCCAAGTACTAAACATTATCAAATTTCATGTAATTCTGTGCATGCATTTCCTCGTTGTAAAGTCTATAAATAGAAAAGCAAACTGGACGTAGGCCTAAACAATACTGGGGACGTGTCAAATATAATTTATGCACAATGGTGTAAAGTAACTAAGTACATTTACTCAAGTACTGTACTGTACTGTACAATTTGAGGTATTTTTACTTTACTGGAGTATTTCAAATTTTCAATACTTTTACTTCTACTCCACTATCTCAGAAATATTGTACTTTTACTCCACTACGATTATTTGAACACTTTATTTACTAGTTACTTCGCAGATATACATTATTATATTATAAAACATACATTAACCACTTTAAAGCCCTATTTTATACCTAGGCTATTTGAAGCAAACATTTTAGTACTTTTACTTTAGGTATTTTAAGTATATTTTGATGCCAATACTTTTGCACTTTTACTCAAGTAACATTTTGAACACAGGCCTTTTACTTGTAACAGAGTATTTTTTAAATATATTGTGGTATTGCTACTTTTACTTATCTAATATCTGAGAAGCCTTCACTTCTTCCACCACTGTTTATGGCCACTATTTGTGAGAGCTTGTAGGTCTGCTATTTTCGCGCGCGACACCGTCGTGTGACGAAGTATGAATCGGGCATTATTTTTGCTCCAGCTGGTCGGTCAGCTGTCAATCAATCAGGTCACGTGGGACTGGGAGGCCCGTCCCCCTGAATGTACCACCAGTGTTGCCAGGTTTTGCGTGAGAAATAAGCAACCAGGTCTAGGAAAACAAGCCCAAAAGAAGCGACTAAATAGGATACGATCACTTTAACCTATATGCACTGGCGTCGCGTTGTCAGTTTCAATATTTTTTGAAACATTCTAACAGCACAAATCTGGTATGCACGGCTCCCTGGCACATTTTCAGATAGGGATTAGGGGACAAGGACAAATACATATTAATTTGGGGTCCTTGACATGCAAATGTTTGAGAACCACTGGTTAAAAGAACATTAGGAAACAAACCCAAATATACTACTACTACTACACTTAAGAAACAAGCCCCCAAAAAACGAAAATCAAGCAACTTTACGGAAAAACAAGCCCAAAGTCTCTTACAATAGCCTCGATCTCCAGGCTTTTAATTTCCTTTGCAACATGGCAACACTGTTTTGCCAGTTCCACTCGTCTGTGAACAGCCAGGTTGACAGGAAGGGTTCTTGTAAAGTAAAAAGGTAGGTATTTAGAGGAATTCAAAGTGCACTTTGTGTTTGTTTGATGAACAGAACTGAGATTCCTAGACTTCTAGCCGCATATCAGTTACTTTCTTGTTGTAAAGCAGTGGTGGAAAAAGTATTCAAATGTATTACAATAAGTAAAAGTATCAATACTGCAATGTAGATATTATATACTCTAGCTCAGAGGTCTTCAACAGGGGGTCCGCGACCCCCCGCGAAATTGTTGTTTGATTAAACAATATTTTTGTTTGAAAAAATATTTTAACCTTTTTTTTCTTTTTTCCCCCCAAAATGTCAAATTGTCTTTAAACATAACATGAATCCATAGCAAACAGATAAATGGAGGCACAATAACATGGTATGTTTATACATATTTTGTAGAGAATTGTTATTTTGCACACCTACTGGGGCAGGTGTGTAGGAGCAGGCAATATAAAACACAATTTTATACATAAATATACAATATATGTGGTAGCCCCCCCTACCCTACGAGGTAGGGGGTCCCTGCTCCATCTCCCCATCAGTTTGGGGGTCCCTGGCCTGAAAAGGTTGAAGACCCCTGCTCTAGCTGTTACAAGTAGAAGTCCCATGTTCAAAATGTAACCTACTTGAGTAAAAGTACCAAAGTATTGGTATCAAAATGTACTTAAAGTACCAAAAGTAGAAAGTCATTATGCAGAATGTCCCATTTCACAAGTGTTCAAATGTATAAAAAAAAACATTTGAAAATAGCAGATCTACAAGCTCACAATGCATCGCATTGTGAGCTTGTAGATCTACTATTTTCAAATGGCCAAATTCAAATAATTGTAGTAAAAGTACGATATTTTCCTCTGAGATGTAGTGGAGTATAGAAGTAAAAGTACTGAAAATCGGAAATACTCCAGTGAAGTAAACAAAAAGCCTCATAATTGTACTTTAGTACAGTACTTGAGTAAGTGTACATAGTTATTTAACTTGCTTTACACCATTGGTTCTCAAAGTGGGGTCCGGGGACCCCCAGGGGTCCTTCGGGGGGGTACCAGGGGGTCCCCAGCGAAATGTGTTAATATAGCGTCACAATAATTTTAACCTTTTATACTTTGGCTATTCAAAAATAGCAGATATACAAGCTCATAGCGTGGCACCGAGTGCCGAGCTATGAGCTTGTAGATCTGCTATTTTTGAAAAATCTTTAAAATATGTGCACACCTTTGAATGTATATATGTATATTTTTAAGCGAACATTCGTAACTCAAATCTTTGCTTCCAGGGGTCCCTGGAACAAAATATTTGAGAAGGGGGTCCGCGGCCAAATACATATCATTTTGGGGGTCCTTGACATGAAAAAGTTTGAGAACCACTGCTTTACACCACTGGACTTAAGTGCTGCAAGAGAGAGGTTACAGTAGGCTACAGTACTGCCTGTCAAAGCTCTGAGTGGTGTTCCACTGATTGAGACAACAGGCCTTTGCATCAAACAACGTCCAGGGGGATTGAAGGGAAGGGGCCACATTAATACAACTGAATTCACACGTTGACGTTTAGGTCGCCATTATTGTAATTTCCTTCAGTGTTGTCAGTTTCTCCTAGCATGGAGAACAGGACCAGAGAGCGCAGAGACTGCCACAGGGCATACAGTACATGATACACAGGGAACTGTTGTTGGGTAACGCTACTGGTGCTCAATTCTGACCCTTAAACATCAAACAACAAAATAACTTCAATATATCATGACATGATACAAATGACTGAATGAATACATCACAGATATTGTATTTTGGTGTTATTTTTATGCTATGTTGATGAATTGAATTACATAGGACCACAATGGAAACAAGTCCCCAGGACTATTTTTTTGTTATCCTTTTAGCTCAAATGTCTGCCTTGTGCTGTTTACATTTGTGTAATGTGTGTGTGTGTGTGTGTGTGTGTGTGTGTGTGTGTGTGTGTGTGTGTGTGTGTGTGACTGTACCTTTTTAGTTTGTTTTACATTTTTATCAGTATGTAATTTTACAGTTGAAATAGCCAGGACTAAAATTAGTTAACATAAACAGGCAAGACAAGCTGGGACATCAGAATAATCATTACTGCCCTATCTTTAGAGATGGAGTGAGGTGTCACTGACACTTCTGTTGCATTCAGACAGCAGCTGAGCTGTTAGATGTCCTGGCACACAGTTTAGAGCTCCTGGCCAGAACTCTATAGTGGATCACCCATAATCCTTACCTTTAATTACAGTACTGTATGTTGGTGATCATTTCAGTCGACGGACTGTTGTACTACAGTATAACAATATGTTCTTTTTGGGAAGAAGCTTAAATACTTTCAACCTGGCGTCCCTGGGCATGTCATCATAGGCAAAGATTACGAAACTAGCAGATGTATTGGCTATTTTTGAGTCATGCGACAAAGTATAAAATAGGGCTTAAGTGGTTAAATACACACCACTTTGATCTCATGATTGTTGACATCTTGTAGATGGCTAACCTACAGTAGATAATGTCCTGTAACCGAGTGCTGTACCCTGCCGGAGTAAAGAGCACCCCCCCTTTCCTTTCACCTAGCTCCTCCTCCCTCTGTGTACCTGCAACATTGGTCTGCACTGCATCATGGGTGCAGCTGAGGCCATGCCAAAACCCAATTTGGATCGTGTCCAGCACTTCATTGGAAAGTAATGGTTTTCACTGAACTGAGTTATGACCAGCTGTTTGCAGACAGTCTGTGACATACTGATGGAGCAGAACACCGTATGTTGCTTTCCAAATCAAATGATACAAGGAGTGTGACAGTGTGGAGAAACATCTGTCATTAGCAATTTTCAGCACGCTTCACTAATTCTGGACAAAATACGGTTAATGAAGTTACTGCAGGAAACTTCAAATATTGTCAGTGCAACAAGGCCACGAAAAGCCAATGATCACCAAGGCCTGTTAATCCGAATCGTTTGCCGCAAGAAAAAACACAGAAGGGGGAGGATAATTGTTTTGGATCACAATGTTTTAAAATGCAAATCACACGCGTTCTTCTTTAATCCAAGAACAAAACGCAAGAAATCAAGGACAGGAGGGCGGCACGCTCGCTTTTATTGATGTCCCCTCCCTTGTAGTGGCAACCCACAGATGAAGTCAAGTCACCGTATGTGGTGGTGGTGGGGGTGGGGGTGGTGGAGGTGGAGGGGGTGGGGTGAAAGCTTTGATGGGGCTGGTTGTCAATGCTCAGTCACCCAGTCACTCCTATGTTCAAGGTATAGCCTCGTTGATGAGTACTAGTGTGACTGGGTTTGTTTCTGGGTCATGCATGGTCTTCCTATATGTATCGTGTTGTCGTGTGAATATTGGTAGGATTTTACTGTTTTGTATGTGTATGTTTTTTCTATATGCTAAACAATACATTATAACGCCACAATATTATTTTTATATTCCACTTCTTTGAATCAGAGTATATTAAAATATGTGGGGTATTGGGTGTAAGTCTAGCCAACAATATCCATCTGGCAAAATATGCGTTTGTAATTCGGAGATTTCCTAGCACCGTCCTCAATTTATTCAGTCTCGTCTACGAGGATGAGAGTCTGTGACAAGCAGCTCTGCTGAAAGTGGTCCTCTCCTCCAGAACAGTTGTTGTGGTGAGAAGTGTTAGAGACTGGTGGGCGTCTGGACCCGAGTCTGCTGCTCAAACATGAGGACTGTGCCTATCTGGCATCCATCGCCTGGCAGCAGAAGGGCCATAAACCCGCCTGTGTTCATTCTGCCTTAATTATCATGGGTGCCACATGTTATGCAGGATGTCCTACCACCGCGGATCCACTTAAAAGTTTGCGGCGAAATCCTAGAACGCCGGCCGCTTAATGCCCTGCTGTACGAGTGGATGTAGAGGGTGACAGTTGGCCATTGTGATTAGAAAAGGCTGCTCTTGGAGTCCTGCCCCACGTCTCATTTCCTGTCGCGGCCCTTTATAATGATGTGCTTTATGTGGTGCATGTTGGTGAATAACTGGCTGCACTGAGATGACAATAATCACCCATAATGCCCCCGGGGAGGGGTCGGCCTCTCTCTGGGACAACGTTAAGTCATAAATATGCAAAACGGCAGCAGTGCCGAGTGCATCTTATTTCACAAACACATTTAGTGTGTTGCTGTGTGAGCTCATGGTTGTTGTATACCTTAAGAAATGTATTTATAGAATTTGAAAAGCTGTGTTAGGTTATCTATACATTTATACACGCGAGGCGAGACTGAACCTGTGACTTGGTGGAGAGTGGATGACATGGATGCGAAAGCCTATAAGGTTCAGTCAGGAACAGGGAATAGGTTGTGTTAGGTCAATAGGTTGAGCGGTTCATCGTTTAGACCATCAGCTCTCGTTT
Organism: Gymnoscopelus microlampas; assembly: GCF_963454915.1. Taxonomy (NCBI): domain Eukaryota; kingdom Metazoa; phylum Chordata; class Actinopteri; order Myctophiformes; family Myctophidae; genus Gymnoscopelus; species Gymnoscopelus microlampas. The sequence continues at coordinate 13,638,605 of NC_139959.1, read as the reverse complement.
CCCTCCTGCCATCAGATTGGAGTTTATAAGTGGTCCTTTCCTCTGCTTTCCTCTGGAGAATGATGTAACACACGGTGAGAGCCTCGCGACGCTCCTCTCAGCCCAGCTGGACCGTGCTTTGGCAGGCCTTCGTGGTTGAGAACACACGCACGCACGCACGCACGCACGCACGCACGCACGCACGCACACTCGCTCAGTCAGTGTGGATGGATTTTGTGTCTCTCCCATCTTGACCTTCTTCCACTCCTTCGCTCCTGCAGTCCATCTGTCAGAATGCATTCATCGTGTCTTCCTTCCTGTGATTCAACAACAAGATCACCCACATGCTCTTGTCTTGGTTTACTTACTGAACACTTCCATTTGTTTCTTAAAGGGTACGGTATAAACAGGATAAATGAGATAATTTACTGAATATTATTATTACATAAAACGATACCTGCATGTATATTGCACAATGGAATTCAATCCAGGACCCAAGCAGTACCTACTGCGGCCATAAGCATCCCTTCTCCATGCCCGCGTCTTTTGCAGTGGTAACAAGCACACACACTGGTGTCCTTTGTAGTAATAGAATGCACTCGGGTGTAGCTGCTACAGTCGTGATATGCTCACTTTGTAGTATGCTTTGCAGTAATACTTGTAGCATGCCCTCTCAGTAGTACCATCTGTAATAATAGCATGCCTTCTTCCAGCCATCAAACAGGGAGGGCAGAGCTATGACATCTAGACATGTCTGTCAAGTTAGTGGATGTCTCCCTGCCTAAATCTGCTGACGTTGATTTGTGAGCATAATGCCTGATTATGGGATGGGTGACAGATAAATTTTATCAAAATTAAGGCACAATTAAACATTTCATCTCCGCTAATTGCTGGCTGTAGATTTGGCCCGATGACCATGTGCTGTAGGAAATCAGCAACCATAACACATTTTAATGGGACACAGCTGTCTTACAGCTTGGTAATATTTGCACAGTGCACCAGAACTGTAATTTATGAGTGAAAAAGAGGGGGAAAATCTGCAGTGGATTGAGTGCCAGAATAGATTTAGAATTTACATTCTTTAATGAGGTTTGGATTCGTTGCCGGTGGGTTCTGCTTATAAAAGATCGATGTGAATGCTGTCGTATATATTGTTGCATGGGGGGGGGGTGTTGCTGTGTGCATGTGTGCACGTGTTCGATTTATAGCCTAACTGTTCATTATAGTTATATTTATGTTATCTTAAAGTAAGTTCTCTGTTTTTCTGAGAAGCTTGTCATGAAATGCATGGGCCTGGTTTTCGGAATATGCTTCCTTTGCAGACATTGGGCAAGCTTGTTGGGTTCACACTAAAGTAATCAGATCCAGTACCCACTTGTGCCAGAGAATTAGCCTGGGAAATTCACCAAAATGTGGGAACAGCTTGGGAACAGATTGATGCAGAAGGGTGAAAAGGGCGGGGAGTGTGTGTGTGTGTGTGTGTGTGTGTGTGTGTGTGTGTGTGTGTGTGTGTGTGTGTGTGTGTGTGTGTACTGAAATGAGTGTGTATGGTTGTATGTACGCACTCTCCAAGCTAATTCCAAGGGAAACAAGGGAAAGCTTCTCCTAAGTAACTCAGCTCTGGTGTGCTCTGATGGTATGTCTCCGGTGAGGTGCCACATTGCCTGTTCAATTAGATTAATCCTCTATACTGCACATAGTGGGGGATTGTGTGGAATGTAAACTGAACAAAAATGGCCCTCTTGATGCGACGGGCACAAATTCATTTGAAACTGATTGAATGACGTCATATGTCACAGTGTTGGATAGCACTAAGGCAGTGTAGCTGTAAGCGAGACTGTTCCATGTGATATGCTAGTACACAAATGTCTATTATGTCAGTTGAAGGAAAAAAACATAATTTTAACAAATCTGTTGTACAGTATGTTAACACAACTTAAAGGATGACTTCACCCATTTTCAACCTATCTTCATAGTTAGGTCCTCATGATGATATGGTAAATGTTTTGTCTACTCCTTCTGTGTCTCAGAGGATGGCTGTGGACAGTTCAGAAACCCGCCTACCAGTGACATCATCGATGGGGAATCCAAGCTAATCTATCTATTCCTGGAAAGTTAGCATGCTATAATGGAAGCCAATGTAATCTCACGTTAATACAAATCTAAATACAAATTTTGAAATCTGCCAAATGATGATGTCACTGGTAGGCGGTTTTCTGAAGACAAAAAAATGGTACAATTTTATCATGACTATTAGTGAGGACCAATCATATGAAGATAGGTTGAGTATGGGTGAAGTCATCCTTTAAACATCTGCACTGGTTGGAGGTGGTCTCACTCTCCCTACTATTCCATTAAGACATTTCTACCCTGGTGTTGGTTAGGACACAGGTTACTGGTTGAAGCAGACAGCACACTGTATTGAACACTAGATGCACCGCTATCTTTATTGCAGTTAAGGCATCATTGCAAAACTCATGGTTTGTAGCTTTAAAGGTTGGAAAAATAATTGTAATCAAACAGCACAGCAGCAGATGATTAACTGCTTGACTTGTGGAAAGCTGTGGCCGCCCTAAAATAGTCTTAACCTGTCCTCCTGTTTTCCAAACTTCACCACATCATGGTAAAGACATTCTGTAGCTTCAGCGATGTCCTGAACAGAGAAAGCATGGCTGAACTGGGCAGAGACAGAGAAGGCATGGGCTGGGCTGGGCAAGACTGGCATGCTGCAGGCTGTTTTTGGTGGGAGCCCACCGAGGTTAATTTAACTGCTGTTTTCTGGGTGACACCTTCAGTCTGTGACAGGCCTGCGAGGGCCGGGTGCTTGTGGCACTTTGCATGATACCCCACTGATCTGCACTTGGGCCTGGTTCAGGTGCTGCTCAGTACAGTACACCCCCCGAAGGCCCTGCTGACCTTCTTTTGTGAGCGATTATGTTCATGTTTAGCGCGGAGACATTACGGCACCGTGTGGCCCGCATGTTAGTTTGTCAAGGACTCTGTCTCTGTGCTAGTGTAGGTAGGCTAATGTTTATTTTCTTTAGCTCATGAGGTCAATGTAGATTGTAGGTCATCACTGATGATAGATTGCAGGTTAGTAATGAATTGTTTATAGGCTGTTGCTGTGAGATTGGATGTGATAACTCTTTTAAGTTTGATAAATAATTAAGTGTGTGGTTTGTTGACGCACTACTTTAAAATAAAGTAGCCATGCATTCATACACTTGTCTTCATAGGCTGGATCCATTTTGTGTGGCTGAAATGTTGTCACTTCTCACCTACTGTACATTATTGATCTTTCAATAGCTTTTCAGGTCAACTTGGCTTGACTCTGAATACAGCGAGTGGTTGCAGAGCATTTGCTCCATGCCTTAAAGCAGCATTGTGACCACAGGCTGGCATACAGTATGTCAGTTTGTGTGCCGTGCTGGAGACTGACGAGGGGCCTCGCCCTCACAGATAGCCGGCTGTTGTCCTGAAAGTGCAGCACATTGCCACATCGCCCGAGGACAGAGAATCAGGGACAGCAAAGGACAATAACGTGCATGCAGTGGCGTCCCTCAATGCAGGTTCATGACAAAACCAAGCTGATACTGTAGAGTGGCTTGCAATGGACTTTATTGTGCTCATACAAAAGTGATTGTGTCGATTTTCCTCCGTCAACACGGTACTGTGAGGATTCACAAATGTATTTACGAGAGCAAGTGTTGCTTCATTCATTAGGTCCGCTGTGCGGTTGAATAGTGCATCTTTGCCGAGGGAATCCAAACATTAGATTAGACATAATTGAGAGAAATGAAGCCACGCTTCAAGCAGTTAAGCCTTATGCATTAAAGCGTGCTCCGAAATGCTCTTGGTTAATCACTGATCAACTTGGATATTATTACCTTTTATGTGTAGCTTACCAAATGTTTATTACGGCATTACACTATAAATGCCTGAATAACTACTGTATGGGTTCCCTTTTTCTCACCCTATAAAATAACCCATTTGTGAATGGCATTGTGAACAGTCTTTTGAATTCTAAAAGAGCATGACAAATGTGCAGTGACGGTACACATGTTAGTTTTTAATCCTGAACATACTCTTCACCCTCCTGGTCATGCAGTACATATGTCAGGGATAGGGATAACAGCCTCCTGCCAATGTCTCATACCAGGCTGAATCTGTTAGAATCAGCCTCATGCATGAAGGGACATGTGTGCACTCTCTGTTCTCAGTATGATGTCCATATTATTTGATTGTCACAGTTCCTAGGCACTCAAATTTTAAGCCTTCTTAAAGAGGACCTTGCAGTAGTAATGATAACCGCACGGCGAATGGCCATTGGCCAATGTGCTCAAATTGTTGCATGTAGTATTATACTGTCAGTATGATAGTGAAGAGTAGAGTTTTTATGTATATGTGAATATTCATAGAATGTATTCAAAACACTCAAAATCTCAATATTTATTTACTAGCAGCACATTGACATGAATAGCCTCAGTCCATGACATAATTACAATGCCATCACCAATACTCCTCCCACCAAACGGTTTGCCACACACCATATTTTGCCATTATGCAGGATTAGAAACAGGTGTGAATGTGTGCGTGTGTGTGCGTGCATGCATGTGCGTGTGTCTGTTTGCCCATTACGTGCCCCGAGTGGAGTTGTGTTCTGTTTGTTTCTTTGACAAGTGGTCCTATGCGCTGTGCATGTGTGTGTGTGTGTGTGTATGTGTCTGTGTGTGTGTGTTTTGTCGGAGGCCAGTGACAGCTGAAGAAGAGGACTGTATTTGTGGAGGAACAGCATGGCTGCAGAGAGAAGTGGAGATCCTGAGGGAGACCTAATGGTTCCACTCCTTCCTGCACAGAGATAAAGACTCATAATAAGCGTGTATGCTCACCATCTGGCCCTGTGCATGTGGCCCTTATGGAGGCGAAAGCAACGCAATCTGTAAACGATCAGGAGCCATAGCGCTCCCCCTAGAGAGGCCGCCATGCAATCAAGGTGACAGATGGCAGCGCCACTGCTGTGGCCTCATGGAGGAGATCAAAATCACCTTCAATAAACTCTGACTGGAATGGGCACGAGCCTCTCAAAAAGTCAGTTTGTCAGTCAAACTGTGGCAGCTTGCTGAAACAGGGGGGAACACACAGTGGTCAGTCCGTCCAATGCCTGATTTCCATATTTTCCGTCTGACTGGGCCTGAACTGTGATCTTTCTCCAGTTGTCCTCTCGACTCGTGCCTGCGTGGGCGAGCCCGCTGCCAGGACCGGCAATGTTATTGGGGGAAAATTGGGAACATGATGTGGCTAATGTGGGGCGAGGGAAGCGTCTGGTGGCAAGGCACTGTTAAATAAGGGAAGGGTACCATATTTTTGATATGACAGGGCCCCCGTGCTTTACTGTACCTCCCTCTCTTGTGTTTATTGGACCACATTTGCAGGCATGCACAGGTGTACACACACACACACACACACACACACACACACACACACACACACACACACACACACACACACAATCACACAGGCTTATGTCACACACACACACCATTACATGCTGTATAACACAAGCCTGTGGCTGCGAAATAACTTTGCATTCAGTGGAAAGCTGTCATATATTGAAATCCGAGCCTTTGATTTTTTTATTCAACATCTGATGGAGCAGCATGGTCCAGCCTCCGCACTGTGTCCGTGTCCGTGTGTGTGTCCGTCCGTGTCCGTGTGAGTCCGCGTGTGTTTGTGTGCGCGCGTGCGGTGAGCATGGAGGCAGAAATGCTCGGCAACGTTATTTCACACATCCCCTTCATCTGATGCGCAGCTTCTGTCAGTGATGTGAGAAAAACAGGCTGACTCTCCAAGCTTTTTTTGCACCAGTGCAAAAGTTCAAAATTGAAATGCCATCTGTTCAATAAAACTAATCTAGGCAGGGAGAGCCGCTTCCAAGGCTCTCCTGATTGGACGTGCATCTTGTGTTTGAACTGCCTGCCACAAGGGTCAAAATCAAAACAGGATATTGTTGGTATGCAAGTGAATGTGCATTTCTGTTGACACAGGTTTACAAACAAAAACAAATCATTATGCAGTATGAGTTGATTTGGATATTCCCCACTACTTTTGAAGTTGTGGTCTCTGCCATCATGCACAGTAATTCCCTCAGTGTAGAAATTTATGAAAATGGACCCACCATTTTGGTCTATTTTTACACTCTCAGAGTTTAATTAACACTGATTATTGTACCTTGTGATATTTCAGTTCTCTCCTATGTAATTAATTCAGTTGGAGTCACTTTTATTGTGCACTGTATATCTGGATTCAACCTCTCAGCCATCTTCATTCACTAGTTCTAATGAAACGAGAGCCCATAAGTACTTCCTGAGGAAGCCCATTGTCCTCAATTGTCTCTGCCCCCCCTCTAAAGCACTCACTTAGTTAATTGCCATACTTATTTGATTAATTGGCCAAATTCCATTGTAGTCCATCCCCACCTCCCATGTTTTATTGAGGTGTCTTGGAGTACCCTTAATCATCCACTTTTCAACATTTTTACAAATGTTAAATATGTGCACTTCAGCTAATAATTAGATCAATTACACTAATTAATATCGTAAGATGAAATGGGAACTGTAAAGTGGCTACGTTTGGACATAGACATAGCATGCCGTCCTCTCTACTCCAGTCTTAAATCTGTTACCAGATGATGTGCCAGTGAACTCCAAGGACATGGAAGTTCTAGATGTCTTAATTAAGGCTAAAATATTAGTCTAGTACTTAAATAAAATCACTGTGACCTGAATTTAGTTTATTATATTTGGCAGAGAGATATTATCTATATATTACTATCCGAGACTAGGGATCACCATGTACTCCGATCTTGCACTTTGTAAGTTGCTCTGGATAAGTGTCTGCTAAATGCCTATAATTTAATTGACTCCACACTGGAATTCAATGTGATATTTTGCCAATTTCTTTTAACCCATTAAGACCTGAGGCCGATTAAAAAAATATATCTTCTGAATCCTAACAGTTTTCTGATAAACTTATTTTGCTATATCAGTGGTGTTCAAACTTTGTCAAGGACCCCCAAAATGTATTTGGCCGCAGAAAAAATATTTTGTTCCAGGGACCCCCAGAAGCAAAGATTTGAGTTAAGAATGTTTGCTTTAGACATACAGTATATATATTCAAATATTTGCACACATTTTCACGATTTTTCTAAAATAGCAGATCTACGAGCTCATAGCGTGGGACGAAGTGACGCACTATGAGCTTGTATATCTGCTGTTTTTGAATAGCCAAAGTATAAAATAATGGTTAAAGTGGTTAAGATTATTGTGATGCTGTGTTAACTAATTATGCTGGGGACCCCTGAGGTAAACACATTCTTTTAATGTGTCCTTTATTCAAGCTAGTACAGTTTTGTTCACGTTATGCTCTTTTTTTTCCAGCAGCACTCTGGCTCACATTCATGCAGTTGAACAACCAACATAAACCAGTGTTTCATTGGTGGCCAGTGGAGCTTTCTATTTCAGCAGCTGTGGAGCCAGTGCCTTGTCCAAGGTTAGTGTTTGTTGTTGAGATGGAATTCAAATCAGCTTATTTAGACTTTTATTCATCTGGGATCTTCCCACAGTATGCTGCATTTTTCAGCATTTCAATGGGCCTATTGTTTTGGGCCAACCGATGAAAAATACTGTACAGGATAATAGTCAGTAGATGTAGATGGTTTCACCACAGCCTAGCCTACATTAGTTCTGCAATAGCCTCTTGTTATACAGCATATAATAAAAGTGATAATGATAATAAACTTACATGCCATTTTGACCGATTTATTTTTCTTCCATTTATGGTATTGATTCTCACCCATTTCAAATGAAACGGTATTAAAACAATGGTAAAACTGGTACACACAAGTAGGCTACATGCAGCAAAATGTACTGTATACCATGGCTAAATCGCTATGGAACACTGGACAAATTATAACACTGGGCATTAGGGTAAAAACAATACCATGCTAAAGACAGGTCAGGTTGTGTAGATAGTAGACATGTTGTGATATAAAGGAGGGGGGGGGGGTGGATGGGAGGTTTGAACCAGGAAGGACCTCGGAGCTGAATGTTCCCTTTTGGATCTTAATGAACAGAATGTGAATGGAGGGCGACGGGTCTGATCTTGACTGGTAATGTTGGCTTTGGGGTCTTCCTTGATCAGGTTAAATCATATTGATTCATGAGTGAGCTCACAGTGTTCCCATTGCTTTGTCAGATGAGGATTTTAATTTGAGCCTCCCCTGATAGATGCCGGTAATTTATGCTGATTAGAAATAAAGTATCATATTTGCCTTTATCTCTCCCCCCCATCCGAACAGAAGAAGATTTTTTTTCCGGAAGGGAATAAGGAGAGTGGTTGATTAGTTGTAATGTGACCGCAGTAGCCCGCAGGCTGAAATTTATGTCCGCCATTTGAACTGTGTGTGTGTGTGTGTGTGTGTGTGTGTGTGTGTGTGTGCTGTATACATCAGGTTTCTTAATGAAATGTGTCGCTAGGAGGAATTCGATGGCTGCGGTCGCTCTGGCACTTTAACACATAATTGTGCGATAGCTTACCTTTCAAACTTAAGCTCAACATTGCTATAATGGTAATATTATTCTTACCCACGTCAAAACATTAATTCACTGGGTAGCCTTGTGAATTATTGTGCTCAGATTGTTGATGATTGAAAATGTAACTTAATCCCTCTCCTTATTTCTGTCTTTCAATTTGACTGCATTGTGTGGTGGCATTGTGTGTTCTGCAGTTACAAACACATCTTTATATATTGCCTTCTAGGTCAGATCAGTCACCATGTAATGCCACATCACTGTGTGCTGTGCTCTCTTTGTATGACAGAGAACAAGAGACAGATAGGAGAGAGCGAGAGAGACTAAGGGAGAGACTAAGGGAGATCCAGAGAGACGCAGACGGAGAGCGACGGGTGAGTGAAGAGTCACTCTCTAAGCTCACTATGCTACGGCGACATGTGGAGCTGTGTATGGTGCTATCTCCGCTGTGTGTGTGTGTGTGTGTGTGTGTGTGTGTGTGTGTGTGTGTTGACTGACAGGTGTCAGGCTTCTGTGGGTGAAATGTGGTGGGACAGGGGAGGATGGAGTGAGAGAGATGTGTGGGAGAGTCTGTCAGCCCATTCAGGCTTTTCTCTTCCCTGAAAATACATCCTCTCCTCCATATTGTCTGTCAGCATTTGCGGATGACTGACAGCTACAAACAGGACCAAACCATAACTCTGCACGGCACAAATTAAACCTTAAATTAAACGCCCTTGCACACAGTCTAATGCAATTTTCTTTTTATTGGTTGATAATTTAAAACACATTTTTTTTGCACAAATTAAACTGTGTTTGATTTTTTTTATGATGCACCATTGCAGTCACTCGTCAGAATGTGTTGTTGTTTCAAATTTTGTCTTCAATTTCTCCAGTGCCAAAAACGCTGGACTCAAAAAGGTGTGTGTGCACTACTGTACCTGTGTATTTTAGTGCACACATGCCCTTGTGTAGTTTTGTGTGTGCATGCACCTGTGTATTTTTGTGTGTCTGTGTGTGCACGTACTGTATGCATTCCTGTGCGTAATCTACTGTATGTGTGCATGCATAGACATGTGGGTATTGGCATAGCGTACATACATCATGAAATTCTTTGGCAAGACTGTTCTCAAGTTCAAGCCTCCTGAAATTCACAGCGGCAGACTGCTGTCTCTTTTACCACCCTTCCCCACTTTTTACACTCACTGACCGACACGACACGGCCATAGCAGCCCTGACCGTTCTCCAAAAACTTGATTTCACAAATGGAAAAGCAGCATCTGCTTTCCCGCTGCTTCACATATGGCGGCCATGGCTGCTCATATGAACTGAAGCAGGTAAAGCGGGCAGGGGGTGGGGGCCAGGCAACCCCCCGGGGGCCCCCGAGCAGAGGGCCTGGCCCCGGGGACTCTGCTGGGACTCTCTGCAGCGAGGGCCGCGCGGTCCCCCGACCAGATGAACCTGCATATGAAATGAGGGCGCAAAGCCCGACAAGCTGGCGACTGTGTACATTGTACAAGGAGAGAAAGCAGAGAGGATTTTTAGCCTCCTTTTGTCTGGTTGTTGCAGTATCGAGACACGTGTAGGCTGGAGCAGGATTATTTTTGTTGTTTTTGTGTTCACTGGATGTTCTGATATCATGAAAAACCAACAGAACCACCCACTCCTAAAGCACAGTACAAACTATTCCTCTTTTCACACTGTGGGTTCTATTTGCCCTGCCTGCAGTGTGCAGCCCCTGTTGTGGTAGTATTATCTTCCTTTTGTGACGACCGGCCTCGCCCCTCCCTCCCATCCCCATCTCTCTTCCTCCTCCTCTCTCTCTCTCTCCCCTGGCGTCGTTACCGGTGATCATAGTGTGACAGAGCGTCCTTGGGGAGCCCAGAGCACCGTTTACAGCTCTTTTGGTGTTAATGCCTCCTGTCTGCTCCTATTTCCTCCCCACCACACTGCCTCTTCTGGTCACCCAACCAGACTTCAAACTCAGGAGATAAATGTATCAAACAGCATTCTAATATAGCAAAAATCCACACTGGTAGAATATTGCAAAAAGGTAATATCGCAAAAATCCCCCCCCCCCACTCACAGACACACAAAATCTGCATGTTTACAGATTAAGCTATCATTGAGTTAAATCAACACCAATATCTGCCTGTAGGCGACTGCTGTAAATGTGTAATGATTGCTAATTGCCTTGTTAGTATGACAACAAAGCAGGATGTTTTTTTTTTCTTGCTGAAGGACTAAATTACCAGGAAATAAATAACAAGTGGAGAGGAACATGTGAATAAGGATGTTTTTACATGAGCATCTGTGGATACAGCTGCCGCACGCTCTGACCATCCTGTCTTCTCCTCTCTGCTACTCCACAGCTCAAACAAACAAATGACTCCAAAACAAGTCGGCAATCCCTCGTGTCTTGTTTCGGGGTAAGTGTTGTAATCTACTGCCCCCAATTGATTGTGATGGCAGTCCACTTTATTATTATTGATTTATTTGTGTGTTTGTTTATTTGTCCAGAACATCAGGGTCTGTCAACCTTAAACCACCATCCGGTGGTTGAAGGTCCCTTGCTTATATATTATATGAAATACTCATTATCACTAGCCTTCACAGCAAAGCGCGGAGGGAGAAGTGGAACACTCGAGATATTGAGTCGGCACTCCCTCCACCAGTGTGGTAGATTAAAGTTACCACACGCTTATCTTCTGGTAATGAATGGGACAAACGACTCCTCTGGGCATTCCTTTCGTCTACAAGGGAACACAACTTAAGCAGCAGCTGCCACACTGATGGAACACACACACACACACACACACACACACACACACACACACACACGAACACACGAACACACACACAAGCACACTCGCATGTTTTTCCCTCTCCTTTTTTCACCTTCTCTCTGCCTGCATCTCCCACTCCATCCCCAGAGACATGTGTTTACCTCAGCAGTCACCTGCCACTGAGGGAGCCAGAATGAGATTCAGGGGCCCTTTGTCCCAATCAGCTTCCCCTATCAGCCTAAACGCTCTCTGGAGACGGGGCTTATTACATGACATGCTCGTCAGAGTAGATAAATGGCCGCTCGTGTCGCGAGCCGGACCCCCGGCTGGCGAGAGGAGGGGCGGGCGGTAGACGGACAGCTCTGGGCCTGGGGAATGAAAGGAGCCCACAGACTTATTGACGTTTTAATCAGAAACAGTTAGGTCTGAATCGGGGCTGTTTGCGGGTCAGGGCTGAAGGGAGGCTTTTCATCACAGCTTATTCAAAATATGCAAGAATTGAAATGCAGACCTCGCTGACAGATAATTTACCTGCTGTCACTCCGCATGGTCCCGCGTTATTATGGCTACCTGTTGTAATGCCCCCCCCCCCCCATCCTCATCCACCCATCTCAGGCCTCCTACACATTGACAGGGAAAAGATAAGCAAGTGAGCTTAAAGTGAGATGAGACATGGGAGTGTCTGGCCTCGCATTTTGGGAATGAGCCGCCAGTGCGCCACCATGTGTGGCTCAGTGTGCTGTATGCTATGAGCAAAGTGAAAGGTTCTATAATTATAACACAAAATTAGGTGATAGTTTCACCCCATGGAGACCTTTTTTTTAGCGGTGCCAACCGCTCTAAGCTTGACTTTGTCCGTATGTCCGTGTGTCCGGATGAGCACGGCAAAGAAGCAAACAGCTATAACTTCAGTTTGCTGCATGCCACCAAGTCCAAATTTGGTATGTGGACTTAGACCAGCAATAGGGACGAGCATGAATTGATGACGTTATCAAAGAGGGGTCCAGGGACCCCCAGCGCCCGTATGAGCACGGGATGAGCACGGGATTTTAAACAGCTATAACTCCAGTTTGCAGCATGCCACCAAGTCCACATTTGGTATGTGGACTTAGAGCACCAATAGGCACGAGCATGAATTGATGAAGTTATCAAAGAGGGGTCCAGGGACCCCCAGCGCCCGTATGAGCACGGGATGAGCACGGGATTTTAAACAGCTATAACTCCAGTTTGCAGAATGCCACCAAGTCCACATTTGGTATGTGGACTTAGACCACCAATAGGGACCAGCATGAATTGCTGAAGCCCCGCCCCCTCTGTCTTCCCATTGGCTGGCCTTCAAACAGCCATAACTGAAGTTCGCAGCATGCTATGGAGTACAAATTTTGTACATGGACTAAAGGCAGCAATAGGGACTAACTGTCATTACTTAAGCCCCGCCCCCTCTGTCTGCCCATTGGCTGGGCTTTAAACAGCCATCATTGCAGTTTGCAGCATGCTACCAAGTACAAATTTGGTACGTGGACTCAGACCACCAATAGGGACGAACTGAAATGAGTTAAGGGCCGCCCCAAAGGCACCGCTTCCTTCACACAGGGTGTGATTTTTTTTTTTTTGTCGCATTCCTAAGCCAATAATTTGATGACCGGCAGCGGTTCCGGTAGAATAGAATAGAATAGACCTTATTTGCTATTTGCACAAGTGCATAGGAAATTTTGGAGCTCAGCTCCCAGGGTCAGCATTTTAACACATCCAAGGTTTTTTTTGTTGTTTTTTGTTTTTTTCACGTCGCCATAGACCTTGTTAAAATCCAAAAAAGTGAGCTCTGCTTTGTTTACATACATCGCCGACATCTGCCTGCGTCTAGCAGTGCAGACCACGTGTCAAACGGGGCAGCCATGTTTGAGTTCTGACCGTTTATGTTAACATGGGAAATGCGAGGAGAAAAAACTACAAGGCCTAAAATGGAGTTTTAGTGTGCGCCTTAGAATGGAGGTCGACGGGAAACGAAAAACGGGATCGCAAATAGTTCCGACTTCCGGTGGTGTCAAAAAAAAAAATTCAAAAAAAAATCAAAAAAAGGAAAAAGCACCCGGACCGTAGGGCTACGGTCTCGGCACTTAACAGTTGGATTTAACGGACCGTAGGACTACGTTCTTGGCAGTTAATGTGTTAAAGGATCTACACCATGAATTTAAAAAATAATAATAATATTTAATATCATATTGTTTATGTCCCTCAAACGTTTTTCAAAAGGTTTGAGCCTAAATCAAGCCTCAGATATACTCATTCCAACTAACTTCTCTCTGGCTTATAAAGCACTTTCACCTGAAATACCACATTGTCCTGTTTGGCACGGGGCGCTATTGAGACAGAATTGAGCCAGAAAAAGTCCCTTTAAAAGAAGACAGAAAGTACAGAGAAAACATACAGTACAGAGAAAACATACAGTACATCCTACAATCCTACATATTATCCTACCACATTCCCTAAAAGACAAATATCAAATATCGTAAATAAGCACGTCATACCGCTACCTACCGGTCCGCTGGTCACCTCAAAAACTACTGGACTGCCATGGAAGTTGTTGATTCTCCTTGGAGGATGAACCCTAATCATTTGATCTACCTCATGATCTCTCTATAGCGCCACCCTCAGACTAAAACTTTTCACACAGTGTGTGTGTGTGTGTGTGTGTGTGTGTGTGTGTGTGTGTGTGTGTGTGTGTGTGTGTGTGTGTGTGTGTGTGTGTGTGTGTGTGTGTGTGTGTGTGTGTGTGTGTGTGTGTGTGTGTGTGTGTGTGTGTGTGTGTGTGTGTGTGTGTGTGTGTGTGTGCGTGCGTGCGTGCGTGAATGCGTGCATGCGTATATATATATATTATTAATTATTATGAGAATGAGAGCGGGGATTTTAGACTCTTATGGCCCTCTTTTAGGGAAATGGGTACCACGACGCAGTGGCGAGATGGGTTGTATTAGGCTGAATATATCATTGGCTGCGTTGCAAGTGGAATCAATCATGGCCAGTCAAATGACCCCTTTTAATTACTTTTAAGAGCAGTGTGATGTGCTCAGTGTAATACTAGTAATTTCCACAGTGTCATGGTACTGTAATTTCTCCCAAGAGCAAACTGGTGTCCTTGACTGTGCAGGAGGTGCACAGTCATCAATAAAGGATCTGTTGCATGATGAGACAAACATAAACTGACAGTATGTGTAATCGATCTAGTTTTTCTAACTAATCAATACACCTTTTATTTAGAAGAAATGGATCTACTACTGTATCAAGGAGAATGCCAGCAGTCCAGCACTCACAGAAATGCCCTTAAGGCACTTTTATTTAGTTGGAAAAACAACGTTACACAGTGTCAAAATGGAGGTGTCTAGGTAGGTGAGACATTTGGAGAGCTCCATGTAGATATAAGCATACTGTACCACAACCAGCTTATTCCAAGATTAAATGATGATTCACTTAATTCATTTATACAAGCATGTAACCATTGCCACATGTGGATTAGAATGCATGGAAAATGTACCACAATATACTGTATGTACAAAATGCCATGCACACAGGCGAGGAAAAACTTGCTACTGCACCAAGGGAAAATGTCAATTAGCCTGTTCGCTTGCGTGCCTCACGCCAATGGGCCTGTCCCAAAATAGGGCCCTTAGTCTTGTTTATAGTTGGGCACCTGTAGTTGTTTGACAGTGCGTATAAAGAGGATTTATGGAGTATAATTACCTGCTGTGTAGGAGAGAGCACACAATTTGATTCTATATCAAGACAGTAGGAATGCTTAGAGATACACACAGAAACTGTGCAAGATAGAAGGTTCTGGGCCTGGCAACATAACCTCCCAGATCAGCACTGTCGTGTGGTTTGCACTGGCATACATTTCAAAATAAAGAAGTGGCTACAAGTGCTTTTCATTGTACAAAGAAACAAAACGGCCAAGCATAAAATAACACAGGAGTGCAATTTGTCTATCAAAGAGAAGAATTCTCATCTCCATCCACTTGTATCTTTTACACAGTCGTATGTCTGTGTTTTGAGTGGACTTTGTCCATCACATCAAAGAGAAGAATCCACGTCTCCCTCCCCTTGTATCTTTTACATCAGTCGTATGTTTGAGTTTTGAGTGGAAATTATCCATGATATCAAAGAGAGTATTCTCCATCTACATCCACTTAGTGATGATTAATGAAAGAAAGATCTATTTTATATTATTGTTATTATCTTTCCAAACACACAGTAAAAGCTTGGGCCAATTATGAGCCAAGATAAACAAATTAATAAAAATAAATCTTTCATTCATACGAACATGGAAAGACTTTATATGCCAGCCTGCCTCCACTAGTTTTCTCACAAAAACTTCGCTGCCAAGGACCCATGCACAGGACGCACACTGGAATACCTACTTTCTATTTTCGCAATTTCCATATATACTGTATATATATATATATATATATAGCTAGCATGCAAGTTCATACCATTACCCTCATCCTTGCTGTTGGCCACCGAGCAGCTCTGCTGGAGCAATTGAGGGCACCTGGACAGTTGTTGAGGGAGACATTCAAATTCGCTGCCCAGATTTTCTCAGCTGGTTTGGGGATCTGAATCAGTGACCCTCTGGTCCGAGCCCTGCTTCTTGGTCATACTGAGACCGCTGGTGCAAGCCGGTGTGACCTGTGATAGGGTAGTTCAAGGTTGAAGTAATTCAAAATGCAGTATTACAACCAGTCCAACTGTTGTTAGCATCTCTCAGGGTAGTGATCGGAATTTGTGTGTATAATTCATGCCCCAGCGTGTTTGAGTGTAGTTTCAGTACTTATGCTACACTGGAGTGATGAAATATGTATTATAACATCATGGATAAACACAAGAACGACCCCAAGCATCTCTGTGTCCTGTGAAGGTTACCTCAACTTCCCTCCGTCACATCTGATTTCTGTACTGAGTTAGAATGTTTAGGGAACATTATACCCTGACAACCTCCAAACATTAGCATCTCCGTTAAATTATTCATTCCGCACGCTTTCGTCTGGGTAGGTTGAGGATGATTTCCATACTCAAATCTACCCAACTAATTGTTAAACACACTCCATTGGGTTTTTAAGATGTTGTCACAGACTTTTTCATCAAACATTAATGTGTGGGTTCCAATGATTTCATGCAATTCGCGCTTTACATCGCGCGTTTTAATGACACTCTGAAAAAGGCATTAAAACTCATCATAAATTACACAATAATAATGTGAGGGAGGGAGGGAGAGAGTGGAAAGGTCCCGGTCCCCAGCCGATCATAAGTTGATCTTCTTAAGCTCCGAGCGGCAGGTAGGCGCTGACAGCTGCTTAATTTGGTCTTGTCGCCGGGGCGACTTCATTTTCCAACGGGCCCCGGTGACAACGGATGTACAGGCGGAGCAGAGAGAGCGAGAGAATGGCACTCCGGTTGACCATTTACTGATGCACCAGTCAAAACCCAAGGTCACTTTAATTAACTGCCAAATTACAATTTAAATGATAATACTAATCACTCACTTTGCAACAGCAAGAAGCTACTGGCTGTTGTGTTAATTTAGGGTTGCGGGGGAGGGGGGGTGGTCATTTCCACCTCTGCCTCACAGTGGGGCTTATGTCTGTGCTGGCCGGTATTTATTTATTTGCTGTCAGATGCTGCCTTTCCTGATCAAGTGACCTCGCACTGTTTTTTTCTTTACCTTCTCCCTGTTTCCCGTCTCCATATTATACTAGTCTCTATTTGTCTGTTTCTCCATCCTGTCTCTCCGTCTCCATTGTATACAAGTCTCTATTTGTCTGTTTCTCCATCCTGTCTCTCTGTCTGCATAGTATACAAGTCTCTATCTGTCTGTTTCTCCCTCCTGTCTCTGTCTCCATAGTATACAAGTCTCTATTTGTCTGTTTCTCCTTCCTGTCTCCCTGTCTCCATAGTATACAGGTCTCTATTTGTCCGTTTGTCCTTCCTGTCTCCATAGTATACAAGTCTCTATTTGTCTGTTTCTCCATCCTGTCTCCATAGTATACAAGTCTCTATTTGTCTGTTTCTCCATCCTGTCTCCATAGTATACAAGTCTCTATCTGTCTGTTTCTCCTTCCTGTCTCCATAGTATACAAGTCTCTATGTGTCTGTTTCTCCATCCTGTCTCCATAGTATACAAGTCTCTATTTGTCCATTTCTGCTTCCTATCTCCATAGTATACAAGTCTCTAGCTGTCTGTTTCTCCTTCCTGTCTCCATAGTATACAAGTCTCTATTTGTCTGTTTCTCCAGCCACGCTCTCTCTCTCTCTGTGAAGGATTTCAATTAGATGCCACTGATGCCTTTGTCTCTGTGTATTCCCTGCAGTTAGGCTGGAGAGACAAAAGAGCTTCATCACTGCAGCCTCTCTCTTTTAAGTATGTGGAACTGAAATGAAGGGCGTACTCAATTCCATAGAGGCTTTCCAAACAAATATTCCTAAATCCTTTTATTTTCAGTGTTTGGGTAAATGCATAAACGCATAATTGGGGACGTTTCCCATGCAGAAAAGGTATAAAACACTGTCCGGCAGCCTCTTCGTGACGGCTTTGTGGTGCTAAATTGTAGTTTACAGAATGGCTATCATGATCACATTTTGAATCTTAGGTTTTGTGTTATACAAATGAATATTTATTGTTTTCTCGCGATACTCATCACATGATGTCCACATGACTTAAGCGCAACACTGAGTGCAAAGAAGAACGCTTATACAGCTGGAATTCCCCGTAGCCTTGCATTTGCATCGTACTTTGTCATGGGACCTAGTTGGAAGCTGTGGTGTCTAGCTTAGATTCAGGCCATGGGATATTTATTCTAGCCAACCTCCACCCCATTACAGTTACTGCCCATCTGCCACTGCTGCCACTTGCAGCCCTCCTAAAGGTTACTCATTTACATATTGGGGGGGCAACCATCTACCAATAACGGAGCATCAGTTAATCAGCACTTCATGATAACAACGATGTAAAAATCCCAACAGTCCGATAAAATTCCTGCCCGCCTCTTTGTGACGACGTAAACATGATGTCCTGGAATGTCACAATAACCTGCTATTCTTTGAATGAGAAAATGAATAATTTCGCAGATAGATTGTAATGGGATGCCTGACTTGATTTATTGTTGTGATCGTTAGCCATATGGCACAGACTACTCCCCCCCTCCTAATGTTCAAAAATTCAGCGATTACAGGGCTAGGTCAGCGCAACCTTTCCTATTGTGCAAATGAATCTCCGTCTGATCAGAGGTTAAGGACAACCGAGAAATGAATACACAAATACTGTAGAGATGAAATACAACTTGTGTTTCTTTCTTTTTTTCATTCATTTTTATTGTATTTTTAGAGGAGTGGGCAGACCACTTTATGTTTTTTTTTCTCCCAATGTTTGCATGTATTTACACGGACAATCGGGAGGCTGAATGGAAAACAGTGTGGGCGAAGTCTTCTGGCAGGATTCAAAAAGACTAGTCAGGACATGTGTGGTTTCAGAGATGAGTGGCTTAACTTTTATGCCGCTGATAAGCGCCAAGTTCATATTTAATCAGTGGAATAATGGAGAACAACTAAACTACTTTCACACCGGAAACTTGATCCTTGAAAAGCTTGAGTGCTGGTGTTCCTTCATAGTTCATAATCCCTCAAACATAATCTAACAGAGATTTTGTTATTTGAAGTAAGAAGCTCTTGTTCAGTGACTTGATGGACTCCAAAATGACATCATGGGCAAAACACTCATTCCTGATAAACCGTTTTCATGTTCTCCATCTCACCAAGGTGAGGATGGACATCTTTACATGATGCTTTATTAATGGGATTCATTTTGTCCTTGTTCCATACCATGCCACCTTTTTAAAAATGTGTCCTCTTGAGCGTTCAGCCCTCCCTCCCCCCTCCCAGGTAATTATAACAACAGTTAAAATCACAGGAAGGAATATCATATTTATAATTATTTACATGTGCCCCGGCTACGTTTTAACATTATCATTTCTGTCTGGTAATAATTGCCTCGGTCCTCCCGTAGGCTCAGGGCGACGTTGTATTAGATTGTAATCTGCGACACTGTTTCCTGACACAAACTTGATGTGTCACAGTGATTGGCATGGAGGAGATGACATGACAGAGCTGGTTTTGGGGGGACTGACAGATAGTTGGCAGGTTAAGGCTCCCCTGTTGGGCCTGCGCTGCCTCAGGACAGTCACCTGTCAACTCAGGTGAAGGCTCGTCATAGCTGAAGACCGCGAGCAGCAGAGTGGATATAATGGGATGAGCAGACTGACACAGACGTTGCGCGGGACTCCCTTTGTCTATGGGCTGAGGAGCAGACATTGCTTCAGTCAAATATGTCCACCGTTCTGAGTAAAGACTGTCTGACTCAGAGCTTTAGCAATGAGATGGAGGCGATGCAGTCAATACTGTAAGCGTTCATAATCTGCAATTATATAGTTACTGAGGTCAAATCTGTATTGTTTATTGATCGCAATCAACTGACCAGCTTCATTGTTACACAAAAATATTGTTTGGATCAGTCTACAGGATTCCTAAAATGAATTGACTGTCACAGCTAATGAAGGTCATCACTATGGTTAATGGCATGACTCCTAAACTATGTAATAAAATAGGAACCGTAGTGAGCAACCATCTCAATACAATTAAGCTCCACCGACGAATTCATTTCATGTGATTGTATTTCCGGTTGAAAGTGACCGTCTGACCCCACATATGTGTGGGTTGTTTTGAGGCCTTCCTGTTGTCTTCCTGTTTGCTCTTCTGTTCTGTCACACAGCTGAAACCGGCTCTGTCCGCTGTTTTGATGGAAAAGGACAAGAGACTCTCAGGGCTCAACACCTCTCCAAAGCTCCACTGACATAGCAACATACATAGCAACATCAACCAGTGAATGTGTGTGCGTGCTTGCGTGCATGCGTGTGTGCATGTTTGGCGGGCAGTGGTTTATGATGGGGGATGGGAGCACTGGGAAGTGTCGACCCAATCCCTGATGCTTTTTTCCCCTTTCTTTTGTTCTGTTTCCTCATAAGAACGTCCTGCCAAGCACGGAGGGAGCATGTGTCCATCAAAGTCAGGCCAATATGAGGCGTGAGGGCTGAGGCCTGCAAGGAAGATGGAAGAGTGGCACTGACTCACACAGAAGCTAGCTCACAACACAGCATACTGCCACAGTGCATCACTACACACAGGCTCTTATATAGAAGCTTATATAATTGGAACGAACAATTCAAAGTGCATCCATGAGATTAAAAGGACACTATGCTGTTTTTCACCATTATCTTTACATTTGTTGTGTGGCTAATGTTCCATTAGCAGCCAACACTGAGCATGTATGCATGTCTCTGAAACACCACCGAAGTTGTACTTTAACTGTCACTCTGTGTAACTCTAGTAACATATCTCTGCTGTCCAGCCAGAAACTGCTAACTCCAAAACGCTCATTGTTCAGGAAACGAAAAAACAAAATATACGTTTTTCAGAAAATGAAGAAAACCTTATATTTTTAAAACAAAGCAATACTACCTCATCAAAGTTGGTATAGTGACTGTACAATTGTGAGATACTTGCATGTGTCATTATATTATCAACACTTTACCCAAATCGCGGGTAAATCAACACTTTACCCAGCGCGAGTTGAGTTAGAAGTTTCAGACGAGCAGAAATCAAGCTGAAATGGAGTTAGGTGTCCAAACAACAGTAGCTCCACTCGCTGCTGAGAGAGAGGTTTCAAAAGGGTAGATTCCCAAAAGCTAACAATGGATCTCCAAGCTCACAATGCATCACAACAACGTTTGAATTAATGCCCTGATGCTTCATGACACTTATTATATAGGCCTACAACAATACACAGGACTTAAAATATTACAATAAGTTCTGCAAAGAGGTAGAACACTAGCGCGACAGAAATGCTATGAACGTCTTTCTTCTTATCACAATGCTCTCCTCATTAAACACTTCATAGATTTTAGAAATATAATTACTTGTTTTCATAACATTAGCGTCAGTGCTAAGTTTGATAAACAGGTACACTGCATAGTTTTAACAGACTACGGGGAGTCTGTTTACGTGTTCCTCCTCGTCGTTCACTGCGCAACGCGCACTGCTAATGCTGTGAAGCAGCACTGTGTAGACGAGAGGGGGGAGTTGTTTGTTTTTGACGGACAGTTTGAGGATCCAATGGAGTTGGGAGTTTTCGTCCGAGGCGCTTTTTAATACTTTTCATTGTTTTTTTTTTTTTTCCTTTTACAGAGATGTAAAGGGGGTTCAATAGCGTTGATTTATGAAAAAAAAAAAAAAAAACTGAAAATGGAGTTAGCTGTTCCCGGCTGGACACCGACGATATGTGAATGTGAAAACGTACAACCCTCACTTCCTGGTTTATTGAATATGAATTAGGTTGATGTCAAGGCAGCTAATATGGGCATGCCGGGCCGATGCTTGCCCACAAAATGCATTATGGGAAATTTAGGAACACAGAAAGGCCAAAACAAAGAGAAATTTGAATTTTCTGCCAATATGAGTTGTATCGTTAATACATTTTTCAATAGATTGAAATGCATGAAATGCACATGAAAAGCCTTATAGTTTCCTTGTTCATACAGAATAAGAGAAAAACGAGTAAGGTTGGAGAATATTCTCTGTACGGCTGTAACTATTTATAGATGATGTTTGTAATAGATTTTTAATTATGGTCAAACATTCAACAATGACATCTGTCACTCGTGCCCCTTTCTAGTTTGAGTGGCACGCGAGTGCACTCGTGCACGCACACACGCAGGCACGTACAGTATGTACACACACACACACACACACACGCGCACACGCACGCACGCACGCACGCACGCACGCACGCACGCACGCACGCACGCGCACGCACACGCACGCGCGCGCACACAGATACCAGCTGGTGCTCACCTGTCTCCTGTTCACCTGTTCTGAAGTAGTAGTAAGTGTATGTGCCCCTTTCAAGCAGCCTTAGAGCCCCTGAGCATCTTGTCAGCCTGTGAGTGATGAGGTCCGATCTGTTTTTGTCTGTCAAAGCAACGTCATCCAGCCTGTACTCCCAGCCTCTGTTCTGTAAAGAGGCACATACAGTACGTGTAGAAGAACTCAGTATTGTAATATTCATTGACCTGCTCATATCATGCAACTATTTAGCCCTGGCTTAAAGAGTAGCATTTGCCTGTTACTGTGCATTTACGGTAATTGAATTGAAACAGCAATATTTACACTACAACCCACCCATATAGAGGAAATTGCCCTTTCTGTTTACTTTGGCTGTTCTTTCTGTTCCTACTTTTCCCATTATGCATTCTTTCAGGAAAGTATCGGTCTGGCACACCCATAAGGTATATGGCTTCCATTACAACATGATCAACACATTCGCACTGACGTGTGGAGGGGGGTTGACCAAGCAGCAAAATGGAGCAGAGACTTACAGAAAATTATTATTAATAATTCATATATTTATGCCATTTACAATGTACAAGACAACTAAAATAGGAAAAAACTAAAACAACATGGCTTCTGTTTATGGAACCTGCAATTCAGACAGCTCTTTACTTGACGTTAACAATTGACTTTAAACATGTTTATGCTACAACCGTACAACTGTATGGTTCCTAATTCTATCTCTCTGGCTTGATGCTCAGTTGACCTGGACAACTCTGGCAGCTGGCTCCCTTGTTGCGACACATTGGCCAGTGGTTGCTCTCTTGTTGAGTGTTCAGTGGGACGTGACGAAACAAAATAAAAGTGTGAAGGTTAGGTGAAAGGTCCAATAACAATGCCAAGCTTGTCCAGCTTGCAGTCCTTGTGTTACGATTCCGAGAGGGGAACCAGCATTATCCCATCCTACGTATTTATTGCACTAAACACTTTCTCTATGCCTTTTGCAGTCGTAAGACTCTCTCTGTGAACCTCTTTGTCTCTGTGTGAATCTTTCAGGTGACTCTTGTGATATCACAGGCATTTATGAGTTCTCCTGCAAGGTTCTCCCTCTCTCATGATGCCACACAGTCGGCACATTCACAACCATCTGTTTGAGATGGCAAACTACAACTCTAAACAGGATTTTTTAATTAATAAGCTGCAACAAACACCCTTCTAATAGTGATGTAATCATATAAATCAGATTCCAATAGTTTAATCCGGTGGTTCTCAAACTTTTTAATTTCACAGACTCTCATAAGACTTTCATAACTCTCAGTGTACAAATGGAACCAAATGAACCCGTAAGGCTGAACTCTCAGAGTTAGAGACCTGTAAGTGTCCTTTTGGGACCCCCTCAAGGGACCACTGGTTTAATCGGATTGAAACGTCACAACCAGGAAGTAAGGTTAGGATTTCTGTTTCCACAAATTCAACTTTCCAGCACGACTTTGGCCGTGTTTCAGAGGTACACAGAAGACTGCTCAGTGTTATGGCTGCAAATAAACATTTCCCATACAACAACTATACAACAATATAGATGTAATGTTGAAAATAGTGATGGTCCCCTTTAAGTATGCAT
This sequence comes from Gymnoscopelus microlampas, assembly GCF_963454915.1. NCBI lineage: Eukaryota > Metazoa > Chordata > Actinopteri > Myctophiformes > Myctophidae > Gymnoscopelus > Gymnoscopelus microlampas. The sequence goes on along the minus strand of NC_139959.1, from coordinate 13,614,723 downwards.
TGTACTAGAGTCTACCGCTACACCTAATCTAAACCTTCATCATGGCATTCTTGTTGAGGGCTTGTGGTCTCTGTTGATCAATTTAAGACATGACGTATGGATGGTTCAGTTGAGAAAGGTGCTGTTGTTTGGCTATGCTGGTAAGGTTTGCTGAGTAGCACATTGACAACATTCAAATAATGTGTAATTTTGCGATTTGTTAGCAGTTGTATATATATTATGCATAGCTGAAGCAAAAGCCATCTATACAGTATACTGAGGCAGACATACAGTATTGCATAGTACTTCCTTTATGATTTAGTTCTTATCACATTCCACCAGTAAACTTTCGTGAGCAGTGTCCCTGGTGAAACAATAGCATGTATTCCCCGAATATCTAAATACATGAGCAGCAGTAATCAAAGTTAATTGTGTGGTAATTGTAGCAGAGTCCTTGTCCCTTAATCGCTTTGCTGGCAGCTCGTTTTCATCTCGTTGCTGTCCTCTCGCAGGCTGCACATCCATCACACATTGCTGCAGGTGATGTTTCCACATCCACTCTGTTCAGGGACACACTTCAAATAGGACATCTGCATTGTAAATAATCGGAAATCCATTGTTTTTGTTGTTGGGAAAATGAGTGTTGTTTTTTTGCCTTTTTTCTTTTCTATCAGCAGCCTTGGTGTGTCGGGCAAAACCCTGCAAGGCTCCCGCCACTGAGATGCACATGAAGGCATTGCCATCCCGAGCTTACCGCTCTCTCCCTGAGGACCCGGGCTTATCAGCCTAGAGTCAACTCGTCGCACTTGTTAATTAATGAGACCTCTATGCGAGATCACTCTTAAACGAGGCTGAGCCTGCTGCATCAGAGGAACTGCTAAACAACACTGATAGCTGGTGAGAGACCGGTCTGCCAGTTGTTGCCTTAAGGCTGTTGACTATATTTATTTGCCGTTTTATTTAGCTTGTTGTTTTCTTCTTCTGTTCCCTGCTCCCAGAGCCGACTGGAGGCTTCTTAATTCTCCAAATGACTTTTTAAGTAGTGTCTCTGCACTGTGTGACCCTGCTGAGTGACAGGCCATTCTAATCCCTCTCCACAAGGGGAGCAGTCTTTATTGTAGCCCGTGGTCAGTTTGTTTTTGCCACAGCCCACAACATACGGCGTTTAACACTCTCATAATTAAGTAGCTGATGCCAAAGTGCTCTTCCCTAACTGAAGCCCCGGGGTGGTGCTGATTGACAGATGAGGAGGGAGACTGCAGAGGTCCTGCTAACATTAACCTACCACATGGCTTTTTGGGTAGAAGGCATGTACAGTACTTACATATACTTTGGATAGCAGATGAAGGAGCATGGCTCAGTGTGGATTTGAATTATGTTTGAATAATTTTCTTAATATATTATTAATTATACAATAAAATTGACAAATCGTATCTGAGCTGCAATAGATATGTTGCATTAGGGCGTGTGCACACATTAAGTGCATATTTTGGTATTTGAATAGCCAAAATATTGTCAAAATGGATGCATTCGCACACAGACAATAATTACATGGAATATTGTGTTATCTTGACAGATTCTCTGCTGTCTGTTTATCCCAGTCTGCACTAGCCAACTGGGTGAAGGATATTCTGCCTATTTCCCCACCCAAACTCCAGGTCCCATCTGCTCACAGAAAGGCACAACATTTGTCAAAGTAGACTGGATAATGGCTTTGGCATCCTTATTATAATCTCAGCATAATCTTCATTTGTCCACTTTTGGCATCGGGACACTTCTGGGTTTAGGAAATCGGTCAGGACACTTAAGTGTCCTCGTTTCTTTTTCATTAGCTCAAATCAAGGCGTGAAAGCTCGTTTAATTCCAATTTATAACATGCAGCCTCCATGTTCTCCGGCGCACAGAAAACGGCTTATTTGTACTGCTATTGTGATTAGCTTAACTATAATTCCCTTAATTCAAATTATAATAGTAAAAAAAAAAGAAATTAAATAATTGCTGGCTAAGCGCAGGTTGAGTTTGTACTTGTTTTTGGTGCTGTGAACAGGGGCTCCTCAATGAACAGATAAAAGGGGACAAACTTCAAATTATGCCCCTCCTTTCTTCATTAACCCATTCAATCCGGGAACGCGTCCGTGTCATTTTAGATTTTAGCTACAGTATAACCATTATTTTATACTTTGGCTATTCAAAAATAGCAGATATACAAGCTCATAGCACGGCACCGAGTGCCGCGCTATGAGCTTGTAGATCTGCTATTATTGAAAAATAGTGAAAATGTGTGCAAATCTTTGGACATATATTAACATTTGCAAAATATTTTGTTCCAGGGACCTCCAGAAGCAAAGATTTGAGATCTGCTATTTTTGAATATCCAAAGAAATCTAAAATGACAGAGATGCGTTCCCGGATTGAATGGGTTAAGGTTGTGGCTCTCAGTTGACTATTGCTCCCCCTGTATGTGGGTCACACACACCGTTCCCAGCTGTGCAGTCTAGTCAGCTGTGCCTTTTGCCTTGCCCGCCAACATCTGCTCCACAAAAACAATATCCAGCTTTTAGCACTCAAATGGAGGTTACACCATATGCCAGCAAGGCACTTAGTTTCTGCCAGGGGAGTGAGGCCCTGGCCACACGCATTGAGGTAACAATGAAGGAGAGACTGTGAGGGTGAGCCCACCTCTCTCTCTCTCTCTCCTCCTATTTCTCTCTCTCTGTCTTTCTCTCTCTCTCTCTTACTCTTTCATTCCCTTTATTAGCTTTATGCTCTATCATTTCTCCCTTTGCTGTCATTTACCTCAGTCTATTTACCCCCCTCTCTCTCTTTCTTTCTCTCTCTCTCTCTCTCTCTCTCTCTGTCTCTCTCTCTCTCTCTCTCTCTCTCTCTCTCTGTCAGCCCGCTCTCTTTCACGGTTTTCTTTCTGGCTCCTCCTCATGCATGCTACTGCTGTTTTCCTCATTCAGGCCATCGATGTGTGCCAGTGTGCATCTGCTCAAGGTGCTTTGGCAACATCGCCGTTTGAATATTAATGTGCCACCTAAACAACAGTTTGCCTGCAAGGTCTACCACAAGGTCTGCTCGAGTTTGAACTGTGTGTGTGTGTGTGTGTGTGTGTGTGTGTGTGTGTGTGTGTGTGTGTGTGTGTGTGTGTGTGTGTGTGTGTGTGTGTGTGTGTGTGTGTGTGTGTGTGTGTGTGTGTGTGTGTGTGTGTGTGTGTATATGGGAGTGATGATGACAACTCAATTAAATTGAAGCAGTGTTCTTCAAAACATATATTTTTTCATGTGGCGCAGTATCTATAAAGTCTGGGCATATTACATCAGTTTTAACATCGGACACCACTTAACTTTACTAAGTCCAGACCAAGTCCTTGACTCTGAGAACGAAGGGCACTTATCCACAGGCATCTAAACTACTTTAAATAGTTTCTTAACTTCTGTTATTAGCTAGCTCAAAGGAGATGGATTGCCCGAAATGCAATTTAGGCATTTAAGACCAATTAAGAAAGCAGATCTGGATTGTATGGGCTTCTAGTGCTGCTCACTATGCCGAGAGGTGATAATGGAGTTTTAATTAAATGCGGGAGCCAAAGGTCCCAAAATGGAGCTTACAGCTAACCAAGCAGCAGTCATTTGGTGGCTGTACAGACAAGGCCCATTATTGTCTCCCTGGCCATGGATGTGTTCTGTTTCTGTCTGCCCGGGTGAGCCCTGCTCTGGCCCCTCCAGGCTGTGATGGTGCCGTCTCGTTAATCAGCATAACATTGCTGTGTGAAACAGTGGACGTCTGCACAGCTGGGCAGGATCGAACCAGATGAGATGTGGGGAATAACCGTGTCATTGTTGTGTCCGAATTAATCTGTTGCCGTTTCTGATCAGTTGTTTGTTTTTTTGTTTTTACTTTGGAGGATTGAGCTAGACCCCATTTACAAAGCAGTTTGTCATTTTCTACTTTTCTTTTTTTTTAAAGATTTATTTTTTGGCTTTTATGCCTTTTTATGGATAGGACAGTATAGGCTGACAGGAAATGGGGAGTGACACACTGCAAAGGCCGTTGGGATCGGGACTCGAACCCGCAATGCACTGTCAGGCTACATTGAGCCCAGGTGCCTGGACCGTTACGCCAGCGGTCCAGGCCAATTTACGACTTTTCTTTATCATTATTATCCTGGTGTAAGTGGATTTGTAAGTTAAATTGCAATAATGTATTAATGTTTCAAATTCAATTTAAACATTGCGTTTTCCTCAAAGTAACTACTGGAGGTGATGGTGTTCATTTAGCAATGCTAGCCCTTGTCCTTGTGCCGTGTGGGAGGAAAGGGGAGGGGCAGGTAGACGGAGTGTGTCCCAGAGCCACGCACTCAGGGGGTGGATCCACAGAGGAGCGCTGGGCCGGCAGGTCGGGGCTGCTTGCTGCGGGTCACGGTTTCACTTGAGGGTATTAATTGGGGATAGACGGGCACACAGCAGCTGTGTGTGTGTGTGTGTGTGTGTGTGTGTGTGTGTGTGTGTGTGTGTGTGTGTGTGTGTGTGTGTGTGTGTGTGTGTGTGTGTGTGTGTGTGTGTGTGTGTGTGTGTGTGTGTGTGTGTGTGTGTGTGTGTGTGTGTGTGTGTGTGTGTGTGTGTGTGTGTGTGTGAGAGAGACAGACATGGTAAGGGCTGTTGGAGGAGCAGTTGAGCAGTGAGAAATCACCTTGACAGGGCTTGTACTGTATATCATGCTAGGAGCTGAATGCCACTCATGAATGCTGATTAGGCTCTAGTGAGAGTTTAATTACGTTGTGCTTAGATGTGGTTGCTGTACGCGGTGGACCTGTCACAGGATTATTTAGAATCTCCCATGGGTAATAATCTTTAAATACGTACAGATGTACCCCATGCTTTTTTCCCGTGGCCTTTCACTCAGATCAGTTTTATAAGGAAAAAAAGAGGCTATAATCAAAAATGTCAGTAACCTTGAGACAGTTATTGTTTTATGGATGCTGATGCATTGATCTTAAGTTGGTAAAAAATTAAAGTGTAAAAGATGTTACATGTTAAATATGGATTTTCTTACTGGCATAGTCAGCTTAGTTAGTTTGTTAGTTAGTTAGTTAGTTAGTTCTAGCTAGTTAGCTTACTGAACTTTGTTTGTAAGATGGTACTACATACTGTGAATTTTATAAGTTGTCTTCACCCTCTTCATGCTTATTAAATCTATATTTTTTTCCTTTTTTTTCCAAAATCACACATTTGTCCCATTTATGTGATCAAATCCCATCATCATCAGACTAACGGTTATTTCTGTCACAGAAAATGCCAGTGATTTGGCAATGACAGCCAATTTTTGCTGGCTTCTATCTTTGAACACCTCCCACATTATGACCTGAAAAAAGTTATTCCCATGTTTTTGCCAGTGGGAGTGCAATTTTATGGCACTGAATTGGCAGACTTATTAAGAATACACTCAAAGAATGTGTTACAACTAAATCTACTAGTTTTGTTTATGATACATTTTTTAATATTATGAGGGATAGTTGTGTGATCATACTGAAAGTATGCACTTCCTTCTACAGTCAGAGGAGGGCAGTGGTTAAGTGGAAAAACAGAATGTTGTCAGTGCACAATCAGGTTTGGTGTGTGTGTGTGTGTATGTGTTGTACATGCATGTACATGCATGTGCCTGTGGGTGTCTGCAACCACAATTTAGTGCTTGCATATTTGCACAAAATGATATGGCACGCACACACAAATGTTTGTCTATTTGTGTTTATGCTGGGAAGAGTATTTGTATCTTTTGTAATTTGCATTTTCCCAAAAATATTTAGCCTTATTTAACCAGTTAAGTTAATTGAGAACCAGTTCTAATTAACAATAACGACCTGGGTAACCTGTATGCTGTGCTATGTGGGTCTATCACAGGTCAGTAGGATGTGGGCTCTGGTATTATGTTTAACATGCTGTTGGGTGTCTCTGTTGTGCGATACATTACAGTAAGTAACACAGACAAACTAGCATGGTGATTATGCTAATGACCGCAATCATTATGTTAATTTGTCTTTACCAGTCCAGTGCAATGATGTTGTTCTACCATAATTATTAATGGGATCACAACATGTTACATCAGATAACACTAAAGATATGCTTGTGGTCTTTATCGGCTTCTTACGAATGCTCTGTGACAATACTCCCACTATGTTTTTCCTGTCACTTTTAGAACGCTACTTGCCAAGAGTGTCAAGATTAATCATTTTGAGTTGTCAGTGTTTCTACACTGCAAAATCCTGAATGTCAATTTAACTCTGTAAGTGTAAAAATGTACCCATAAGGGCACATTTTTGGGTTCAGAGTTAAATTGCCACTCAGGATTTTACAGTATTACTGGACATTTACATAATGTCTCCTGTTCTTTTTTTACTACGGCCTACTCTGGAACGATGCAAGTCTGGAATGATGCAAGTTGTGAATACATGCCCCCCAGTTATGCAATACATGTTGTACCCTTTGTCAGAGTACCTGTCTGTCTGTCTGTCTGTCTGTCTGTCTGTCTGTCTTTTATTCCCATATATAGAGATCTCTGTATATGTCTGTCTGTCTGTCTTCCTGTGTCCCTTTTATGCCCACATATGGAGATCTCTGTATTTGTCTGTCCTTGCCCCTTTTATGCCCATACAGTATATGGTGTTCGCTGGTGTCATTAGTATATGCCCATGTATGAGCATTCCCATATATTATGGGCATTTCAGTCGGTTGACAGTTATGGACAACCAAATCTCCAATATATGCCTATATATGGGCATATCGGTTGGATCAGCGGCTCTGACAACCACAGATCTAACCGACTTCACGCCGGCACCGCACTCCATGGTTCTCGAGATATGTGGGGGACAGCTGGACTTGCAGAGATTTCATGTTCGGATCGGCAGTTCTAGACAACCTAGATCTCCATATACGCCTATATATATGCCTATACAGTATATGGGCATATCGGTCGGATCTGTGGTTCCGGACAACCGTCTATGCGAACGAACACTGGGCAGTGCACTCCCTCGGGTCATATGTGATTCATGCATCAGTTTGAAATTGATTGGGTGGGCGGTTCTTGAGATACATGAACTAGTACAGACACAGTCACACACACGCATGCAGATGCACATGCACATGGATTCAAGTTCTCAATCGCCACGACTGTTTTCAGTCATGGCAACATTTGTATAAGATTAAAGAGTATTAGAAAGGGTCAAACTAGCAATACAATACATGTTCTATTGCTAGTTGATTTGTAAAATAAATACATTGTAAAATCATGTTCAGAAACATCTTCCATAGAACCATAATGGTCTCAGATATATATAATTTTCAGGTTAAAGCCTCAATCTGCAATTTCTTTAACTGGTCGGCTGTAATGAGAACAGCAAGTACATACTGTAGGTGTAGAATGATAATAACTAAACATAATCATTTGACATATTGTACTAATTGTTCAGGAATACAGAGCTAGTGTGGAGGATTCTTTTCACACTGCTTCACAAATCACAGATTGGGCCAGCCTAACAAACATTTTCAGACGTGACGTTTGTTTTTGCTTTAATCCCTGCATACGCAGAAATTTCGAGCACTTATAGTTGGATTGTATAATTCTTTACATAGTACAGTAATAGCAGCACTATTTTTTTTCTCCCTATATTTAAAATTCATTACAGCTGATCTGTCCAAAAGTTTGACTTTGTGTAACAGCCTACTTAGGGTTACATAGATCCTTAACCCAGCTGTTGCTCCAATAAAGACAAAGGCAAACAGAAGCACGCATCATTTCCTACACGTTTGATGTATTTTTTCTCGCACACTGACAAATGAACACTGAGGCTCCCTGGATGCAACAATATTCTCTACAAAAGTGCAAAAAGTGACATAGTGAAAAACAGTGAGAATGGACGTCTCAGTCCTCAGACCACCATCAACTCTCTGTGTCACTATTTTTCACCATGTCACTTTTTGCACTTTTGTAAGTAAAGGACAATATTTTTACATCCAGGCAGCTTCAGTGTTAGTTTGTCAGCGTGCACACCTCTTTTGTTGTTTGTGTTTGTGCTGGCTTCTCTGCGTACACGCCCTGCGTATCTTCAGCCCTGGTAAGCCTTGGGTTTACAGCGCAAACCTGTCTATCTTTCTGATGTATTTGACTGCCATTCATATAAAATGTTAAACAGCCAAAGTGGGCCTTATCTCCCCTCCAGCTGTGGTCTCACTTGTGCACAGTGTTCAAGGCCACAACTCCTTTGAGTGAGAGGGTTGAGGCCGCAACAAATGTGTTTGGTCAATGAGCATGTCTGGATGTGACACATCACTCAAAACCTCTGATAACGATCAGCATGAAAAGTGCAGACCAGACGGGATGTAATATTGAACATCCAGATGGAAGCAGAGACTGACTGTGGCTGCGCATTATCTTTAATTCAGTTGTGCGGTGCCACTCTCTGCATTATTGGTGCCCTTTCTTGCGGGCACTGGAAGACACAATTTATTTAATATGGATAGATTTTTCAGCGCGAATAAAATCATCAACCTGTATGAATGAGGCATTCACCAAAATAAAAAAATAACCATGACACATTTTAAATCTTTTATCGGCGTCGTTCCTGGTGTGTAATGTGTAGTGATTTTTTTTTTTGTGTCACTTATTTTTTATTGTTTTCCAAGTATAAGATTGACACATAGACAGAGAAATAAAATGAAATGAAAATAAATAAAGTAAAAACAAACAAAAAAGCATACAAAAATTGTGTTGAGGTGGGCGTTATAATACAAAGATTAACATATTTATGGATTACAGTATATATATATATATATATATATATTTTTGTATAACAACAATCAGTCAATGAATTACATTCCTCATCAAACAATAAGAAGTCCATTTCTTCCATTTTTTCGCATATTGTTCCGCTCTCAGCCTAAGAGAGAAGGTCAGACTCTCCATAGAGTCTATCTCATCGACAACTGTAATCCAGTCTTCCTTTGTCGGTGGTGCGGCCTGTAGCCATTTCCGGGTGATGGCTTTCTTACAGGCAACCAAAATTATGTTATACAGATATAAGTCCTGGCTCATGAGATCAGCAGGGATTTTCCCCAGATAAGCTGTAACAAAAGAACAATCCATTTCTATTCCAAAAATGTCTCTAATTTCTTTGATGACCTCTTGCCAAAAGGGTTGAATTAAAGGACAGTCCCAAAAAATGTGGAAATGATCTGCCATCACTTTACCACAATGCCTCCAACATTGACCCTGTCCTTGACAACCCCGAAAATGGCTTTTCAATTTTGGGGTGATAAAGTAACGTATAGTATACTTCCAGGCGAATTCCCGCCAAGCCCTTGAGTTAGTTGTCCTTGTTTGACCTTCCCAAATATCATTCCAATCCTCCTCAGATATCTCCAGGCCCGATTCTTTCTCCCATTTCTGTCTGACTTTAGTAGTCGAGTGGACTTTAGAGGTTTGTAATCTGTTATAGGTTTGTGATATGAGGTGTTTACTATCCTTATTTTTGTACGCATTCATAAATAAATGAACCAGAATGTGTAGTGTTTTTTGACAACTTATTTTTATTAGCGAGTGTGTGCCCCCGCCGACACTGACACCAAAATGACATAGGCACCAGAAATGTATTTATTTATGTATTTTAACATAACCCTTTCTGTCCTTTTTGAACGGGTGGTTCTGTATGCGATAATTGTTTCCGTAGGAGACGCGGCTTGCGATTGGCTGAGACGGGGGTAGGGAGCGCTCCGCTGTGTTCACTTGGACCATGCGCGAGGTGGTGTAGACATTTCGGAGGTACCGAAAGTAGGGGGGGGGGCGAGGATTTACGATTCTGTCCCTATCGGAACATAACTCGGACGGCGCTGCGAAGTCTGCTGAAGCAGACTTCGCAACGTTCGGCACGGTTCGTGGCTCAAGTCGGGTTCAGACGGTGCGCCTCCGTCGCCTCGGCTGAAAACAAGCACTCCCGTACGTCTCGCCTCCTACGGAAACAATAACAGCGTTCCGTAAAAGAACTAGAGTGGTAACCGGAAAACCCCGCCCATTCACTTCTATAGAGTTGCTCACCCAGTGCATATTCCCTTTTACCCCCTTCTTCCGTGTTTGGTGACATCACGGGGCTCATCCGCGTCGTCTTGCATGCACAGTAGTGTCACCTCCGTGCGAAACCTTGTGAGCAACCCTGTGCGCAAGCTTGTGCGCAAGCTCTTGAGCCGAGCCCATTGGTCGAAACGTTTTTTTGCTCGTTCACGTATCTGGCCCCAGCTGTGGTAAGCTGCACTTCCAGAGTCACGCATCACTTTTCCCTGTCGGTTCTGGGGGCTTGAGACAAACGCTGTAATGACCAGGATGTCACCAGAGATGTCGCCAAAAAAACGTCTTAACATGGATGTTACGCAGTATGACTTTAAGGGTATCGTAGTATTGTAAGTGATATAGGGCAAGATGGAGGATGCTTTCACTTCATCAAATCAAAATGACTTTGGTCAATGATGATGGTAAGAAACCCAGTATGGTTCACACCTCACTGCTTCAAAAAATACATGTGCCTTATCATCATCATCATCATCATCATCATCATCATTCCAGACTGAAATTAAGATTTCTAATACACTTGGTACAATAGTTAATTCAGCTCACCAGCCTGTGCATACATTTAGTAAATCCAAACACAGGCCTCCTGGGCTGAAAAGCTCAGCTCACATGGCCAGGCCAGAGATGCACCATGCTGGCGGGGTGAACCTGAGCCTTGTGCCCACTATTCTTGCCATAAACTGAAGCGCCATGGTTTAGCCATATGGCCGTGAGAGAGTGGAGGTGATGAAAGATTCAGAGGGGTTGGATGCACTCATCTGCTATCGATTATACTGCAGATGTGCCTGTGTGAGAGTGGTACTTTGATTGACAGGATGCGAGCGGGTCCTGACAAAAGAACAGCATGGATCGGCATATAAATGCATGGGCATGTGGGCAAACATTGTCAACTACACAAACACATTAATGCCTATACGTAGTTTCACACATTGGCAGAAAATGTATGTAGAGTAAATCTATTATATTTAGATTAATAATCATTTCATTGCATTACTATATATATATATATATATATATATATATATATATATATATATATATATATATATATATATATATATTATTCTATATTACATCTCCCTTTTCATTCGTTTTCAATCAGCTTTACAAATCATCTGCCATTACCGATTAAATGTAAGATGATGAACTTTGTTTCCATGGAGGGAGAGTTGGCTTCCAAAATCCAATGCATCTGGTTTTCAGGAACAACTGACAAATGTATGTTAATGTGTTGGCAGGGCTTAAAAAGTGAAATGAGGCGGCCCGTCTTTTCAGATCAGTCATGTGTCACAAAGCCCAGAGCCTCGACTCTTTCCTCTCTTCTCCATGGAGCCAGGATGACCTCAATAATTAAGGGACAATTTTAAAATGCATTTCTAATTTTCTACCAGACTGAAAAGCCTTATTATGGAATGGCTGACAAAAAAAGAGCCCTCCCCCTGAATGGCGGTGACTCCTGGGCTTCCACTAAACTGGTCATGAATGCACAAACCATCTGTTTTTCTGGCCGTTTGTCAGTGCGAGCGTGGCAGAGGCAGCTGTCGAAGTGGCCCCTGTTTGAATGATGGAGCGCGCAACCTTTGTTTAGCTCGGTGGTGGCTTTGTGAGCCCTGGCTCAGCCCGCTCGCGCTGCCCGGCGCTGGGATGAGGCGAGAGACGGTCTCTGTTGTTGGCCCACCAGTCGCCATGGACTTGCCAAAAAAGATGGAGAGTAACAGTGAGCAGACATAGTCTTGGAGAGAGCTTGCGGGATGGGAGGAGATGAAGAAAGAGATTGAATTGGGGTGGTGGGGATGGTGGTGGTGGTGGGGGGTGAATGCGTGAGAAATGGACAGAACAGCAACTCTGTGCAAGAGAGAGAGAGAGAGAGATCAAGAGAGATTAAAGGGAAGGTGGGAAGGTGGGAAGGTGGACGGCCGGTGAGGGTATTGTGGTGGTGAATGAGGATCTGGGGCATTGTGTGACGGCCAATCTGTAGCTCAGTGGGTGAGGTTGTCATGAGCCAGAGCCAGGGGTAGAGTGCCAGAGGGCCGGAGGAGAGAGAGAGAGAAAGAGGTAAGAGCAGCCAGCAGGGCTGAGGTGCTGGAGCAGGGAGAGAATGCGACCGAGAGAACGGGGTAAGATGGAGGATAGATGGACGGAAAGATAGGCCATTTGGGGTTGGGGGGTTGAAAAGGAGGTGGTAAGTTGAACACATGCAGGTCTATTTTGACACTTTCAGAGCTAAATTAACACTCAGCATTTTGCAGTGTTCGGTGCAGGGTAGTGAGTCCAGATATACAGTAGTCCTGACACAGAACACTATTTTCTGTGATAGAGTGGATGGAAGGATGAAAGAGTCCATTATAGATAGAGAGATATATACAGTATATACAGGTATAGTTTTTCACTGGTCTGGGCTAGTAGATCAAAAGCGTGGCTTGTAGGAGGACCAGGGGTCACAGGGGTTTGCTCTGTAAGCCTGTGTATGACGGAGGACAATTTCACGATACATTTAAATCTCTGCGATACGATTATTGTGAGGTTTCTTTTTTATCACGATAAATGATAACGATTATCGTCCCATCCCTAATGGCGTGTCTGGGTGGGATTGTGGGTGGGGATGAGGTGGGGTGTGGTCTCCCAGAATATTACACAGTTACACATGTGCTGGGTAAGCACTAGTGATGTGCGGGTCGGGTTTTTTCATGACCCACCCCACCCCGCCCTGGAACCCAACCCGCCCCGCGAACCCATAGGTTGAGCCCCGCGGGTCGTACCTATAATTCTGTAAAAGGTTAGAAAATAATCTTCAAGTATACACCCCAAGTGTATTCAAACTGTTTTATTGTTATTATTCTTATTCTTATTAGGAATAAAGACAAAACAAGAGCATGTGATTTATTTATTTTTGCGCGTGAGAGCGGCTGACACGCTCACCCGCAGTCCGCATAATTGCCTCTGAAATCCTGACTCGACCACCCACGCTGCGGGTTGACCCGCGGGACCCACGGGTTACGAGTCGGCCCGCTCATCACTGGTAAGCACAATATATTGAAACATAATAAAATTCTTATCATGCACAGTCTGTACTCACGCACTCTCCTCTTTGTCACTATTGTCTTATTTCATAAGATTAATCCCATGGCCCATTCCCCCCCCCCCTCTCTCCTGATAAGATTTCACTTTTATTTAATATTGACAGTGGCCGCTATCGTGCGCGCGCGCACGTGTGTGTGTGTGTGTGTGTGTGCATTCTCTGTGTGTGTGTGTGTGTGTGTGTGTGTGTGTGTGTGTGTGTGTGTGTGTGTGTGTGTGTGTGTGTGTGTGTGTGTGTGTGTGTGTGTGTGTGTGTGTGTGTGTGTATGTGTATGTATACAGTATGTGTGTGTGTGTGTGTGTGTGTGTGTGTGTGTGTGTGTGTGTGTGTGTGTGTGTGTGTGTGTGTGTGAGAGAGAGAGTTTTCATGATGACCTAATTGCATAAATTTGTCCAGCTGACACACTTGACCGGGAGAGAAAGACCAATCTTTATCTTTTAAGAAACAGGATGAACCTGTCTAGGGGGGTGTTGGGCAGGGGTGGGGGGTTGAGTAAGGCCATGTGTACATATTCACACTCCAATCCTCCAGACCAGCCATGGATGTACAAGTCACATCACCATGATGGCTTCATTTCTTTACAGATCTGATTCATAATATCCACAACCACACATTTGGAACACCTCTTAAACCCTACATTATATACTTTGTACAGGGGTCTTTACCAGGTCCCCTACTTTTCTTCCCTCTACACCAAATCTATTTGCGAAAATAGCTGATCTACAAGCTCACAATGCCAAATGTTGACGCTAGGGTTCATGTAGTTAAAATATGATGGATGAATGAGTTATGAGGTTTGCGTTTTTTTCAACCCCAGCACCGATGTGTGTATTGCTGATTTGTAGATTGTAGAGATTATAAAATATGTGTGCTCATTTCTTTCGTATAGATGTCACAATTTTCTTGAGTCTACAAAACGTCACGTCTCTCATTAACTTGGGCGATTAATAGTAAGCACCTGCCTGGAGAGTCTATAGAAATGTGAAGCTGGCTGTTTCTCTCATGCGTGGGCTTGAAATGTAGCACAGCTGAATGAGTGAGGAGCCGATAGGCTCTGTCTCCTTTGTGTGACAATGCAGGGGCCTTTTCTCACATAATTTGCTGTTCCACGTCAGTGGGGTCAGAGGCTCTTTGGAGACTATTGGCTTAGAAAGAATGGCTTTGATTGTAGTCAAATGTTTAATGAAGTGATACACATTGTTCTCTCTTGGGTTTGTTATTAACTTAAAGAATGTGGTTAGGGCATTGATGTCAGATTTAGGTACCCTGGAAGTTTGTGTGTGTGTGTGTGTGTGTGTGTGTGTGTGTGTGTGTGTGTGTGTGTGTGTGTGTGTGTGTGTGTGTGTGTGTGTGTGTGTGTGTGTGTGTGTGTGTGTGTGTGTGTGTGTGTGTGTGTGTGTGTGTGTGTGTGTGTGTTCTCGCGAGCACACGTGCGTGAATGTGTATGTGTGGTGTTAATGACCCTGGGTTTGAATAGTGGCATAATTTGTTAATATGCTAACACATTTTCTTTCTAAACATGTTTAATATTTAACCATGATGTTCTGTCTAAACCCCCTACAAATAAGTGTGCCTGTTAAAGTGCGCATTATTTGCTATTTATTGGTCTGACTTTTATTCCTCTTTTTGCCAGGCGTTGCCTTTGCAGCGGTGAAGCGAAGTGGTGTGCTGGTAAAGATTATGGTTGTGGTAAAACGGGGGCCTTAGCAGGAAGCAGTTATGTTCTCTCACTTTGCAGTCTGAGCATGGCGTCTTTCTGTAGCCCCAGGGCTAGGCAGGCACCACAGTGCTATAGCTCAACCCGTGCCCAACCCCTCCCCATCTGTGTGTCACGAGTCACATCTCGTTAGGGATGACGGCTCTCTGATGCGGACAAATTGTCACTAAGGGGGGACCTAGAGACTGAGAGACATGGCCCCATGCTACTGTGAGGGGAGAACATTCAGAAATGTGGGCCCCCGAGACATGGTGGAGAGGAACGGCGAGGGCTAATTCTGAAGCCTGCTCCTGGCTCTGAGGTATTGAGCCAGTGCATGGTTTCATCCAGATGCTCTGTGGTGTGAGGAAAAGCTATCTGTCTGTCCACGTGTTCACAGAGGCTGGGAGGTCAGGCTTTTGTTTTTCCAACAGAGGAGGAAAGTCACCATATGCAAGTCCAACGAGACCACAGTGGCACCATGATAGGCCCTTTCTTCCCTGTACAGAAAGCACCATTGCCAATGAATGAGACAAGTGACTGTAATTGATATAATGCCCCTTTTATTAAATGAGGCCATTCTGGCGAGCAGGGTAGCACCAGTTCACCTTTACACCCCCTTCACCACATAGGCTCACTGCATTAGGTGCAGATTGTCATTCCATTTGTGCGGATGGGTAACTCCAATAGACTGTCGAGCACTCATTCATGATCTCACACTTTTGTCTGTTAACCTTAAAGACCCACAATGGGCTCCGCGGGCATAAACTGGCCCCTCTTTCAACGGTTAACGGGCCGAGAGGGGCAGAGTGTCAACATCAGCCCTTTGAGAGGAGGCTGGAGAAGCATATGGAGGGCTAAATAAAATTCAGATCAAGCGACAATGATAGCCGAGGTCCGCTTTGTTGTCGGGATGGGCCGGTGAAAGACAGGGGGAGGAGCAGAAAGTCCAGTCCCCATAATAAGATCATGAAGCGTGGGCAAATGAATGTATGCCTCAGTAATGTGGTCTGCTTTTTGAGTCCAGGGGGAGAGTCGCGGCAGCAGAGGCATTGTCAGGGGAAAACTCTCCGGACACTGCCTTTTATCACTCTTCAACGACGGCCGGCTTCAATGAAGCCTCATCGTCTGCCCAGAGTTCTGCTTCCTAATCAATGACGCCGACAGTTGACAGATTCTCCAAGCTTGCGGCCTTTGTTGCAGCCTGATGAAGTGAAAGGGCTTGGGTGGTAGGCCAATGAATAAAGATGTTTAAAGCCAATAAATAAACCCTCAGAAAGCTGTGTGTGTGTGTGTGTGTGTGTGTGTGTGTGTGTGTGTGTGTGTGTGTGTGTGTGTGTGTGTGTGTGTGTGTGTGTGTGTGTGTGTGTGTGTGTGTGTGTGTGTGTGTGTGTGTGTGTGTGTGTGTGTGTGTGTGTGTGTGTGTGTGTGTGTGTGTGCGCGCGCGTGCGTTTCAACATGTGAGACCATTGCAGTGGAAAAGGGTGGGGGGGGGTCGCTGTTCTCTCTTCCTTTTTTCCTCTCCCTCCTATTTTTTCACACTTGCAGAATCTGCTGCCTTTGAAGGACTTGTGAAGCCGAAGGCATCTCGTTGCTCAATCAAACAGATTAAGTCAGTCAGACAAGCAGCGATCTGTCCCATCCAATAAACTTTTGTCATGCTGGATCTCAGAGGGCCTCAGATACGCGTAACACCAGGCTTGGACATGGCACTGTTTTCTCACACTGTGAGTAGGCCTGTAGGCTGCTGGCTTTTCAAGTGTCATCTTTTCCTAGGCACATATCTTTTTTGGGGTTGGGGGGTTACAGAAATCTCTGTAGTTATGCTTCCATTTATTTTATCATGTTGCACGTTTAGCAACAAATATTGCAGAACCTAGCATTTCCTTTCCTAGCTAAAAGTATTTATTGGTTTTCACCCCCCGACTTTATTTCAGAACATATTGTAGCCCCATTATCAAAAAAACAGCACATTTAAAAAGCCAGTTAGGTCTCTTAACCCCCCTGATCTCTGGAAGATAAGAACATGGAATTTCTTAAAAGCACGGACGACCCGGTAATGAGGACATCTGTTTTCATATGGTCCTTGACACGTTGCACCAGAAATTTGATGTCATGCTGTCCAAACTGGTACATGGCTGGCAGACAGCATGGCATCCTCTGATTGGTTCTGACAAGCCACTGACAGCTCTGGAGGTGAGGAGGGCGCATGACAAAGGGCAAGCAGAGGATGAGTGAACTGCGTGCTATACAGTATGTCTTTCTGTCTGTCTGTCGATCCCGCCTGCCCCGTCTACCCTCAGCCCCCACATAACCCCACACTCCACCCACACCACCCACTCCAACCCCCACTCTTTCTCACCAGACTCATAATCATACTAATCATACTATACAAAACAGTGGCACCTTCCATAATACTATACTACAATATTTCATGGTATGGCAGGTCTGTGTCAAATTAGATGACACGATTACATGTATGTTGACTGTTTGTTTTAGCAAAATTATCATCTGGGCCCAGAGGTAACATATTAAGTCTATTATTGTTGTTTATGTATTTTTCTGCCTGGTATTTAACCATGTGGTTAAATGGGCCATGCACTCTGGATTATGGCTAATATTCTAAGGCTTAGCAGATCTCGGATTTAAAGAGGGCCACCTGCTATTATGAAAATATGGGGCTCTGTGGACAGATGAGCACTGTTGGGGCCAAGGAATACATTGACATTGAATGTTTAACAGATTCTTGGCAGTAAATTCACTTTATTGTTTTTTGCTTCGCCCAGGCATATTGGGGATTCCGCCTCCATTAAACAGAATCACTATTAATTAATCTCTAATACAGTGCAAATTCATGACTACATCAGTAGTTTCCTTCAGTGTTGGGTTCACAAGTCAGATGGGACGGCTGTGTTCTCCTCATGTGGCCAGTCTCCAGTGTGACCTTGTATTAGTGCATATGCTCACAGCAGGGTCACTGGTTGAGGGCATGATCTGTCAGCCTTTGTTTATGAAAGACAGACAACACAGGCCTGTAAGATAGCATATTTCATGCAATTAGTGGTCAGCTGTACCATGTTAAAATGTATCTGGGCAACTAGAGCAACAACATACATAAAAATGTCTCTTTGGATTATTCATTTTGTTCAGCTCTGTTTAAGATATATTTATGAGATATGATCAGTGATTCAATAATCACATAGTTCATTTTTTCTCATATACGATTGCCACTTATGGAGATTGGAGTCAAAAGTAACAGGGGGCAAATGTAACTCAATCAATAATTCTAATCAGAAACTAGTTAGAGGTATGAGACTTCTTCTGCACATGCTCAGTAGGGTCCTCTCTCTGCCTACAGTATGGAAGGGTAGAATGATCATTTGATCTCAGCAGAAGTTTTCAACAAAAACACATTTTGAGATGTAAAAGTGCATTTTTGAATACACAGTATTTTCCTTCTGCTGTCTAAAGTTTAGATGACAGCAAATTTAAACTTAGATGAATTGTATCTCTGTTATTGGTCACAAATTAA
Organism: Gymnoscopelus microlampas; assembly: GCF_963454915.1. Taxonomy (NCBI): domain Eukaryota; kingdom Metazoa; phylum Chordata; class Actinopteri; order Myctophiformes; family Myctophidae; genus Gymnoscopelus; species Gymnoscopelus microlampas. The sequence continues at coordinate 13,596,324 of NC_139959.1, read as the reverse complement.
CGTTTAGCAGCCTATGTTTATCTAGGTGTTTCTAACTAGTGTATGGGATTTCATCTTGGCTCCCCGATCAGGGGCAATTGTAATAATGTTTTACAATGCAAGCAGAATTTTTGTCTGGGATTACATACTTTTATGTGTAAATTAACATTTTTTTGAATTTCTAAGTAAAATACATTTAAATAAAACATAGACAAAAACAAAACAACATTGAAATTAAAATAATTCTAATTATATATAAAACATTCTTAAGTAACAATCATTACTTAGTGATGTGCTTTTATTTGAGATATAGCATGTTAATATTTTTTACAGTCTCAGGATCACCAGGGGACTAGAAAATGCATGTAAAAAGAAGAATTTATTATATAAAACCTTCTTAAAAAATAGAACAAAGGAAACGGAAACTAGATATAAAACATATAAAAATAAACTAATAAATATTATAAGATCTAATAAGAAAGAGTATTATCATAAATTATTGGATCAGCATAGAACCAACATACAAGGGACATGGAAGGTATTAAATAGCATAATAAGAAAGAGTACATCAAAAGCAGAATACCCAAACTACTATGTAAATAATAATAATATAACTATAAATAATCCAAGGGAAATAGCAAATGAATTTAATCAGTATTTCGCAAATGTAGGCAAAAATCTAGCAAATGAGATTGTGGAACCAAGAGACAGGGATGGGTTGGAGGGTATTGTTCCCCGGAATCTTAATTCTATTTTTATTAGAGGTGTTGAAGTAACAGAAATACTCGAAATAGTCAAACAATTTAAGGAGAAAAAATCTGCCGACTCAACCGAGATAGATATGTCATTAGTGAAAAATATAATAGAAAATATAGTAAAACCGTTAACATATATTTGTAACCAATCATTTTTAACAGGTATTTTCCCAACTAATATGAAGACTGCAAAGGTAATCCCGATTTTCAAAAGTGGTAATAGACACCAATTCTCCAACTACAGACCCATATCTCTGCTTTCACAATTTTCAAAAATAATAGAAAAACTATTTGTCAAAAGACTGGACCAATTCATAGAAAAAAATAATCTTCTTAGCAACCACCAGTATGGCTTTAGATCAAACAGGTCCACCTCGATGGCTGTGACGGAAATGGTGGAAGAAATTACAACAGCAATAGAGGACGGAAAATATACTGTAGGGGTGTTTATTGATCTCAAAAAAGCATTTGACACATTAGACCACTGCTTGCTATTAGATAAAATGGAGAGATATGGTGTTAGAGGGATAGCCCATTCATGGTTGAAGAGTTACCTTGCTGATCGTAAACAATATGTACAGTTAAATAATATAAAATCGGAGCTAGCAAGGGTAACATACGGGGTCCCGCAGGGTTCTGTACTTGGCCCAAAGTTGTTTATTTTATATATAAATGATATCTGTAAAGTGTCTACCCTATTGAAATATGTTATTTTTGCAGACGATACCAACCTGTATTGTTCTGGGGAGAGTTTGGAGCAGCTCCTGAATGCGGTAGAGGTAGAGTTGACAACACTAAAGAAGTGGTTCGATATAAATAAACTATCCCTGAATTTAAGTAAAACTAAATTTATGATATTTGGCACAAGGAAAATAAATTGTAAACAAAAAATCAAAATTAATGATGTTGAGATAGAAAGAGTGTATGAAAATAAATTCTTGGGTGTAATAATTGATAGTAAATTAAACTGGAAATCTCATATAGATAATGTAAAAATAAAAATGTCTAAAATTATTGCAATATTATATAAAACCAAACATATTCTGAATCAGAAGACACTATATATATTATATTGTTCTCTCATAGTTCCATATATTACCTATTGTGTGGAAATATGGGGGAACACATATAAAACTAACACAAACCCAATATTCATATTACAGAAGAGAGCTATAAGAATAATAACTAGAACAGATTACTATGAACCAACTAATAAACTTTTTATCAAATTAAATACCCTAAAATTCGAGGATCTAGTTAACTTAAAAACAGTGCTAATAGCATACAAGGCGCACAATAAGCAACTCCCGATCTGCATTCAGGGGCTGTTTGAAGCTAGGGAAACCAAGTATTGGTTGAGGGGAGCAAATATGCTTAAGATAAAAAAGGCCAGAACAAATATAAAAAAACAATGTGTTTCTGCAAAAGCAATTCAAATATGGAATAACTGTGAAAATGATTTAAAAGTATGTAGTTCTATTGGCAAATTTAAGAAAATGTACAAAATTAAAATGGTAATGAAATATAGTAATATAATATGATAGGATAATTACATACGTTGCTATAGTAAATATAGTGATGTGGAATTGAGGATTAAGCAATTATTTGAAGGATAGAAGTATTATCAATGATTGAAATGTAATTAATTTTCTGTTTTATATCGTTTGAAAGTATTATGTACGTATGTGTGTATATATATATGTGTATAAAGATAGATATGTATATATATATTTAGACTTATACAGCAAAGGAATATTTTCTTTTTCAATAATTGAGTATAAAATAGATTTTCTGTTTTTCTTAAATATTATTCAATGCAAGAAGGGTAGGCGCTATAAGCTCTTAGCTTCAGCCTACGCCTTTTCGGTCAAGCAGTTTTGTTCTGCTTTGTTTTTGGTTTAATTGTTTTGTCATTTATTGTATGAAATGCCATATGTATGTATGGATGTATTGACCGAAATAAACTTTAACTAACTTTAACTAACTAACAGTGTTACAATTGCCCCAGTCACGGGGGCAATTGTAACACTCTGACTTATTGCATTAAAAGTCATATTTTAGTCTTGTCCTTACTAGTGAAAGCTTATGAATGGTATTATTAATTAGGGCACATATATATGTTTCTTATATCAAAAGATGACTAGTATATTTCAAGTAGTATGAATTATGAAGGAAAATGTAAATAGTGATACTTTTGACCCTTGTCTCCCCTACTAACAAGTTAAATGTATGTTGTATTAATTCACATTTACATTTTTGGGCAACAAGCTCTTTAAATAGAAACTTTGCCGTCTTTGCACAATCATTGTCAATCTTGGAATAAACATTATGTTACTACTACAGCAAGTGGGAGAAGCTGTAATAACTGCGAGCTTTCCTACAATCGAGACTTGCGCATAAGGAATTCACGCAAAACATCCAAACGCATGGAGAAAGCATGATAAATGTCATGACTTCATGAAGATGTCATTGCCCTTTTGGAGGAGAAGATCTGAGTAAAATAATATGTTACAGTGAGTGGGCTGTCTGAGCTTGGAGTAAAGGACAGCTGTTTGTGATTCGGAGTAGACACAAGGACAGCCTGCACCTGCTTCCTTTAAAGATGAATGTGGGTCGGATCTGTATATATCAGGGATGGGCTTGATATTCATATGATAGATATGGCTTTGATATGATAGAGATAGCTCTGACAGAGACCCGTCAGTATGAGGTCTACAGCAGTACTGACTGAGGACGGCCCGGGCGCCCTCTGACAGTCTATAAAGCTTGGTAACCAGCGTTTTTCCCTGGGAGGTGTTTACTGTCACTGTGCATTGTGTGTGCCTAGCAGTGGTATTTCTCCAGGCCGTCAATCTCCACAGACACTAACCTGCCATGTTAGATTTGACCTCCACAGGGAGATGACTGTCTCCAAGCTGGGGAGGAGGCATCCTTCATTTATTTTTTGCACAGCACTGTAGGGATATACCTGGGAGAGAACATGCAGGTATGCATGCAATGCTCCCTGTACTCGACTCTAAAGCCTAGTTCAGACCAAAGATTCGCAAACAAGACTAAACCGTTTTAAGCCTGACTTAATACTTTGTCGTGTGATGATGATGTCACGCACCGGAAATAGACGATCTACCAGCTCACAATGTGTCGCAGATGCAATGCATTGTGAGTTTGTAGATCTGCATTTGTTTGCGCGCGACACCGTCAGCATAGATAAAATCGCAGGAGTAGTCTGAATTGCCATAACACTAAAATGTGTTGAGTAATAAACAATAATAGTTGATTATGGTACTCCGTGGTTCTGAAGCGTAATAAACTTTAAATGTAATACTATGTCTGTAGTTGGGTTAGTAACAAGATATCACATTATTTATGTTGGCATTTATTGTGAAAGTAACCAGACTGTGCCATCCACTAAAATGATATTGCTTTGAATAGGAACTATGGGGTTGTGCAATGATTACATTTTGCATGACATAATAATTTGTGCATTCTGTGGGTGTCTCTTTTTTACCATGAAAAAAGGTATGAGAAGTTTATTGTTTGTACATTTTGGGTTGTATAGTAGCACTGTATGTATATCGTTGCTACTGTAGAGCAGATATTGGTTTTGGATCAGGCCACTGGCTGTGAGTTTGAGGCAGTATGTGTGTGGGAGGCCTCTGAAGTGCCTGTTAATTAATGGTGTTACATGAATACTCTCTGTCCAACCAGCATTAAGCTTCCCAAATGATTTAACTGTTCCTGGAGAATTTAATATGATACAAGATGGGATATTTTCCTATTTCATTGGAGTTCCATGAGGAGGATAAAGAGTTTATCCTTTGTGTCTTACACATGATGTGAGCTGCATACATGGATTAGACATTATAAAAGGAAGCAAAATATAAAAATAAATAGAGATTTCCAATAGGGAAGTCTAGAAATGGCTCATTCAATGCAGTCTTACAAAAATGTATAATCCAGTTTCATTGTTGAGCAATTGGATCGGAGGATTAAATGACTGGTTCCAATATAGATTGGATTGTCATAGGTACTGAGGATTCCTTGTAGGAACGGTGGAAAAACAACAGATTTATGGCTTCAGATTGTCTCATGTTCATATTTATAATGTCTAGTCTAGCGTGGAGGAAAGGCAGACATTCAGAACTGCTGGCTATTTTTCTCAATACTGGGTCAACAAGAGGGCCAGGAGTGAGTCAAATATTACACTGTGTCACGTAGACTCCAGATGCTAGCTAGCGCTTTGGGCCCCCCGTCCTATTCTGACTTCAAGCACAATGGAGGAGTTACAATGACTCATATATTTTAAGTGTTACCAGTAAAGTTCCTGGGTATTTCCCTCCATTAGAATTATTTTGTTCAAGGTTCATGATTTTGAACATGGTGGCTGTACAGAAACTGTTTTGAGGACTCATAATGAAGAATTGTCTTGATTATCCTTTATTTATTTATTTGTAATATTCAATAACATTTATTTTATTTTTAATCTTTTTTTTTGTGGGGGGGGGCGGGCGTTATCTGTGGGCCGGGTTCTGACTAAACAGCGTGGATACTTTCTGCCGTCCTATCAAAGGAAGAGTCAGCCAAATGATGACATTGTTCGAGATTGGCCGTCACACATAAATTTACTGCTTACGCCATCCTTATCGTAAATTGACTGGTGCTCTAAGAATGAGGCGGTAATACAGCGACATAAAAAAAAGAAAAAAAAATCCCCCCGGTTACGGCCTGTGTTCTGTTTAGCCCTTGATAGAAACGTGGCGCTGCTTCTTGGCGTATTTCTGGCTATGAAAATTATAATATGGAACAAAGATTAGAATGAAATTATCGTGGCCGGAAGGCATTTACCCGCCCGTGCCGAGGCCCACTAGACGGTGTTAGGGGAGGGAGGGAGGGGGTTGGGGGACCCGGTCCCCAAGAATAATGATAATACATTAGGCTGTGAGCGTGCTGGTATTATTGCTGTACATTATGTATGTTCCATTTATACTACCTCACACAGTCCAACCGCTGCTGACGGATAGGTCATTACTCCCCGCACCGATGAACACTTATCAGGCCCCACTGCTGTTTATGGCCAAAATGAAGAGCACTTGTCAGTCAAGGTCAACGCTTTGTGTGTCCTCTTTAATAGTTCCTTCTTCACAGTTGTTGAACTTTGCATGCCAGAACCCCCCCCCCCCTCTCTCTCTCTCCCAGAGAGGGTATAGCGAGATGTGGTTGGCTTGCTTTGCTTTAAGCCTAAATTATGCTTTCTCGCACAACGTTTGTTGCGTGCCGAAAATAACCGATTTTCAAGCTAGCTAAATGTTTTTCAAGTTGTGAGCTTAAAAATCGTCTGCTTTAGACAAGCGACACCGTCTTGCAGCAAAGTATAAATTGGGCTTCAGGGAGATTCGGTCGTTCGTGTTGTGCAAGGGACACCCCTGTTTCTCGAGCTAACGGCCACCATGCATGGCCAGTGCACGTTCCCACGGATCACAATGCTATAAAGTGGATCGAGGTTTCAGTGGTCTGAGACGTGTCAAATTATATTTCCTCTGTGAGTAATAGTAATAGCCATGACACTGTAATTGTGTGTGTGTTTGTCTGTGTGTGTGTGTGTGTGTGTGTGTAAGAGAGAGCACCCAGGTCCTGGTCCGTGCATATACTTACTGTTGTAATAAACAAGCTGCTTTTTCTCTGTGTGTGTGTGTGTGTGTGTGTGTGTGTGTGTGTATTTGTGCATGTGTACATGTATGTGTGCGTGTGTATGATGAATTTGGCTGACAAGATCTTAAGAGCCTGTTCCTAACTGGAGGGCCAATGCTAATGCATGGCTGGTTGCATTACGCCAACCAGTGCTGAAAACAGAAATGGCCCACAGTGCAGGGTGGGCACTGGGCTTTGGCCTGGAGACAAAAACACATTTTAGTTGCCTTGAATTCCTTAGCCTTAAGGCTGTAATATTTGTCAGATTGTGTTGTAGCAATGTAGCCTATGTGAGGGGAGACGTAGTCATTAGTTAATCCTGACTGTTTAAAGAACTTGCCCCATGGTACCTGTCCATGCAATTTTGTTTCATGTTGTGATTAGAAATTGTTCACGTTTGTTGTGGTCAGTTTAATCTGTAGAGAACGTTTATTCAGTAAACATGGCTGCAACAAGAACTGCTGATATACAGCACAGTGTTTAAGGGTATAATTTAGATTTGAAGTATGAGAATCGCATTGTTGAAAGCAATTTATTTGTGTACATGAAAAAGAAATGTCAGGTCTTTGACTAGTCCATTTCTATTAATTATTTTCATAGCTAATCTGCAGGTTTGTTTGTTTGGGAAATGTATAATGTTGTGTCTTAACACCTCAGTATCATGTCACAGTCCTGACTGATCTGGTCTCTCTGTGATCTTGAGGAGCCAATGGTGAATCAGAAGACAAGAGATGAAATCAGGAGTGTTACCAAGGTGTTGCACCATGCATTAAACTTCACAGCTGCAACAGATGAAGGCAGTCACTTCTGATCGTCAAGGCGGTTTCATTTGTAACATTCACCACATGGTCGCATACCAGGAAACTAGAGCGTGCAAACTGTGCAACTTTTACCTTTGTTCTCTTGTCAGTCTTCCAACCCTTTAGTTGAGTCACCTGTCATAAATATAAATGGGAGATGGGTGACAAGGAGGTTTTCATTGTCACCCTTCTTTCCCTTTACCACAAGTCACACAGCATAATTTACGGTTCCCTCCATGATCCCAACCTGTTTCCCCTAGAAAATGTCTCCACGCTCAGACAGACGCTTAGCTGTAAAAATGAACAGTTCCCATTCCGTCCCTCTGATGCAATACTGACAGGAGTCACTTTGATATACTTCGCTAGTATGAATTTTCTATACTGTTTTTTTTCCTTCCTCCCGAGGCTTCATCTTTACAGACTTTGGGAGCTGTCATTTTATGACACCCCACGACACAGTTGACACTCAGCAGCTATGACAGGTGCTGGACAGCAGGCGCAGGCCAGTAATATTATCTTTAAATGTACCCAGCATATATATTGTGTGTGTGTGTGTGTGTGTGTGTGTGTGTGTGTGTGTGTGTGTGTGTGTGTGTGTGTGTGTGTGTGTGTGTGTGTGTGTGTGTGTGTGTGTGTGTGTGTATAATTTAATATATATATTTAAAAAATACAATTTTACACATTCTTAGAAAACATCACTGAAGACTAACCTTTTTTTAAGATGTAATGATACTGACGATACTAGTTTTTGAGCCAAGTCTCTCATAACAGACTGCGACATTTGTCTACGCAAACTCTACTCATCATAGGTTTCTCTTGTGTGCACGGTATAGCTCTATTATTCAGGATGAATTTGGAACAGGTTCAAGAATTCACGAGACCAGTAAACCATTCCAATGGCTTGTATTAACTGAGCACTGAAGAACTCGTCTTGGACAGGGATGGAGAGATGAACAGTACTAAAACACACAATCGTAAAAAATTCACAGCTCTTGCTAACTGCCACATGCCCGAGTAATGGCAGCCACCCAGATATACTAAACTTGGCTTGAGTGCATCCTCTGTGAAACTCAGATTCCTTTTTTTTTGCTGTTGCTGTCCTCTCCTTACAGTGGATCGGGAGATGGGGTCTGTAGTGTGCTGTGGGAGCCACAGGGTGTGCATGTTCACTGTGTTTTCTTTGGTTATAGCCTGTGGCGAGATACTCACAGTCCACGCTTCACACAGTCTGCCTGCTACAGCACAGCTGAACTGACCCATGCATGCCTATAGGCCTCAAGACAGGCTGGACGGATTTAGATCCTCATGCCACTGTTTTCTTACTGTGCCAGGCACCGTTTGTTGTTTTTATCCTTTATACTCTATTTCATAGGTGGCCCTATTTTGGGCATTTCCTTATAGATGAAAATATTTAAAGTTTTTCATAATTTCTCAACAATAGCACGAATAAAATATGTACAACTCGTCACATTATGTGAACTTGTAGAATGGATTTTCACGAGTGCGGGTATTAGCAGTGATTTGTCATTCTGGGATTCAAATGTATCAGGATATTAACTACAATCTATTTGTTATATATCTTTCATAGCATTAATTTACAAATGTATTTTTTTCATGGGGTTTATTTACTTTTAGCTGTATTCATTATGGCATGTCAGATTTGTCATTATGTCTTTAACAAGACAATAACTGCGTGCATACCAAAACAATATATACAGTAAGTGTTTGATGTGCTAGCATCATGGCTGTGATGGCTGTCACATAGATATGTTGGTGGATTAGTGGATCGGTTGCCATTCCCTGCATTCATAACACGGGAGTTGGACTGCTGCACAACACAGGTCGCATCTCACAAGACCTGTCTCAATCGTCACTACACGCACGCACGCACGCACACACACACACACACACACACACACACACACACACACACACACACACACACACACACACACACACACACACACACACACACACACACACACACACACACACACACACACACACACACACACACGAGACATGCACAGAAACATGTTGACACACTCATCTATCACAAGGGAAACCGCCACAGGCTGTGGCCTTGGCACAAAGACATTCTCTGAGCTGAGCGAAGATGCTGGGAGCCAAGATGCACTGAGTCAAAATGTTGAGAATTTCAGATGCCAGAATAGACAAGCAGGAGTGTTGATTTGAGGAGAAATGATGTTGAAGCAACTGCAAGACAATATATGTATGTTACCCAGATAGGTTGCTTGTTTGTGACAACCTATATTAACAAAACGGGGAGTGACATTTTGACTAGGGCGATTGATAAGTGAAATAGGGGGGGTTGATCATTATTCCTGAATACATTCCCACACAAATTCTACTGAAAATACTTGCCAAATACTGTTGTCTGCCTGCAAAATGTCACCTTGAGTGAAGCTATTTTGGGAGAGCAACGTTTTGCTAATGAGACATTATGTGTGCTGGGGTGTGGTCAAGGCAGATTGTTTACTTCCAAGGAGCTGTAAGTAGACATTATTATCATTATTTTGCATCTGCATTCACTCAAGAAACAGCTGTTGGGTTTTGAGCGGGATGTAAAGTGGCAGGGCCTGGAGTTGTTCTTGTTCACTGGGCTCACTTGGTTTTGACATGATGGCTTCTGGCACAGTTTTGTGCTGAACTCAACATCTGTGACAACCATCAGCACCACTGACCAGTCCCCCCCCCATCTCTCTCTTTCTGTCTCTCTCTCGCTTGCTCTCTCTCTCTCTCTCTCTCTCTCTCTCTCTCTCTCTCTCTCTCTCTCACTCCCCTTGTCTTTCATTCATTTTCTCCCTCTCTCTCTTGCTTTTCCTAGACCTTCTTTCTTTCCTCTCTCTACTGCTTCACCACAGTGCCTCCCTGCTTCCCAGCATTGCCCAGTTTGGGGCCAAAGACCAACATGGGGGGAACAAAAGGGAGAAAAATAGAAACCTTTGATGCCACCACTAGATCAATTTCTGCTGCCAGTGCCCATCTCCATCAATGCCACATCAGCTGGTCCCAAGGTCAGGAGGTCACCCTAACATCTGGCCCCTCCACCATGTGCTCTAAGGTCTGTGGGCAGCATCTGTTTATAAACCATGTCACCTTCAACCCCTCCGACAACGGGGACCATGCGAAGATAAACTCAAAACAAAATGCTTTGATCACTCCAGAGTCTTTACAAGCTGTAGGTTCAAAATAATTAACACTCACTGTAAATGGTATCACATTGAATACCAAAAGTAGCTGTTGTTACTGTACTCTTTGCAGATGGTCAGGTTACAAAGCACAGCGTGCTTAGAGCTAGAAGGAAAAGTGGAATGTTAAAGATATCTTAATCAAATATCTTCTAATGGAGAGTGCATTTTATGCAATATTTGTCATATTTTCATTCTTTTCAGTCTCTTGACCGTAGTAATCGCTGTAGGTAGTGTTGGCTGATCCGAGCACAAAGACAACATTGATTTAGCCTTGTTTATGTGTCAGCGCCAGGTGATTCGGTGGCGGGCACCTGTCCCTTTGTGTCTTATCCCGGTGAAGTTTGAGCAGCAGCCGGCGCTGTGATGTCAGGGGCTCTTAGGGGTCAGGACAGAAATTATTGAACAGAACGTGGCTGACAGGGGGGAGCTGGCAGTGGGAGCAAACAGATGTTGCAATCATAAAGAAATACACAACCTCTGAATTAAATATGAAGAGGTGTGGGCTGAAAGTATGCGGGACGGGGCTGAGGAGTTCTTCTCCTCTCTCAGCGAATCACTGCAACTCGCTGCATTTTCTCAGAAACCGCCGATTGGTCAATTCTTGCACAGTTAAGAGCCAGGTGAATTATGTCAAATTATGCTGGTTTCTTGAAAAGGCCTGAAGAGACCTGACCCCAAGGCTTAAAAAAAAGAAACTTTCTTCAAGAAGACAGCTGTTCCTAACATATTGCAGGTGCATTATTCAAGACGTGCAAGGTCTCTGGACACTGCATGTTATGTCAAAGTGTTTTAAAGCATTTATGCCACGTCGACTCTGCAGTGAAATCTGTAAGAAAGAGAGGAATTTGACAGAATGTCTTCAGAACAAGGCTTTTTGACCGTAAGTGTTTTGTTTTCCTAGTGATTGTTACAGAGTTAATCACTTGCCAGGAATCACTAGGCTCTGTGAATATTTTACACATGATGGCATCGTGCCTGTGTTCTGACAGGTCATCAGATTTGACGTGTTGTGCATTTAGTTTGAGTCTGCTTCTTTGTGAGAAAAAAATATATATATATTATGGCATAATTTATGACTACACTAAAATCATGAAATGTTTCAAAATCCCTCTGCTCTATAACTTAAAAAAAGATAGGGCTTGCACACAGCCATGCATAGCACTCCAACTTAAACGGCCACTTCCACTCTGCCCTCCCTGGCGTAGCTCTTTAAGTCCATCAGTGCATGTCCCTGTGTGTACAGTACATAAAATCTATAGAGCCACCCAGCGTGTGGCCTCATGCCAGTGAGGTTTTTAGGCCTAGATCTATTAGATTGCCGCAGTGTCAACAGTGTTAAAGAGTCGAGGCCAGTGGGGTGATGTAAGTATTGATACACTGCCTGAAATCACGCTGTCACTGCCAGAGACACCAAAGCCTTTGGAACAAAACAATAGGAGGAGGGAAGATTGTGAATTCCTGGCAGAGGGCTGAGGGATGCCATTAAAAAGGCAAATGTGATTAATTTTTAGTGAGAACGCCCTCGTCTCGGAGATTGTCAACGAGGTCGGGCTAAAGGGATGTGACACAGAAATGACTCTTCCTCCTGGCCCCTAATGCGACTCGTCACTCTGAGGAAATATCTGGGAGATGGGGAGAATGACAAAAATGCTCTTGTCTAATAGACTAACTATTTGTCTGGGGCTCCTCATGCAACACAGATCCAGTTCAGTGGCACTAAGCGATCTACTGCTTAAGACCACAGATCAGCTTTAATTTAAGACAAACAAAGGAATGTTTTACTACACATTTGTTGTGCTCGAAAAAAGAAACGCAGGTTTAAAGACTTAAAGAAAATATATAATCGATCATATTCCGTATTTTTTTTTTTATCATGGAAGCTCACTGCCAGTTTAGGTGTAGTAGGTGTTCTCAGTTAGCTGTCCTACTATGGACCGATTGGACCTCCTATGGAGTGACATTTTCCAGGAGAGACGGCCACACTTTAACCTGCTCCCCGTGCAAACACGCAGGGGCCACAACAGTTCGACCACTGTCTCTGTGTCCTATTTCTGTAGCACTGCTAACAACAAAAGACAGCTAGTAGGTCAGAATAAAGAATGTCCTCCTAGAAAGAGTTTTTAAGAAATGAAACATGTACATTTAGTTACAGCTGGTATACAGAAAGACAGTGCAGAAATGTTTAATGTTTGACTGTTGTACCAGTCAAACATTAAAATAACTGACCACTCCCTCCCAGCTGCGCTCTCTGTAATGCTAACAGGCTTGTAAATACTGAGTCAATTATAACGACTGTATTGTAAACCATCAGAGATCAAGATTTGTATAATCCCCTCTGCCTTGTAATCTCGGATTAGACCCCGGGTTCATTTCTTCTCTTCAGGAAATAACTGCCCCCACCGTCTGCAAGCAGGCGAGGCGCCACCGTTCCCCTACACCACAACACTTTAGTTTACGCTTTGAGCACGTTCTTGTTCCCCATTACCCCAACCACCTTGAGATAAATGGACCTCTCTCTCCGCTGCCATAAGGTTTTATATCAAACGACATGTGTTGACTATCTGACTGCAGGTTATATTGTTTCAGCGGAAATAAAACAATCACTTCTAGTGCTGTGGGATTTTTTTTCCCCCTTCTCCTTCCACTGTCAGTGAGCGTGCCTGCGCTGTGTAGTGTGTATCTGGTGGCCAGCATATATAGTGTGTTTATGGGCTTAAGGGAAGAGGACAGTGGTGGGTGACAGGTTAACTCTGCTGTGTAAATTCCTGGGCCGTGTATGATGTAGCCTGTGATCGCGCGATCGTTGATTAGATCTGAGCCAGTAAATATCCTGTGATTAATCAAAAGGGCTTGTTCTGCGTGTAGCGTCCCTGTGTCACCTTCACAGCTGGGAAGCAGGGCCAGCCTTGTTTACCGCCCTCCACCACCATCTCCACTGTCCCCATCCTTATTTCATCTCATAGCAATGTCGCAGGGCCAAATACAAGCTTGCCATAAACACCCCACCATCGTGGACATGCCTGGTGTTGTGAACCAGGACTTAGCTGGAAATTGCTGTTGAAGCAGATGTATTTTTGTATATTTTATATAAGTACCTTTTATCCTCTGCAAAATCCTGAGTGTCAGTTTAACTAAAACTCTCAGGGTGCTGTAGTTATAAGAGGTGTGTCCCCACTCCCTTCCCTTGTTTGGAAGGAGTGGTTGCAGATCTGCCCGTGTTTCTGTTGAGACGTTTGGTGAATTGTGCTTAAAGACAATAATAATAATTTGCATTACTTACAAAACAATTACTGTATGTATTCGGAAAGGAAATACTTTGGATAACCCCTGGAACTGCTTTGTTACTAGGCTCATTACATCCATGAAACATGTTAAAATGAAGGGCCAACATGATAATGGGTAATTATAGTAATTAATAGACTGAACTAATTACTGTAGCCAGTAGAGATTCATTTAATCCCGCAGAGTAAGTGGTGTGTGTTTGAACTGCGCTTGTCCAACTGAAACTGAATCATGTCTAATTAACCGTTCTACTCTGCTACAGCACCATGCAGCATTGTCTTGAGGTGTCATCTCACATACTTCTTGCTCAAAGCTCCAGTGCACTTGGGAATAAAATAAATAAATAAATAATAATAAACCTCCAATTTGTGTCAAGTCTTATAAGAATCTGCCCATACGGTTATATAGATACTTGTCCTACTTTTTTACAAGTGACACTTCAGTACTATTCAAAGTATACGTGTTGTTTTAAAGGTGCAGTAAGTTATATTGTTTTGTTCAAATAAGTGTTAAATACCTCATATTGTGATGGGGTAATCGTTGCTATAGACTGTGTGGTCCGTAACAGGGGTCTCTCTGTCTCTCCAGCTGTTAAGTAAATAAATAGAAAAAGCATTTTCAGTTCGGGATACCGATTTTATCCAATCAGGAGAAAGAACTCATACAGGATACAAGATAAACAAGTGAAGTTGTAAGTAATGACACAAATAATTGAGCAGAAACAATTGGAACTGGAACACTAAAATTGAAGCTGATAAATAGGTACTCTCTCCTCATTGGATGAAATTGGCAACTCACCCTAACATTTATTTACTGTTAATTAAAGAGCTGGAGAGACGGGTAGACCCCTGTTATTGATCTGAATATTTTTAATATATTTGACTTTTTCACAAAAAAAGCTTTTGTTTTAACCAAAAATGACACTTACCTACCTTTTCATTTAATCAAAATATACATCATGCCAGTACAATGGATTTGCATTAGTTCATGCCAGTAAAATGGATTTGCATTAGTTCAATAATGTATCTTTAATTTTCTTTCCACCAAGAAAAGATTTTAGGACTCATGACAAGTGTGCAAGTGTGTGGGGTATTACCTGTCCTCTGTAGTGATGCGCGGGTCGGGTTTTTTCATGACCCGCCCCGCCCCGCGACGGAACCCAACCCGCCTCAACCCGCCCCGCGAACCCATATATAAATCTATGGATTAACCCGCCCCGCGACCCGCGATTTTTTTTTTATTCTGTAAAATCATGGTTAGAAAATAATCCCCAAGTGTATTCAAACTGTTTTATTGTTATTATTCTTATTCTTATTAGGAATAAAGACAAAACAAGAGCATGTGATTTTATTTATTTTTTTGCGTGTGAGAGCGCGTGACCCGCTCACCCGCAGCCCGCATAAAATTCTCCGAAATTCTGACTTGACCCACCCGCGCCGCGGGTTGACCCGCGGGTCCCGCGGGTTACGGGTCAACCTGCGCATCACTAGTCCTCTGTATATCACATAACCCACTTCAGCCCCATTGTTCCACAGTCACTAATTTGGTCCCAAACCAGTTCATTTGGAAAATGCATTCGGATGCCCATGATTGTCAACAATGCCACCGGAATGTGATCTCACTGATTGCCACACCCTGTTTTCATGACGAGCCTATGATTGTCATTTGAAGGCGGTGCATGGGACATGCATGTCATCTTAATAAAGACATTAAATGGCACACAGCCCTCCACTGTAGAGCAAAGTCCGGACCTGTCTGGGAATATAGATCTCTAATTGCTTTTGTGTGGTGGTGCAGCAGAATCGTGCCTCCCAGACGTCGCCTCTGCCAAACCCTAGTGCACGTCACTGTCAATAGGCTTGAGAAATCTCCCTAACAAGCTTACGATTACATAAATCTACAGTTGCACTGCATATTGCACCAAAGAATCTTGGCAAGTTACAAGGAGACTTTTGGTGTTTGTTTTTCTGGTGCTTGATTGCATTTTGAAAAAGGGCGAGAGAGAGAGACCCGCTATATTGGGAGTATGTCCAAATAGCCTAGGTTTGCTAATTTTGTGGTAGTCAATTTCAGGGCTTGGCCGTGAGAAAGGGGAGGGATGGAATGAAGTTCCTGAGTGGTTTGCGGAGGGGCGTGAGTGGCTTTGACAGGCCCAGTGAAATATGCTCCGCTATACCTTTTTCATTACAGGAGCAGGGACCAAAAATGCAAATCTCTTGAGAGGTCATTTGGAATGTGACATCTCAAACAACTGGCTTCAAGCAGCAGACAAAATGTTCCATTATTGCTACATCAACGTTTTTCATATTCTAATTTCTGGCGCTTTTACTGCAAGGTTTTTTTAAACATACATTTTTCAATCAGGAGTTGTTTTGCTCGGAGCGTTGCTCTAGATGTCGTTGCTCCGATGGCCTCAGCGTCGCAGTGTTTTGATGTGTCAGAACTCCTTGGCCATCAAAGCGGTAACCACATTCTGAAGCAAGTGCAGGGACTGACGGGTAGTCTGAATCCCTCTCATGGCCATCTCTGTAGGAGTGATGAATTGGCTTAATGGCGAGTAGACCAAAGAGCCACACCGGAGATGGGGGGTGGAGGGGTGTTGGGGCTGGCATTAAATGACATGGTTTTATAGCCTATCAGTGTAGTTATTCCCACACTGTAATTTCACTGCCTTTTTTTCTGCCCCATAAAGCGGGCGGGATGTTGTGCCTTAAGCTCGGTTAAACAAACAACTCTCTGGTACCTGCTACTTGATGACACCATGTGTCACTGCCGGATCGGCGAGGTGACATGCTCGCCTAAAGCTCTGTCCGTGAGAACAGCCAGTCCAGGAGCCACATAAATACAGTAGCACACCTTTTAATGCTGCCAGATTTGTGCTCAGCTTGTTGTGTTTGCTCTCTCTCTGTTGGCGTGTGAAGACGCTATTGATTTGAATTTCATGTGTGGGTGACAAACTTGAAGTAGGCAGATAAGATAATGACACTCGTTAAACAGAAAAAGAAATGATCGTGTCTGTGTTTGGACCAATACACGACACTCAACAGAAGTTGTAAATGACGAGACAAGTGTGATCCATTAAGGTGCCATTCTCCTTGAGTATTTACCAGTCTGTTTTCAACATAACTCATTATTTGTGATAAATTAGCTCACTGATTATAGTGATGAACTCATTTGTAAATGAATGGGAGGCACCTGTCACCAAAACTCATTCTGCTATTAATGACCATCCACTGAATAAATAATGAGCTCTCTGATTTTGGGTGACTCCTTAAGCATCTGGTTTGTATTACTCTGCCACTACTTCTTTGTAGCTTATTGATTCCCCCTCTCAAGTCATCGTTGTTGCCATGCCCTCCTCTGGATTCAGTGGGTTCTTTAACAGGTGAAATGGACAAGATTCTGTGTCGTGTTTTCCACATTGGACTTTTATGTACACTATGTACTGTATGAGGGTTTTGTGGTCCATTCTGTTACATTAGTGAGAGGTATTTTGAAAACTCTCCGTATGTTTACCACTTCACATGCACTGTATTATTACAGAAGATGTTTTGATATTTGGCCTCAGCAACGTATCACAGTCTATTGAGCCATTGAAAGCCAGGAAGGATTAACTCAGTGATGCTTATGAGGCCTGTTTCACTTTGCTCTCAGGACTGAGGGAACAGAGGAATAGAGAGAGGAAGGCAGGACGGAATAACTAGTTAACCGTTAAAAAATACTGCCCACCGTTACTCTGCAAAGGCCTTATCGTAACACAAGACAAGGGGGTATGTGACCTTCAGCCATTAAACAGTCCTGTTAATTGACTAATAATAAAATGTTTTTATTGTGCAAAAAAAAAAGGCTCTTTAGTATAATTGAATTTTGGTCTCCTTTTTTTTTATTTCTCTCCTTTTGCTGAGGTTGTAAAACATGGCTGTTAATGGTAATAATGAGAAAGAGGAAAGGCTGGATTCCACTGGCGTCCCTCACACCATTTTCTTTCCACGCTCTCCTCCCTACAAACTTTACATTTAAACCACTCATTAGACAGCAGATTACAGGGCTGGAGCCTATTGGTCCTCATTAGCGCCCACTGATCCTTGGCTGGGCCCGTGTCCTAACATCTTTTAATTAGCACTCTGGAAATCTAATCAATGTAATAACTCGGATTAATCTCCTCTTTTGCTCTTATTTTTTTCCCCCTCTCTTTTATTCCAACATGTTCTTGGCTCGAAG
Organism: Gymnoscopelus microlampas; assembly: GCF_963454915.1. Taxonomy (NCBI): domain Eukaryota; kingdom Metazoa; phylum Chordata; class Actinopteri; order Myctophiformes; family Myctophidae; genus Gymnoscopelus; species Gymnoscopelus microlampas. Next base: position 13,578,384 of record NC_139959.1, on the reverse strand, counting down.
GTTGCTACAGCGGGGGCTCTGCTCTGAGCCCGCCGGGTAGGTGACACAAGCTGTGAACAGACCTTGAAATCTTCCTCGATAAGCTATCGTTGTCTACCAAGATACAATGTGAACCTCACTGATCACGAGCGATCAAAGCGGAAAGATGCCGTTGGGAATATTGCCGTGGAATTCAGAGCACATATAAGAAAAGATGTAAAGGTGTAGTCGACTGACAATATAGTCACCTAGAACCCTCTGACACAGATTACACAAATGTTTTCTCTCTCTCTTGTAAATAGATACCTAATAAATGGCATGATGTGCTTGAAAGTGAAAGCCAAACTTGTCTTGGGCACAGGACGGCCATTTTGTGTCTAGCCTGATGCACGGTTTCATTGGGTGTCACTTTGGCTACATATCAGAGTCAATGGTGGTGGTGAGCCACGCAGCAGGTCTCATTACAACACATCCAGTGAAACGGCTTCGAGGCAGCAGTGAAGCCAAGACCCACATTATAAACTTGAGGTGTGTTGAAGCCAACTCACTTATACGAAATAAGCACGCTGTTTTATTGCATCACATCAAGGCATCACGGTGACGCTAAATAAACTGATGACATCTTCAGCAATTTCTTGCCCACCCAGCTTATACTTTTGAAAGTGCTTTAGCACTTATTTGTATACTGTATAGCGACCAATGACCATGGAATCCGTGTCTGAAAGTAGGGAGCTTCCAATTGTGTGTCTGTAATGTGGGTGTACATTAGAGCTGTGTTTCCATGCCAGGTATCCAGGGCAGACATTTTGGCGTAGCAGTGGTGGTACAGACAAAGGCACCAGGGCGTGATGGGACACACACCTGCCATACCCCGGCAGCACTGGCACACCCCTCGCTGTGGAATGATAAATGGTTATACAAACACACACACACACACACACACACACACACACACACACACACACACACACACACACACACACACACACACACACACACACACACACACACACACACACTCACACTCGATACACACATGACACAGACATGCACCCACAGTCAAACATGCCACATCCCCTCTCCTTCCAGGTCAGGGCAACTAGGCTATGACATTGCGTCATGTGTACAGGCACAAAAACATGCTAAGATAGACAGTCGTCCTTGCTGTAGAGCTTAAATATTCAGAGCCAAGCATAGGAGGAAGGGGGGAATAAGGTTGTGTTTATTAGCTGCTCCCTTGGTGTTCTCTAAATTGCCTTGTTTGCTCGGCACAAGCACACAAACAGATGCTGTCCTCTCTTCACTGGGTAATTCTCAGGGTCTCTGGGTGCTCAGGGAATGGCCTATCATGCCACATGTACTCACGCTCAGATAAGATTCACATATATGCATGCAAACACATAGATTAAAAATATGATTACATCTTCGTACATACAGCACATAGACTTTATTGAGTGTGCTCATTTTATAAAAACATTGTGGGAAAAAAATCTAAACGTGACTACATTCATGACAAAGACGCACAGGAAGTGAAAGTGAAATTGAAATTGAAGCAACCCTGTGGTCCCCCAGCCCCTCTCAGCGACACAATTTCACTCTTATTAAGAAAATCTGCATTTAGGAGGGAGCAATGCTATCAGTCGAAATTAATCTGCTTTGACTGAACCCTAATGTGACCGCAGTCATCGAGTAATTATTGTCTGGATGGCTGTGCACCAGCCTTATAACTACTATCCCCTCAACACCAACTCCCCCTCTCTGCTCCTCCCAGACAGGGCTGGTATTGGTGTGTGAATCTTCTCTGAATGGACTGGTTACAGTGAGGAAGGCACACATGTCATTTAGCACATGATCAGTGAGTCCTGATTAGCCTGTCCCTGTATTATTGTGATTAACGTCCGCCCAGTGGATGGCTGTCCTGTTGTCATCAGAGATGCCATCTGAGATCGAGAAGCTCTGGGAAGGGGGCCAGCGGAAGAAGGTGATAGTATGGCACCCACAAAAATGTGCCCAGCCTGCTGATTTCTGCGTCTCGGAAAACACGTACTCATGTTCACGTGCACAGTCTGCGCGTGCGCCGCGTTTCTAAACTATCAGACCCTAAGTCTAATGTAAGGAGAGTACAGTTGCTTCCTGCACCACCATATTTTGTCTGTGTGTCCAGTTGAATTAGGTTACCCACTACCTCTGTCTTTTCACGTAATAGACTAGAGTACTTCCGTTGGGCTATATGCACCCCATGCCCCTCAATATACTGAATCTAAAAATCTAAAACCTCACACTTATACTCACTCCACTGTTTCCCTTGTTCATTTCACTCACCACTCAACCAACAAAGGCTGTTTGACCGCTGTTGATTATAGTAACAAAGGCGGTCCCGTAGAATACGAGCGTCCGCACTGTACGTCAAATTAGATCACAGCAAGGGGTGAATGTGGCGTGCTGACCCCCGTCTCTTCTCCTCAGACAAATGGCCACTTTCACAGAGAGAGCCTGAGAAAATCGGGCCTGCAGACCACATTGACTAACTCGTCGCTGTAGCACGGATCAGTGGCGCACAGTGATTAGAAGAACAAAGATAGAGACAAACAGGAGTAATTATTGGTCCAGTGTAAAAGTGTAAACACAGAACTTGGGGAGCTGTGGTGTGTCACATAGAGAAACAAAGACCCAGTCAAAACAGGCAACTTTTAGTCTAGAAATAAAGGCTTGATATGAAATGAAACCATGTAATACACATACGTGGTGGTAGGGTCTGCTTCACATAAAGAGTAGAGATGCAAAGAAGACACATTTGTTTTCTTGCCTAAATATATTTTTCAGGGCATCTGTGTTTACGTTAATCATACATACCTACCATATATACTTACACAGCTTCAGTTTGCTCATCCTTTGTCAAATTAAATTGTCATACTTATTGTAATTTAAAGTATTTTAAAGTAATGCAGACCAGCGTTTCCAGTGTATGTTTTATTTTTACTTGTATAAACGCTCTTGTGTTTTCCAACCATTAAGATTATTATTTTTTCATCCAGCTGGCTTTTATGTCCGTGATTCTGTGTGTGTGTGTTTCATCTCACTGTAATTACTCGCCTAAACTCAGACCCCCGTCTCATGGCTCTGACGCGTCCGCCGGTGGAAAAGAGTCAGTTTTGATTACAAAGTAAACGCTACAGCGTCAGACAGGGGGGCTACATGCTGATATGCATTCTATCAGGATGATTTATGCAAATTATGCACATTATTCCCACAGGAATCTCTCTTCTGAAACTGCCAGGATAAATTGCCGGAAATTAGCCATAAAATTCACTGTGCAGGGAGTGTGAGGTGAAGGCCGCCGCGGAGCCAAGGACATTGGGGCTGCCGTGGTTACGCTTGGCCTGGTCTACCTCCCCCATGCTTGGCATTCATGGCTGTTAAAGACCTCTGCTCAGACAGATACACTGAAACCTCAAGTAGTGCTCATCACATCAGCTGGATCAGCCAAGCAAGCGTTACGCTAACGGTCGTGGTTTAAGTGACATGCTTTGTGTGTATGATGACAGATTTTCTGAAGAAGGAAGGGGAGGATTTTCTTTATCATAATGTATTGTTGTCAAATTCCATTTTTAGAAAATCTTTAAAATTCCTATTGAGTAGCCGGTGGGTTTTCATTCAATAAACGGCCTTCAAAATAAAAACATTCCAGGAATTGTTTTGGGTGGAAATTGATTTTAATCTGTTGTGCATTTTGTTTACAATTGCAGAGCTGACCTTTGTCTTGTAGCTCTTGCAGAGCTGACCTTTGGTTCATGCTAATCTTCAGATAAAAAATGTAATCCGAAACCTGCCTGACAATCTGATAATGGATAGATTTTCGAGCGACAACGTGTAAACAAGGTGCCATAAGTAACGGGCAAAACATTTCCTCTCTCCGAAAACATTACCCCTCACTTTGTCCTCTCTATTGGGCCAGGATTTCGCAGGTCACATGGTGTGTGTGTGTGTGTGTGTGTGTGTGTGTGTGTGTGTGTGTGTGTGTGTGTGTGTGTGTGTGTGTGTGTGTGTGTGTGTGTGTGTGTGTGTGTGTGTGTGTGTGTGTGTGTGTGTGTGTGTGCGAGTGCGTGCGTGCGTGCGTGCGTGTGTGTGTGTGTCATGATCATTGAGTGATTCACGCTGTAATTGTGTCATCTGCATGTCTTTATTTCAATGTGGAAGCCTGAGTTAATGGGTATCAGAGGCTGGAGATGAATTCCACCTTGCCTTCTCTTTAATGGACCCCGGGCAGGTCGACACCTGCATGTTGATCAGGCTAGATGATCTTTTACACACATTCACGCACGCACGCACGCACAGACGCACACACAGACACACTCTCTCTCTCTCTCGTGCACAAAGATGTCAAATATGGATTTCAAGAGCCATAGCCAGAGTTCTTTCTGAGTTGTTTGAGTTCATAGTAGAGTTTATCGTTCATCAGTGTTAAATATCCTGTGTGTATGTTGTCACAGGGCCCAGAATTAAAAGGGTTTTCTTTGTGAACAAACGTTAGATTAAATCCGCAGAGAAATAGGACAAATATAATTTCAACAAAAGTTTCCTTTAACAATTTTTTATTATATGCTCTGAACAGATCAATGTCATAGTACAACGGCCATTTAAAAAATAGCTGCTTTACAAGCTCACATTTGTAGATCAGTATTATGTTAGACATAATTTAGAAATGTTTTGTGGTTAAGCGGTTAAAGTATTGAGCATAATGGTATGTGTGTGACAGAGGACATGAGTGTAACAACGCAGTGCTGGTCTTTTCACAGAGCTGTCATGAGATACATGATACACTATGACAGTCACAACTTTCTAATAGTTGTGTTTGCATGTTCCTGTCCAGAGTGAATTATTTTGTGTTGAATTAACCTGTCTCCTGAGCCCAGCAGCAGGTTATATCCATAAAAAACAGTACAAACTACTGTGCTCTGGCATGACTGGTTGTAATCCCCGGGAATAAAAGAACATCAGATTATGGCACAAAGAGAACGCCATCGGTAAACAGGGATTAGGGGATTGGGGCTGAGTTTAATCTGTTTAATATGGAAGCAGGCAGAATGTTGAGAGATGTTGCCCAATAATTGTATTTGGGAGGAGGATAATCACACATTGCTGGGTCATTTATTGTACCCTGTTAGAGCTTTCAGAGCTAAACACTGCGCCATATGTTTACCTGACCTCAAGGCTGCCTCAGAAAAAAAGGCAACCCATTCTCTTTACAACGATTTTGAACCTCATTAGGCAATGATGAAACCATACAGTTGTGAAAATACAGTAAGCTTCACTGAATATTATTAATATTGTGACATGGAAAGGGGAAATGGTCAGTTTCTATCCGTATACACATTTAAAATTAAGCTATTACTATGTTTTATAGCCTACTCTTGATAAAATGCGGTTTAACCATTTCAGCCAGGGGTGGGCAAACACCTCTTTTTGATCTACCAGGTGATCGTATTGGGCTACTGAGTTATCATGATGTTCATAGAACTTTTCTCCCCAGACAAGCAAAATATTAAATATATCTTACCTTTATCATTCATATTAAATTGTCTCAGTATTTGTTAGTTCTATGTATTATTCTTGTAGTATTCGAATTAGCAGCCTATAGAGCTTGGGGAACTGAATAGAACAGAGCACCACTTCTCCATTGAACTCAATGACGCGGCCGACCCTGTTCTATTCGGTCGCCCTATCTATTACCTTGAGTGGTGTGCTCGTTCTATATAATAAGACACAAAAACAATGGTAGTTTTCACTGTCTTGCACTGGCTGATCACGCCTGCCTTGGAAAAAGGCTTAGTCATCCCGAAAAGGTTGTCCACCCCTGACTTAAGCCCTATGTACTTAGTTGTATAGTGAAAATAGCCGCTCTACAAGCTCACAGCAAGTTTCATCACAGAGCGTTGTGATCTTGTAGAATCCTTTCTTTTTTTGCAAATCTGAAAAAATATACCCCAAATAGTATCGCCAGGGTTAATGTGGTTAATGTGGTTAAACTGAAACTGCGAGGCAGGGAAACCCTGACCGCACCAACCAATAGAAGACCAAGCAGTTCATCTGAGGCCACCGCTGTTACGTCTTTAATTAGATGTTCCTTACAAGCACCACTAAGAACTTGAAATCTCTTGAAAACTGAGAAAACCACTTTAATATTCATATTCATGTATGAATGAACTGTGTGTGTGTGTGTGTGTGTGTGTGTGTGTGTGTGTGTGTGTGTGTGTGTGTGTGTGTGTGTGTGTGTGTGTGTGTGTGTGTGTGTGTGTGTGTATACTTTCCTCCACAGTATGACTGCTACAATTTGTTTTGTTTATTTGTGTCTGATTATAAAATTGACATTTTTATTGTATAATTATTTAGCGTAGTTCGTGCAAAAGTCACATATTGCTTTATTTAAATGTCACGGGCCTGACAAGAGTAACTTACTGCACAGGAGTTGTTTTGAAGCCTCAGCCAATGTAAGACATATTCCTTTATATGTTGTTTATGGACACAGCATGCTTGATTCAATTGCCAGAGTTTTGCAGTTACTGATATGTGGTGGGCAGTTCACTTATATTTTGAATTTCCATGTTTATCATTCGTAGCATACATCACATTGTGTTATGAATAGGCACCCTGCTGGCTCTTGATATGGTAAATTGGATATTTTATGTTTTATGAAAAGGGGCACGTTTTATCTCTCACTTTTATTCATGACCCCTGAATCTAGTTGTAAATGCCTTTAAGACAGATTTGTTTTTATTAGATTCATGAATAAAAATGATGTAGCTTATTATGACTGCTGGCTGTTGGTCGGTAGCCACTGAGGAAAGCCTGTGTCCCTCGGTTTTGTCTTACTGTGGGTCTGCTGAGTGCTTTATCACAGCACAAATGTCCAACCCCACTGCCAGCACTGCTTTAGAGGAGCCTCATGTGCATGTTTCATGTCACAAGCTTGCAAAATTCTGTTGGTTCTTCAACATATCAAAAACTGATAACAATTTGGGAATTTGAACAGTCCACTCAAATCATGTGTAACTTCACCTAAACATTGAAATTGGCCTCATGAGTTGAAAGATCTCCTGCTGCCTTTGAACTGCTTTTCCTTTTGGATGCTCTGTTCTGTGTTCAACACGCATATGGCTCTCTCTCACCCCTGGGGAATTGCCTCTTCTGGGCTAATGTGAATATTAGTATGGGTTAAATGCTCCAGTCATTTGTGTGTTAATGCATATTGCATAATTAATGTTTTTTTGTGAAGTCTCAGCCTCTAACAGCGGCGGAAATGAAACCTGCCGTGTGTTTGTTTAACGTGGAAGGTTTGTCTCTCTTTTTTTTTTCCCTTGTTTTCTTTTCTCTATTTTTTTCATTGGGAAATGGACTGTGAGTCCAGTCATGGAAGTAAATTATACCTAACTATAATTGCTGACAGTATTTATATGCCAAAAGCCATTTTTGATGTCTACCTGATTATTTCCATTCCTGATTAAGGGCTATTCTGTGAAGATCCAATGCGTTCACAATCACAAGTGTGATGGGATTGAACGGGACAGTGTAATGACCCTGTTGTCAGAATGGCTCATACAGACACATTGCTGAGGTTGAAGACATCAGAGTGTTGTGATTTGGGGAACACAGTATCACGTTCATTTACCACGAGTCAAGCACACAAAGGATTGACTTTGTGTTTAAACTATGCCAAATGACATATTTACCAAATATATATATTGTATTTATTTTTGAAATACCTTTTTTTTGGTCATATTAATGTTGCTGTATCAGGCTATTTATGATGCATTTTTTAGAAAAGTATTTAACATTAATGTTATAATAGATTAGCTGTTTTAATTGATATGTACTATATACAATGAACTTGCCAATTGTCCACTTCTTATCCTCACACTATTCCAGACAGACTGTTGTTGGCCCTGTATTACATAGTTACTGATAAAGAATAATAAAAAAAAAACGTAACAGTATCAACTTAGGACCAGTGCTGATTGGAATTTGCCTTATAGTATCCTATTGGGTAGCCTCTGTCCATGGTGCTGAAATCTTCAAAACATTTAAACTGTCATTCACATTAGTTTTTTACTGTGCTGTACGTTGTGACAGACTTCATCAAAAGTCACCATTCGGCTGTTTAAATTCATCTCAGTGTATGTGTGTAATTACACAGTAAAATACACTGTTCCAAATATTTGGCCTGTTTAAGTGTCTGCATATAATGTTCCCTCTAACCACCACCTAACCACCACAGTCATGCTATTTGTTCATGAGTGAATTGAGGGAGCTGAAGATGTGCTCATGTGGTCATCGCTATGTAGTGGACATTTTTGTCAAAATTCTGTTTTTGCCATGGACATACAAAATGAGTAGACAAACGCATAAAGAGCTAGCCCTAAATGACCATTACAGGTCTGTAACTCTGAGAGTGTTACATTTGTGCACTCTCAGAGTTATGGGGGTCTTTGAAAATAAAACGTTTGAGAACCACTAGTACTAGTGGACTCTTAATCTGCCATGGTGTCATTAAATCAGTGTCATACACATTCTGAGGAAAAGCTGGAGAATTGGGTCTTAAGATCAAAATAAGAACATTATAATGGTGTGTAAAAAAGAAAATCAAAAATTTGCCATGGACCAGGCCAAGTCTTGCCACGGAGTGTCCGGGTAGATGACCCCCTCTGTTCTTCCACCTTTTTAAATGCTGTTGCTCTTCGGCCCGTCCAGTCTCTCGGTGTGGAGAAGACAATAGACAAATCCAAGCAATCCAAGCTGATTGCTGCGTCGTGATAAAAGACACCAAATTACGCCAATGAACGGTGTCGTAATTACGTTCCTTAATCACATTCTGGAGGTCTAATTGCCTTAACGATGTGTTTCATTAAGTGAGCCTATAGCCTATAGGTAGGACAGTCCACCGGTTTCATACACAGTTGTTTTCGGATTAACATTATTATTATTATTGGGCTACACACTGTTATGAAAATTGTTTTAATTATCATAATTATAGTCGAGGAGCTTTGTGTCGCCCCCCCCCCCCTACACTCACATCTGGCCTCCGTTGTCAAGTGTTATAGAAGCTCACATTCATGAAAAGTTACCGGTTTTTGTTTTAACATAAAATTATTAAACGCGCATTCTTTACCAGCAAATGGTAGGCTTTTTATAGGCTACACCTGCATGGTGAGATTCCGAGAATCAAATAATTAAAGAAAAGCTTAGCATCATCCTCAGACGTGAAAATGAAAATATATAAGCTATGTTTAAAATAGCGAGTAAATATATGAAATATCTATACTTAGCTAATAAAAGATGGTAAACCCATGGTAAATGTTGAAATGTCATGCAGTCCATTTGGACATTTTAAAGTTGTTGCATTTTAAAGGGCAAAAGTTCCATGCAATGCATTCGGACACTCCACTCAAGTTACACTTCTTGACATCAGATCTGTTTCTGTTGTTCAAAATATTTTAATAAAGCTTTTCAACACGGAAACACATACAAATGGCTCTCTTTGCTCATATAGGAACTAATATCTACAATTATCCACAGCTGGACCTGACAACGCGATAGATCTCAATACCTCGGCCTTCTCGTCGTGAGTGTGAGAGAACACTAATCATACAGCAACTCTGAAGCATTAGATTAGGCCTACTGTACAATACGCCATGCAAACAAAAGTACCCCAAAATCATTCAATTTAAAAACACACCGAAAGACCTTATAAACGTTGATACAAGCGTTTAGAAATTTCGCTGACATTTTATCACAGTGCCAAAAAGAATTGTATAGGCTTAGGCTGCATGCGCAGTGTTTAGATGCACAAATAAATATGACTGATTTAAACAATTCATGTCTATTGCATTTCGTGACATTCTTCATGTATATGCTCAACAAAAGTTCATTAAGTAGGCCTGTGTTAAGTAGACAAGTATGCAAAGAAGAAACGTGTCATCATGTCAAAGTAAACAAAGCAGCAAAACTGAGGGTATAGAGACAAACTAATGTTCCAGCAAGTTGTCCATATCAAGTTGTCAGGTCACACAAATCTCCAAAAGGGTCCATATAGCTCCTGCAACACCTGCAGTCACTCATATACTTCTGTTGGTAACAGGAAAGGTGGGCACGAGGGACATCTGGGCACCTCAACATTTGTCCAAAATGTTAAAAAATTAAATATTAGGAAAATGGTTTTAAGTAAAGTAAAGTATACATGATTAGAATATGCTTAAACATTCGACAATTAAGGTCTAATATTTCTAAATGGCTACAAAACTTGTATATCCAGTCATTTTGGGGCATAAACAATAAGTTGAAGGATAACATTAAGTCTATAACGATGTACCGTGCATGTTCACATCATGTATAGCCTACTTTACATTACTTAAGACCATTTTTCAAATAGGCCTATTTAATTTGTTTACATTTTGAACAAAATAGCCAATTTTACATCGCAGTGCCCAAATGTCCCGTGCCCACCTATGCTGTATCCCTTCTGTTTGGTTTTCACTGTCATTCATACCAGCACTTAAAGGATACTTTATATACACAATCAAGTATTGTCTGAACAAAAAAGCGCATTTTGAATGCATTTTGTAAATGTTATAAAAAAGTACTCATCGTCATTTATTCTGTCTCTATAGCCATATGCGACAACTGTATAGCCTCCTATGTCTCCCTCTCCAAAAGTGTTCAAAAGTGGTGTCTTCTCTCGCATGTGCTTCGCCGAATCTGTCAGCCACAATAATAGTGGTTTCGTTGCAGTCTTAAGGCTTGTCGGTACAATGTTTACACAGGCTGGAGGTGATGTTGTTGAACAGGGCACATTTATCAGGGCAGGAGGAGGATGCTGCCACTCCGGTGGGGAAGGGGTACCCAGGTCCAGGTGGGTGGTCAACGTACGCGCCCAGGCCAGGAGGAGCTGCGAGGGCAGTGGTGGCCGGTATGGAAGCGGCCGAGATCGCCTGGCCCTGGTTGAGATAGGCCACCAGCCTCCTCATCTCCTCCAGTGCCTGTGCCTGCATGAGGATGTAGTTCTTGGCCAGGAGGAGAGTGGCGATCTTGGAGAGTTTTCGCACGGACGGGCTGTGCGCGTAAGGGATGACGGAGCGCAGCTCGTCCAGCGCGTCGTTCAGGTCGTGCATCCTCCGTCTCTCCCGCGCGTTGATGTTCAGCCGCAGCGTCTTCTGCTCCTTGTTTTTCTTACCTCCTCCTTCGATTTTCCCCGCGCTCACTGTCCTGCCGTCGGTCAGCAGGACCATCTGCTCCATCTCGCACCTGCCGTCGCTGTCGTCATCGGGGCTCTGCTCTCCGCCGCTGCTCTCCGCCCTCTCCGAGGGCCTGATGCTGCCACCCGCCTCCCCGTACTTCAAACACAACGATCCGGTCGGCAGACCCAGCGGCTTCCCTCTGACCCCTGCCAGTCCTCCCGGCTGTATGGGGTCCGAGTTGGTCGGGTGGTCAAAACAGCTGATAGGTGACGACTGGCGGTCTCTGGCTGGTAGTTCAATACCAGCCGATGATCTGAAGGGGTCCATCTTTTTGTTTGACACGGCGCTCAGAGTTTTGTGAAAAATGTCTCCCGCGCCGTTCAAGTTCATTCTCGTGTCCATATATAGGCTCGCCTTCTGGATTCCGCGTTACTGTAGGCTAGAATACTTTTTTTGGGGGGGCGGGGGACACTTAAGTTTCTTCCCCGTGTTGTTGGGTCTAGTCGGTTCTTGAAGGATTCCTTGACTTGTCAGCTAAGTATGGAGACGAGAGGCGACTCACTCAAGTAATAAGTGCTGCTCTGCTCTCCTATCTCATGTTCACCTCTTCGCCAGATCTCTTCACCAGATCTCCTCTTCACCAGATCTCCACGGCGATCATCGTTACGCACAAGATGCGAGTCTTTTACATCATTATCTCGAGGCGGGTTATTAAAGAGGATTCGCCTATTGGGACAGAGTACTCTCTCCTTCTCCCTCTTTACCCAATCAGGTTAACGTTTTAATTAATGGGATTTAAACGGTGACAAACAATACCGCGTGCGCTCTCACTCTCTCTCTCTCTCTCTCTCTCTCTCTCTCTCTCTCTCTCTCTCTCTCTCTATCTCTCGCTCTCTCGCCGTCTGGTTCGACCCACACAAGGTTGTGATCGAGGCTCTCTTATAAATGACACGCAGGTCTATTCAAACAAATGCAGGACACGCCTAATGTTTTCAAAGCCTGTCTACAAAGACATTTAACTGACATGTAGTCTATAGCATTCAATTGTGCGCTAAAAGTCAAACAATTATTTTGCATTTCAATGCTGGCCAATAAGTCCTTATTGAGAAGTTGGTGTTTTTTTGTGGATTTTTGTCCTTGCCTTTCTTTGTTGAGTATAATAAAGAAACGTGTTAAAGAAATATAATGGAAATATGAAACCTTATTGTATATTTATAAAAGTGTCTCTATTGATTTTACAAGAAATAATTTAATTCAGAAAATGGTGTCACTTATTTCTGGTCACTGGGTAACAGTGACATTGTAGAGTGGGTGTTGTAGATGTAATCTTTGTGCTGCACAAGTGATTGTTTATTATGTAGCCTATTTGAAACTGTAACCACCAAATTGATTATTTCCTTTCAAAAGCTTGCTTGTGGTTTTAGGGGATAGTATACAGTACGTTGGGGATGATGTTAAGATGTTTTTAAGATTGATTTAACTACTACATATGCTTCACTGTACGTTTATTTCCACACATATTTCCATAAGTGCCTCTTCTATTTTTATTAATTGTTACTTCAGACATTTTATGATTGGGCTTGGGAGTTTTGGTATCAGAACGTACTTGTGTTTGTATTGCCATCTACTGGATTGTGAGGTGTAGCACATGAACAATAGAGTAAAATGGAACAATGAACATGATTATTATACCAGGGCCATAAGCAACATGCATACAGCCAATATTTTACTAAACGCATATCACGATATTTGAAAAAATACTTCAAACTAGTGATTGAAAACAAAGTATTCATGAAAATGTTCACTAAGGTAATAAAGGTATAAAGTCCGGCCCAAACCTTACTCACTTGAATGGAGTAAAAATGCTTCTGCGGCCAGGAAATAGTGACATCTGCTGGGTCATTAATTATAACTGCATGCTGATAATGACTTTATTTAGCCTCAAATCCAGTGGTGCTTCCTTTCCGCCTTCTCCATGCGGTGCTGCTGAACTCATTGCTAGCTGTTACACCTTTAGTAGCTTCGATTTCCAGGCTTATATTTTTTATTTTTGCTCTGTCCGTGGTGCTGAACTCACTGCTAGCTGTTACACCTTTAGTGGCTCTGTCCGTGGTGCTGAACTCACTGCTAGCTGTTACACCTTTAGTGGCTCTGTCCGTGGTGCTGAACTCACTGCCAGCTGTGCTGTTACACCTGTAGTGGCTCTGTCCGTGGTGCTGAACTCACTGCTAGCTGTTACACCTGTAGTGGCTCTGTCCGTGGTGCTGAACTCACTGCTAGCTGTTACACCTTTAGTGGCTCTGTCGATGGTGCTGAACTCACTGCTAGCTGTTACATCTTTAGGACACACAAGGTCCACCTTCTTCACTATCATAGTAGAGCAGTGGTCTTCAACAGGGGGTCCGGGTCCCCTAGGGGGTCCTCAGAGTTACTAAAGGGGGGCCGCCAAACCTTTGCGTGATATATTTTTTAACATAGCATCCCATTTCTGAGGATAACTTTAGCCAAATATAGTAGATCTACAGGCTCACAACTACTCGGGCTGCGAGGCGTTGTGAGCTTGTAGATCGGCTATTTTTGGCAAAAGAGGTATAGGTGTAGAGGGAAAAAAAGAGCAGACCAAGTTTTTTTTTTAAATAGTTTAATATGCAACACAATTTGAATACAATATAGAGGGTCCCTGCTTCATCTCTCTCAGCTAGGGGGTCCTTGGCCTGAAAACGTTGAAGACCCCTGTAGTAGAGCCTTTTTTTCTCTTCTGATTGTTTGGGTTGTTGTGAGAGATGACAAAAGGAGAAGGCATGTGAGGAGATTACTGGCTTTATTCAAGGCCCACGCTGAAGATTTCAAGTATGCAAAACAGACATGTCCGAGACTTGCACGGAACATTCAAGGTCAATGTTTCCCCCACTGTCTCAGCATTGGGCTAATTAGCACATTTTCAGATCCCTACGCTGATGACACCAGTGTCCACAAGAGGCCATCAGGCAAGAAGCTATGATCTGACTAGGGTCAGAGACAGTCACTTTATCCTGAGACAGCAAGGGAACACCTTCATGGCCAATCAGGCTGGGCTAATGAGACAAGATGGGCCTGGATGGGGAAAATGCCATTACGCACACATATAGTCTTGTCCCTCAGTCAGCAATTTTGGTAATGGAAAGCCTGCAGAAGCCTGGGCAGAAATGGATCTTTCTTTCCTTTTTTTTAAAGAATGGAGAGCTTCAGCGTTTCCCCCCCGCACTTCATTTAGAGGTGGTAATTAGAGAGGTGGTAATTAGAGAGGTTCTGTTAGAGGGATCACAGAACGTGTTAAGATTAGGAAGCAAACCTCCAATAACACACATTAGTGTTCATGCATGGGTTCGAGGGTTGTCTCATGGGTGGCAACACATGCTTACCTCTTAGCACTCCTACTCAAACTTGCCTTTCTTTGTTGAGTATAATAAAGAAATGTATAAACGTGGTTACATATAATGGAAAAGTTAATTCACACTAGGTTATGTGAAACCTTAATTGTATATTATAAAATAATTGTATATTATAAAATGTTCCTAAATAATTTAATTCAGAAAATGGTGTTACTTATTTCTGGTCACTGGGTAACAGTGACATTGTAGCGTGGGTGTTGTAGATTTAATCTTTGTGCTGCCCAAGTGATTGTTTATTATATAGCCCAATTGAAACTGTAACCACCAAATAAATTATTTCCGTTTTTAGGGGATAATGTTTTGATTGGGATAATGTTTTGATTGTGTTTTGATTGATTTAACTACTAGGCTCAGAAAAAGCCAATCATTAACGTGGCTAATTCACAGTGATTCTCCTACTTCACAGTGATTCTCATGGCTTCTTGCTTGATGGCCTCTCCTGGCATAAGCATAGGGATCTGAAAATGTGCTAATTAGCCCAATGCTGAGACGGTGGGGGAAACATTGACCTTGGATGTTCCGTGCAAGTGGCGGACTTGTCTGTTTTGCATACTTGTCTCTTGGATCAAACCATTATGGATGCTGTACATCACAGACAAAAGTTTAATAAGTATGGTTGCCAATGGGATTATCAGTTAAATTGCCCTAATCACATGAACACTAGCGTCCATATTCTGGGGATGTCATATAATAGGTGAACATACGTAAAATGTATCAAGATATTAGAAACAATACATTTGTTAACATTCAATACACCTGCTAACATTGCAACCAGACCAAGAATTTGAAAGTTCTGCTAAAGTTTCACCCAATCGGGCCACGCACGCACGCACGCACGCACGAACGCACGCACGCACACACACATATAAACACATATAAACACATATAAACACATATACACACACACACGCACACACACAACCATTAGTGGGGCTAAAACAATTGCCAACATGAGGGTGGAACTGTCTGTGGTGCTGAAATTACGTTTTAGTCATTTGCTGTAACACTTCCTTGCCCTATGTACAAATCAGACACGGTTGGCTGGTCATTGTTATACATGTGATGTGTAGCATCCACATATTGAATAATATGTGCTTAATGTATAAACTCCTCCTCCAGTTATATTATGCTTTTCTTATTGGCAAGAGTAAATCATGTTTTATTTGAAGCATTGCAATGTGTTGAATTGGTTTGAAAATGTAATGTCATACCTAGAGCCTGAAATCTGGATCTATCTTGATGTTTTGTCAATTAACCAAACATTTCTTACTGTACTTGTTTCACTTCAACAATTAGTTCATTTTAGCACACCTACACACTTTTCTATCTTTACCTTTCCCCACCTCTATTAACGTTAAATACATTTTAATTATATCAATTATATTAGACATATTAGACATATTTGTCTAATATCTGATACCACCAGGATAAGATGTGCTTATAGCTTAAAGGAGCACAATTGATCCTTTCTGTCTACCCACTCTGCATCTCGTTGGTAGGCTACGGCACCGGCTTCGAATGCTATCACTGGCTACGGACAGTTCGGAAACCTGCCTACCAATGACACCATCAATGGGGATTCCAAGCAAATAGAAACTATAGCCTTTCTCTCCCTGGGAAGTTGGCATGCTGAAATAGAAGCCACTGTTCTTGCATAAGAACCCCCCCCCCCCCCACCGGTCTACAACATACTGGATATGGAAATGTTAGTAGTTACTGCTTTCTGCCACAAGAGGGCAGTCAACACTTACTATTGTGAATAACTATTATGTGTTTTCAAGGTAAGGCATATGGATGATGGACATACTTTATGTAAGACAGTTTCAGTCAATTTGAAACATTTTAGTCATTTAGCCAAATATAAGATTGTAGATACCTGATACCTGATCTTGGCTGTCAACATCTACAGTACAATATGTATTTTTTTTGGTATGGTATCCTACAACCACAACATTATCAGTTATTTATTTGTTCATTTATTAACAAGACATAAACTAGCACCTTCAGGATGTTGAATACCTGTACCATGCTTAGTTGTCTGCTGAAAATCATTTTATTTCTAGAAGATGCAGGAATCGAACATACACATGTTATAGTTTGACAAATAATCAATACAAGTAATCTTGTGTTCATTGTCTTTAGAACAACAGCCCATGGTAAATCTCTTGAGTTCATTGAATTATTATTGAATTCAGCTCAACCTTTCACATTATATCTCTCTCCCCCTCTCTCTCTCTCTCTCTCTCTCTCTCTCTCTCTCTCTCACACACACACACACACACACACACACACACACACACACCCCATCTCAATCTCTCTCTCCTCTCTCTCTCTCTCTCTCTCTCTCTCTCTCTCTCTCTCTCTCTCTCTCTCTCTCTCTCTCTCTCTCTCACTCAAATGTATTGCCAATATTTGGAATTGAGTTCAATACATTTTACTCAAAATCTGTTGCCATTTATAATTTTTGGGGGGTTGCTTGTTTTTTTTTTTTTTAGTAAGTTGCGTGCCGGATTGAGATGGTCCAGGGGCCGGGTATGGCCCCTGGGCCGTACGTTGCCCCTTTTTGGTGTGTAGCTTATATCTACATTAATAACTGAATTAAATTAATGGATCACCACCACCTCTCTCTCTCTCTCTCTCTCTCTCTCTCTCTCTCTCTCTCTCTCTCTCCTTGTCTCCTTCCATCTGAGTGATGATATGGGAAGTAGAGTGTCTTATGAAAGCCATTGATCAAAATCTTATTATATTATTCTGCTTTGTCAATGTGTGCAAAATGAAAACCATGACGTTTCCCCATGGCGTGTAAATAAGAAAGTCATATTTCAAGAAATTACACCAAAGATTGCATATATATGTGTATCATGCACGTTATTTGTACAAATAATAGATATTGATTCAGAAATCTAGTACAATTAGTGTGTGTGTGTGTGTGTGTGTGTGTGTGTGTGTGTGTGTGTGTGTGTGTGTGTGTGTGTGTGTGTGTGTGTGTGTGTGTGTGTGTGTGTGTGTGTGTGTGTGTGTGTGTGTGTGTGTGTGTGTGTTACAATTTGACTCTACAATGAGTGAGGAATAGTGCACATACTGCGCGACATGATGGGACCATGTGTGTCACCCAGTAACACCACTAGGTGGCAGACTTGCCAAGGACGATGATGTGAATGAGCTGAATTGCCATATGACTAATTTAACCGTTGGCCTATATTCATAGGTTCAGCCAGTATGATGTATCATTCTTCTTTTTTGAATCGGACAATATATTACAACCTTTAAATGACTGTTTAATCAAACATTTGAAACAAATCCTTAACCTACTGCTTTTCAAAAGTAAATGCGCAAATTAACATGAACATGGACACCAATCATAATTTGGTCTCATCAATTTGCAGTGCAGGCAAGGCCTTATTGTACCTCCACATTGCATGATGGAGGAGGGTGCTGTGTGTGTGTGTGTGTGTGTGTGTGTGTGTGTGTGTGTGTGTGTGTGTGTGTGTGTGTGTGTGTGTGTGTGTGTGTGTGTGTGTGTGTGTGTGTGTGTGCGCGTGTGTGAGAGAGTGGGTAAATGTGTACTTTGCTTCTTACACCTATGTGCACCTATGTATGTTAAGTCCCTGTATCAAAACTATGAACTATTTGCTATTTTGCTGTGATAAGTATAGGCCTAAAGCAGTGGTTCTCAACCAGTTGTCTGGGGACCACCAGTGGTCCTTGAGGGGGTTCCAGGTGGTCCCCAACTAAATGATGGAGAGTTGGTAACCAAATGGACCCTTATAGATCTTTATTTTTGAGAGTGTAATATTATACACTCTCAAGAGTTAAATTATTGTTAAACATCTGCATTACTTAATTATTATTTAATATTTTGATCAACGTTTGCCTGTTATCTCATTTATGATACCGCATCAATACATGTAGCATGGAATTGTGGACAAAATCGTATCCAACGATCAAAATATTCCAAATCTTGGTTCTGAGAGGCTAAATCTCATCAAATGGTGGTCCGTGGCTCAAAAGACGAATATATAATGGACCTTGATATGAAAAGGGTTGAAAACTACTGGCCTAGAGCGCAGGGCACCTGAAACAAAGCGCTGATCACTGCGTGCTTATTTCAGCACCACGAGAGGTGGACAGCGCTCTAGAGCAGAGCTATGGCAATGCAACATGGACAGCTCCCACATTATATACAGTATGTAGTGTTGACCAGTGGCTCTCAAACTGTTTCATGTCAAGGACCCCCACATTAATATGTAGGCAAGACAAAAATCTGTGTAGTTAAAATGTCTCAAAAATATTCCAAATTTGTCGTCATGATGCCTCTCATATTGAGCTTGTAGATCGGCTATTTTTAGATAGCCTATGCATATAGGTTTAAAGAGGTTAAACTCATTTTGATGCAATGTTAACTCATTTTGCTGGAGGGCCCCCTGGCTGGAACGCCTTCTTCAAGGACGCCTGGAGATCCCGGGACCCCCACTTTGAAAACCACTGGCGTTGCTGACCGTGTATGTCTCGTTCATGGACGCGTTCACATAAAAACAAGAACTTGCGATATTGTGTGTATTTCGTTTATTCGAGAAAGGAAGAGAGGAAAAAAGAAACATTACATAAATTATAAATAGCACTTTGAAACAATGGAAAAGTCAGCCTTGTTATACGTCTTTGTCGACTTGGTTGTTGTATATATATAATATATATATATGGATGCAGTGTGGGCATCTGCAGACAGAAGGATCATCTCTTGGCATTCACCGCGTGCCTTAATTGTAAGACATTAAATCAAGGTCCGCTGTGAACACGGAGAGACAGAACCTAGGATCACCAAGTGCTGTGTGTGTTTGTGCGTGTGTGTGCGCGCGTGTGTGTGTGTCTCCTTACACACACGAACCATCGTTTTTTTTTCCAGCAAGCTATGCCTTTTATGTTGAAACTCGAAATGATTAAATTAGATCAAACAAATGTTCAGCCTTTTAGGAATGAGTCATGTGATTAAATATGTCACATGTCCTGCATGTGTCCAAATAAAATAAAATCCTTCCACAGCTCCTTGACAGTTTTCTCTCTCTCTCTCTCTCTCTCTCTCTTTTTTTTTTTTTTTTACCTTACCATGAAAAACGTACATTTAATTTGGGAAAACGTAGGCTATAGGCTACTGTATAAAGTAAACGGCATGCCAGCAGGTAGGATCTGTGCTGCTCGTTGACCATGTTAGACAAAATTAACAGATAAGTCCCAATCCATTCAGTCTGGGAGGCGAAAAACGAAGGCGCTCCATTTGATTTTTTTCAAAGGATGACTTTCTTTTCCAAAATGCAGACTTGTATAACAATCCCGTGGTTGTCCAAGAAAAACACCTAAAAAAAAAAGAAAACAGAAAATGCGTCATGAACTGCATATATAGAAATTGTAGGTCACAGAGGGAATAGTCAAAATGCATAAAATAATCTTTTGCTCTTTTCTTTCAAAAACTGTTTTAAAATCAATAGACATCCAGTGAAGAGAACGACTAAAAATAGCCAATGTCCACGTCCAAAATATCGATTTCCCCCAATCACAAAATACACGCATTTCCCCATGAATCCCCACACGCCAAGCCTATAGCCTCTATACTTGCGGGCCAAATGTTAAAACTGCCGCAGAGCGCGCGGAATAGCGGCGCGAAAACGCAGGGCAGATACTCCATCCACGCACCGTGGAACCGGTTCCTCCCAACAAATCCACCACGGGACCGAGGACTGAGTCTGACTTCGGCTAAATGGGACTGGTTGTCCCTCCGTCCGGTCTTTTCCCCTTGCCGGCTGACTTTGGGATTAACACTGCTCTCCAGCCAAACAAATAAGGCATCTGCCTTCAGCAGCACAAGAGGATTGCATGGGGAGAGCGGGGGGGGGGGGGGGGGGCGTTGACGTCACTGGGCAAACAGATGTTCCTCTCTAGCCTATACCCACCATCCTCATCATCAGCATCATCCTGTGTCCTTGAAACATTCCCACTCTTCACCTCACCTTACAGACGTCTTCATTGCTACAGTTTGTCTGTGGTGTTAGTGTGTCCAACACTCACACACACACACACACACACACACACACACACACACACACACACACACACACACACACACACACACACACACACACACACACACACACACACACACACACACACACACACACACACCAACAATGGCTCGCAAATTATGCAGCCTTTAAAGCGATAGTTCAACCCCAAAATTACTTTTTTTTTAAAGCCTTGAATTCATGGATTCTTTTTTTGTTTTGGTTGCATCCCCGAGACAATAATTTGATGACTGGTGGAGTCTCCGATAGGATACTCAAAGAGTCTTAAAGAGAGTCTCAAATGAGTCTCCTACTGAGTCCCCTATTGACCATGACCCGGTCATCAAATTATTGGCTTAGGAATGCGACAAAAACAAAAAATCTCCACGATTTCGTGAGGTGTGTATTTGATAGAAAATAAGTCATTGTGGGGTGAACTACTCCTTTAATCCTGGTATCTGTTGTGTCCGGTTATGCAACATTGCACTATAGTACAAAAAACGTTTGCATATAGCCTACGCCTGCACTCGGAGAGGGAGGGATGCTCTTGTTTGTCATACCCTGCTGTTTGATGTGGGTGCAATTTGGTTTAGGAAATGCTATTAGTCTGATTATTCGCTGGTGATAATGGGATTATATGACGTCCATAAAGTAGGCTATTGTGCATACACCCCATATAAGAAATGTATTGACATAATATGGTGGAGTCACCCTGAATAACTCTGGACGTTATTGTATAAAAACAAATGTAAGATGGTTTACTGTAAAATGTAGGCTACTAGCCTGTTGTTGGCTATAGGCTACTCGTTAAAGGGTGTTGCAAACAATCAAAACGAGCCTATACTATTTTCAAGTATATAATGATGCGTCCTATAGTCCTAGACCTTTTCATCATCTGCAATTCAAATAATTAGAAGTCGCATACCTGTCATGATCCAATCTAAAGCCAAAGCTTAGCGGTGGAAGACATTTCTGCATTTAACACCCCATGTTCTAGTCATTAAAGAGTGAATCTGTTGGGTAAACTGCAGTGGAGACTAAATTAAAGAACCGCAGGCTAGTAAACATAGTAATTGCATTGTTGTACCGTAACCAACTCGTTGGAACAGAGCACAGGGGTGTAGAAACAAAGGGAATCGCCATTTTAGACGGAAACGTCCCCCTCCCTTCACGATCGTGCACGTATACTGTCGCATCAGCCATCATTTGAAGCTCATATCACCATATTTTTTGCTCCCCTATCTGGTAACCATCACGAAGCACGACCCATATGACCCCCAACGCGCCCGGACCCCTATTGTCCTGGCGCAGTGGTTCTCAACCAGTGGTCCGGGGACCACCAGTGGTCCTTGATGGGGGTCAGGTGGTCCCCAGCTAAATGATGGAGAGTTGGTAACCAAATGGACCCTTATAGATCTTTAACTCTTGAGACCCTTACGGGTCCATTTGGTTTCATGTTATGCTCTCAAGAGTTACATTATTGTTCAACATCTGCATTACTTAATTTACAAGAAGAACAATTGTTATTTTGATCAACGTTTGCCTGTTATCTCTCCTATGGTACCACATCAATACAGCATGGAATTGTGGACTCAATCTTATCCAAAGATAATAAAATAATGTAAGCCTTGGGGTCTGAGAGGCTAAATCTCATCAAATGGTGGTCGGTGGCTCAAATGCCGAATAAATAATGGACCTTGATATGAAAAGGGTTGAAACCCACTGTCCTGGTGCTGCACCGCGCAATGAGCGAACAGTATAAAGCCGAGGAAAACCTCATTATTCTTACTTATCGATTATGCAACCGTCGACATAACGCGGTCTGTCTCCGCATAGAACAGATTTTGGAAGTTTTTTTTTTCTACGCCTCTTTTGTCCCAACGCGGTTCATTCTTCATGAGCCCCGCAATAACAATGGCAAGTGCAACGTGGGAAGCCATGCAGGACCGTTATCTTTTATGCGCACTGGTGGAGATCTTCGCTCTTTCTCACCAGTGTCAAAACTCATTTGAAATAGCTGTTACACAATATTAACTTACAGTATAAACATATATATATTTATATATATACACACGAGAATATGATCAAAGAGTCGAACATGATAGAAACTCACCATTCTATGTCCCACTCCCACGCCATATGGCCGATCCGTCTGCTCTATGCTATACCAACGAAGAGACGTTTTCCTTTTTTTCCTCACTTCACTTACATTCATCGCGGGTGTTTATAGCATAACGGTGGTAGGTTCTAGGTTGTATTCCCGGTATAGCGGTGGTCGGTGGACAAGATTCCATTCGGTGAGAAGCTGGTACTAGTACCAATGAGACCGATGCTCCTCTAGCCTCTGCAAAGCATGGCTGCGCCCCCCCCCCTCCTTTTTTTTCAAAAGAGGGCAGGTCGTTCCGTGCATTACAATGAGTCAAATCTCTCTCTCTCTCTCTCTCTCTCTCTCTCTCTCTCTCTCTCTCTCTCTCTCTCTCTCTAATTGCACTCACACTCAAACACACACACACACACACACACACACACACACACACACACACACACACACACACACACACACACACACACACACACACACACACACACACACACACACACACACACACACACACTGCACGTGCTCTCGAAAAAACCTATAGGATCTGATTTTACACGCCTGTTCTGTTGTAGTCTCTATGACAATAGCCTACCACTCTAATGTACAGTGTGTACTATAGCCTACTGTGTGTCTGGAATGAACTGTTCCATAATCCACTGAAATTCCAGATTAGGGACTGTGTGATGGCGTCGTTGCCACAATTTATCTTGTTACCGACTTTGTCTTGAGAGGTCCATTAGTGCAGTGACCATTTAAGGAATTTTAAGAACCCTTTTAAGACCTAAAAAAAAGAAAGAAAGAAAAGAAAAATACCATTAATGCATCAACATCAACAAACTATATACTATAAAACATTGGCCAAATTGTCAAATAATATAAGAAAGAGGCATAAAGCTTAGATTGGCTATTTTCACATTATTTATCTGTGGAACCGAGTCAAACAAGTTCAAAGCCTGAAAAGGTTGAGAACCACTGCATTAGTGCCTTGCATTTTCACGCGTTATTATGCCGTTATAGACTGCAACTCAGACAGTTACTATATGCTACCATGTTTGGCCAACTGCGTGGTATAGAGACTTGTCATGATTCATAGCATATACGACACAAATAGACTAAACGTCATTCATTCCACTGTTTTAAAATAAGGTCATAGCCTACTTATTACGCACTATCCGAGGATATCACGTCGAATGACAACACACAAATTCTAAACCTATGTGAGCCTATTATACTGGCCTATGCCTATAGCCTATAGGCATAGGCGGCCTATATGCTCTTTCAATTCTCACCCTTAATTCTGACAAATAGTAAAATGGCGTTGCTTTCCTTTGCTGCGAGATAGGCCTGTGCAGTGATGGAAGAAGTACTCACATGTTTTACTTAAGTAAAATACTGCAATGTAGATATAGGTCCCATATTCGAAATGTACTTGAGTAAAAGTACTAAAGTACCGGCATCAAAATATACTTAAAGTAGCCTACCAAAAGTAAAAGTAGCTCACTGCTTGTGCAGAATATCCCATTTCACAAGTTCAAAATGTATACAAAATCTTTAGAAAATAGCCGATCTACAAGCTCACAATGCGTCCCATGGCGAATTGTGAGCTTGTAGATCTGCTATTTTTCAAATGGCCGAAATATATATAAGGCTGAAGTGGTTTGTAATAATAATGTAAATCTACAAAGTAACTCACGTTTTCATATAATTGTAGTGGAGTAAAAGTAGAGGTGTATATGTATAAATACTGAAATAGCCTACTGAAGAAAGTAAAAAAAATACCTCAACATTGTACTTAAGTAAAGTGAGTACATGTAGGACCTACTTAGTTACTTTACACCACTGCCCGTATATGCATGCTCTATTTGCTGCAGGTGCCATTTCAGTTTAGGCCCTGCATTTTCAGACCTTTGAGCCTTCTGCTTTGGCATTATACCTCAAACAATGGTTATATGGTGGTTTATATAGCTTATGTTATGATCCAGGCTATTGCTCTTTCAGCCTTTGGTTAATAATTGAGTGAATCAACTACATGCCCATCCATGTTCTGTGGTACAAGCTATATCACTCGAGTCGTTTGTGTACCACCACCTCTTGTCGAGATCGCATTGGATCTATATAGTCCTGTGGAAAGATGATGTCATTTCAGTAACCTCGATTAGCCTATAGAGCACAAGCCCAGACACAGCGGAATCTGCTGGGCAGGTCCTCTAAACCAGTGGTTCTCAACCTGTGGCTCGGGACCCCCAGGGGGGTCCCCACATGATTTTGTATTTTTTTTTTTTGACAGTGAAGTGCAATTAAAGGACTTTTAGGACCTTTTCAATACCTCAACAAAAAAAGAAAGAAAGAAAAGAAAAATACCATTACTATATCAAACTTTATACAAAAACTGGTCAAACATCGGCCAAATTGTCAAATGATATAAGAAAGAGGCAAAAATTGTGAAAATAGTCGATCTACAAGCACACAACACCTAATGCAAGGTGTTGTGAGCTTGTAGATCTGCTATTTTCCAATATGATTATTTTGGGGGGTCACGGCCTGTAAAGGTTGAGAACCACTGTTCTAAACGTTATGTGTGAATTGAACAAAAGCCTATTTATCTCCTTCTAACCACCATTCTAAATAACCACAAGCCCTGTTCATTTCTTTGAGCTCTATCTTTGCAGATGCGCACTCACATCATCATCCACGCTGCACAATTCACTCCATATATATACTTTAAAGATAGCAGGCCACGCTCTATTGCACTCCATTATCCACTTGCCCTTTACGTTGGAAGACTGTACGATTTCTGCCATTTTATGCGATGATTCAGTGTTGATGCAATATGGGATAAGACCCCACAAATTGTATCTGTGTATTTGACCGTTTTGTTCGGCATTAACAAATCAAAACTAGTGCAGATGCTACACCAATTCTGTATAGGAGGTTTAATTCGAATAGGCTAGTCTATACAACCTATAGACATTATGTCTGTGTATATAGCCTACAGTAGTATGTATATGTATATATATATATATATATATATATATATATATATATATATATATATATATATATATATATATATATATATATATATATATATATATATATGCTACCAGGCTTACACAAGGCAACATAATAGAGGGAAATTTGAATTCTTATTTTCCCTGGGAGGGGGGGGGGGGGGGGGTAGTAAAGCTGTTGTTCCGACTGAAACAATGGAAGCTGCGGGCGACATGCAGCGGTGCAGCACATGAATGGCGCGCCTCTGGGATGATGTGCGCGGGTCAGTGGCCGGGGGTCCCCGGGGTCCCCGTCACAAAGCCTCTTTCCCAGCGCGTCACAATGAAAGCTGCGCCAGGTCGCAGCTCCTCGAGGTCACAGGCCACCCCCTTTTGTCCCTCACTTCAAAACAGATAAACATTTATTAATCAAGAGCCTGCCATGGGCATGGGGATGGGGGCCCCCCTGTTTCACAGCGAAAACAAAACGTTAGGGGGTTAAGAGGGGTGTGGGGTGAATGAAGGGAGAAAAAGAAAAGGGGGGGGGGGGGCTGATCCCCCTGCAGATGCAAATTCCTCCAGAGGTGGAACTTTGAAAAAGTTTCAAATGTTGCCTAATAGTCGAAGTTAGTTGAGATTTTCTGCAGACAGGAAAGGATCGGCACTGCAAATGCACAGCAACATTGAATTTGGATTGATTGATTGGTTGATTGGTTGATTGTTTGATTGTTTGATTGATTGATTGATTGATTGATTGAATATTTTATTTTGCAGTTTGCCAAAAAAAAAAAGCACAGAAAGTACAGATCTGCTAAAAAGGATTAAACCCAAGAAAGCACTATGGCTTGTTTCCATTGATTGGGGTCCTGTGTATTCAATTCATCGAAGGACCTATTGGACCTATTAAATACCTTAATCTTGTTCACTTTTTCAAATGGTTAGTCTACACTGAAAATGTTGAACATCTTTTGGAATGGAAGGAACTACTATTGCGCAGTGATATTGTTTTCTCCACACATGAGGACTTAAAAGGACAGAATGGTGAAATAGCCTCCTGATCGTCACTGACTGGAGAAGTTTGACGGAATTGTACAAAAGGATCACAATAATCGGAGAGCATTATTGGACTAATGCTGCAGTTGTTATTCGTTCATGCCAAAACACACAGGACAACAACGTCGTCTATATCAGTGGTTCCCAAACAGTGGGTCGCGGGTCCATTTTTATGGGTCGTGAGTAAATATCCCCTTCATTTTTTTCATTTCCTTTTTTTATTTTTTTATTATTAAAATATTTTAGGGGTCACGGGGAGACATTACATTTCTCTTTTGGGTCTTGAGCTAAAACGTTTGGGAACCACTGGTGAATATGATTGTTTTTCGTGCATAGTTCTTCTACCTGCTATAGATTCTTTTAAAATGCACGTAAAGAAGTGCACAACACCACTATAATGACACCAAAATAGTGTCCCGTTTTATTTAGGATTAAGACTCAGAGACTTCAGTCACACATTCATGTAGGCTAGTGATTCCTAAACTTTTTAGCTCGAGACCCAAAAGAGAAATAATGACATTTGCCAGGGACCCAAACTAGTGAAAATAGCAGATCTACTATGCAACGTGTTGTGAGCTTGTAGATCGGCTATATTCACTATACTTCTTACATTTTTTTCAAATGTATGGAATGTCTTATATTTTTGGTATTTATTTATGAAATAATTTAGAAAAATGTCTGAAGTTTCTAAATCTAATTAATAATGATTTGTTGGGGGGGGGGGGGGGGTGGGGGGGGGGGATCTTTTGAAATAATTAAAAACAAAACGGAGGAAATGGAAAAAATAAAGGGGGCATTTACTCGAGACCCATAAAAATGGACCCACGGCCCACAAATGGGTCCCGACCCACTGTTTGGGAAACAGTGATGTAATGTAACTGCTATTAGCCTATAGTCCATTTATCGACGAGAGAGAGACTAAACAAGCCTGCCTGACTCTCAACAGCTATACAGGACATGTTTCTGTATTCATAAAAATTAAATGTAGACTGCTGAAATTATATTTTCGCTTTAGATCAAGTATAACTACCTTGTGCGAACTCTATCTGCCTGCAATGATGTATATGTAGGTTAGTTAGTTTAGGAAGGAATCAAGGATACTAGCCTATAGCTAGACTAACGAATAGCATGGCAAACGAAAAATATATGCTATAGGCTTATGTGTCTGACCGTATTTAACTAGGTGTTCTATATAACCTTTATTTGTCTACAGTCAAATGCCAATGGACACAATAACTAGTGTGATTAGTTTTTCTATTCTTTTCGTTTTCATATAATAATATATAATAATGACAAAACCATCACCAGTTTAGTGACACCTTAATCTATATAATTGTGTTTTGTTGTTTGTTTTATATACTTTATATTTTGATACTAGTACAGTAGGCTATTAGTGACATTTCAATAACAAAAGCCATTAATTGAGCATCAAAGTTGGACTAAAATTACATTTAAAAATATGTTTTAGTTATTTCTTCTTTGCTTTTCCTACATTCAAATCCCAAATAAATAAAAATGGCTTACTCTAAATATTAATAGTCATGTCGTGAAGCAGTGAGATGGTTTGACTTGCTGCATACAGTTGATGCTGGATGGATGTGTTACATCAATAACATACATGCAGTACCATATAGGATACAGGGGGCACACTATTTTCCTCACTGTTTTGAATGACGCCAGCTATATGACTTGAAAGTACAGTCGCAAAGACTGGCCTTTTCATTGAACAGTAAAATCCTCTGTGTTAATTTAACTCAGAGAGTGTTAAAAGGGGACCACAAAATGGACCCCCGACCCGCCCACAGGGTGCATTTTGTGGCCCAATTATTTGAATAACTGCAGTTTCTTGCTGTATTTTCAGTCCAACTTTGACCAATGTTAAACCATTATGCAGTATTTTTTGTAATAATGGCTGTGTGTGTCTATGAGAGCATAGTACTCCTGTATACTTAGTTCGCATGTTGGAATTTTTGATATTGATAATGAATACTTACAATAGCCTAATGCACACATTTGTAAATATATTATATTAACCACATGAAACCTTGCGTCCCTATCCTGGGGAGAGCATTCAGAAAAAACAGCAGATCTACAAGCTCAACACATTGCAACGTGGCGCGTTGTGATCTTATAGAATGGTTATTTTCACAGAAGATATTCGACGTAGGGAAAAAAGGAGGGGGGCCAGTACAGACCCCTGGGGGACTCCAGTCAATGGAGTATATAGGGTTTAAAGTGGTTACTGCAGCTGTTTTGAAAGCGGAATCGGATGTGTACAAATCACCACTGAACTGAAAACCCACTTTGAAGCATCTGTCACTCTATTCCATTATAAGGTACAGGTAAATAATGCAACAGTGCTTCTGTTCCAATCCAAAGCGAAATCAATCACAATCAAATCATCAACATTTATTCTGTCACTGAATGGTGATTTTAGGAACTCACTGCTAACACTATCATTGTTGTTTTTGATGCATGTTTATGTATTTACATGTTTATGTATGTGACTCCGATGCGTGTGTGTTTTGTTTTGTTAATCTGAAGTAGCCTCATTGTGGCCAATAAATATTTTAGGACATCTATGAATGAATACATTTTTTATCTTCATTGCATTTAAGTAGTTTTTCTGTTGTATTTTATATCAGCGGGACATCTAGTGTGTTCATCATCCTCAAATGGAATACATTTTTTCCAAGTGGGTTGCTTACATTTTTTATGATTTTAACATGAACTCTAGTATGACTGCTAAAGTACTGCTATCTTTCCACACCATTGACCTTAGCACAAATGTGTGTGTGTGTGTGTGTGTGTGTGTGTGTGTGTGTGTGTGTGTGTGTGTGTGTGTGTGTGTGTGTGTGTGTGTGTGTGTGTGTGTGTGTGTGTGTGTGTGTGTGTGTGTGTGTGTGTGCGCGTGCGCGTGTGCGAGTGAATGCACGCACATGCGTCCATGTGTGTGTGTGTGTTTGTGTTTCTTTTTTACCCAGTCCTGAAACATGTGCCTATACTTAGCTTGCGCTGGGACGGTACGCTCCCCAAGCTAACATCAAACACCAAACAGTGGTTGTTGTTTTATGATTGCGTGCAAAGCAGAACCAGGTCATCTGCACTAGACTACAGGCATGCTGGCTTTGTTTGTAGCATCCTCCGAATTGTGCACCCTCCCTCATGTAAGAGCCATAGGACTTAGTACTCAGCCTTAAGAAGATTCCTTACGGTTTGACTGAAAACATTTAGTTCTCGACCTAAGGACGCAACGCCTCAACTCTAATTCCAAGTGTTTGTCAGGGTGGGGGGTCCACAGTTCAAATATGATTATTTGGGGGGGGGGGGGGAACCACTGCAGTAATTCACTCTCAGCAATGGTACATAAGAAAAGAATCTTCAGTCAATAGAAGATGATAATGGTTATGTAGTTTGTTATGTGGTATTGTGTGTTACAATACCTAATTCAGAATTACACAATAGAGTATGTGAAACCGCTTTTCATATTAAATGAGAACATTAAGCAAGTTGTGAAACATTTGTTTGATTTAGATTTACCTTATTCTTGTGAAATTTCTAGCCACTATATTTTTGCTATTTCCAACTCTGTTATTGTCAGTCTCAATGAATCCATTTGACTTGAAATATAGCCTATAATATTTCATAAAAACAACCCCACCTACACAGCTGATGCACCTTTTACATCAGGAAAAGGAATGCTTTCAGTAATTACCATGAATACATTATACGGTGTGAGGTTAGTTGTGAGATAAATATGGAAAGAGAGCAGGGGCTGAACATGTGCACACTGCACAGTAAAATCCATAGCATTAATTTAACCCCCAAGCCCAAGTGTGTATAAATGGAGCTAAAATGGACCAAATGTTACAGGGTCCCTTTAGTTCCAATTGCACACTCTTGATGAGTTGAATTAACACGTAGGATTTTACTGTGTGCTGGGACCTTCCCCCTCTGACATTAGCAGGGGGTCAAATGTGCTTGTAGGGCACCTGGCTCTGAACCTCCCCTCTCTCTCTGTGATGTTAAATGTCAGCCGCCCGCCCGGCAGCGTCCGTTGAAAGCAAGTTGAGAGGCTTCCTTTCTAATGCTTTCACTGGTACATCATTACACCTGACTCCCAAAGTCATGTAGCTCTTTTTGTAGGGCAATTAAAGCCATGTGAGAGAAGAAAAAAAAAAAATACGGAATCATTAACCCAAGGGTTTTCCATTTTATTTTAGTGAAGTAGGTTGTGTTAAAGGTCGTTGTATGGAGAGAGGAGGAAAATGCCCTTGCACAGATACCTAAATATTATATTGTGAGTCTTATGTCAGCTGTCAGGTTTGGTCTGCTGTCTTTATAGTTTGTCTTCTGTCTGTATTTCACAAACATGAGTCATTTGTCCTGTCCATGTACCTTAAGTATTAAATTGTTTCTAGTCAGGTTGTCACAACACCACACGTCAAAGCTATTTTCATGTAATCCACAATAAAGCGTGTGATTCTAATGTTTCCCCTGTTGTGGTCTGTCTGCAACCTTTAATTTAACACTAGCCCACACAGTGGATCCACTGTGAACCCTCTCATGTACAGCGTAAGCTTGACTTGTTAAAAAAAGATGTGCACTATCAACCTTGTACGGCTTCGAAATATACACAAATCATCCACGTTTTGACAAAAAGCGTTTAGTTAGATTTAAACAAATGAATTCATTTGTTATGAACATAGGTGTTGCCATTTTTGACAGTCATTTCACTCCAAGTAACCAGTAATAAGATTTTTTATTTGAAATGCTGTGGCAGTGATATGATCAATGCTGCTTGTTTATGTAATGGTGCAATTTAAATTAATTTACTCTACAGTTGTCCAATTGTCAGTGTGATTTGTGATTTGTTCACCCCCACACTGTACCTGAGCTGAGATATAAATCTGCTCTCTCAGCCTGAGAGGCAGCCGTCGCTCAGAATGTCAGCAGTCAGAACATGCCACTTCCATTGTCTCTAATAGAATGTCTATTGAAGCCCAATCAGTGAGTCTGTTCCAGCCTTGTAAGTGGATTTCTCCCATACCCTCAAGGTCTGTGAAATGGGGGTCAATGGGTCTGTTATTGTTTTTCCCTGCCTCTTTATCCTAGTATAGCTCTGTGATGTCAACTGTGAAATGACAGAGAAAGCTGGGCTTTGCGGAGGAAAAAACCAAAGGGGAAATAACTGCTATTATGATCTCTGTGTGTGTCTGCTCTCAACAGAACTACAATTGTTCCAATGGGTATGGGCACACACGCATGCAAAAATAGAAAGAGGTAAATATATTTCCCCCATAGGTTGAAAATGAAATAGCGCTTGGCTGCCTAGAAAATATTGAATCTAGTTTGAATTCTATCACTAAGCATCTTCAGACTGCCTCAAAAATGGTAGACAGTTCATGGGGGAATGACATTCCACATGAAGTTATTGAATTTGTTGTCAAATTTGCCATCTTTATGTACTGCTGTTATGTCATTCATTTAATTTTTATGCCATGGTTTGTATTTGTTATTGCTTTGTTTATGTCAATCAGATAACACAAAGCTCTTTTTATAGGATGTACATAGCTTTTCAAAGTTGAGTCTTTTCACAATTTACGCTATAAACGTGGAAGAATTCTTTTGAATAAATGCATGTTTTCTACTGAAATCCTCGCATTGTCTTTCCAAACATGTTTTCAAAGACGCAAAATGCCATTGCTTCTCATCACATTATAGCCAGGCGCCATTTGTTAAATGAAGCTGGGGATCTGCTACGAGGTTTGAATTTTATGCCTCTGCCTGCAATGTGATCATTGCACCAAAGCACAGCCATAAATTTATTTTGATATAATTGTATTAATGCAGCGAGTAATGGATGAGCATATGTTTCACACTGATTACTATCCCTCTCTGACTGTGTGTCCTAGTTGCCTTCCCATCGCCTGACTATCGGAATGAGAATATGTGCCTTGAGTTAATGCTGATTGCAGCAGCTGCCAACACATGAATCTCCATGGCAACAATAATGGTTGCCAGGCAACCGTGCTCTTTTAGAGACACTGAAAGAAGCCCAAAGGCTTTCTAAAAATATACAGTACATGGGTAAAATACTTCAATGCCTCGGTCGTATGCATGTTATGCACGGAACGTTGACAAACAGGGGAATGCTGCAAAACCTCACGTTATTTTCTCTCATTTGACCACAGTATTTGTTCCCCTTCATATACCATAACCTCAAATACGATTGCCTTTCATGAAATAAATACATAGAGCCATGACAGAGGAATCAGTAGGTCCATAAGGGGCTGTGGTGGTTGTCTGGTCTTTGGAGATAGCGATTTCTTTTTTTTATTTTATTTTTACATTTGATTAACGGGGCAACGGTCGGCCATCTTGCCTCCTACACCGAGCATCCCCTTGCAGCTCCCTCAGACCCAGGTGGCATGCGCACACGCTGTGGAACAAAGCATTCCATCAGCACAAGTGACATCACTGCAGTCAGCTCAGCTGTTTCTGCCTGTGCTATAAATAGTGTGGAGGAAAGAGCGGTCTGCCTATGCAGAAATTATTTAACTCCTGACCCCAAGCCTTGAGAGAAATACCTTTTTTTCCCTTTCCTGTGCGTGGAAGTGGTTTGGACTGGATATTTGCCAGTGCATCTATCATGATGTATTGTTGTGTGTCCATGCTTGTCATGTGATTGCGTGTCTGTTTAAGCCACGGAGCAATATTTTTGTAAGTGTGATGTATTGTGTTGTACTCAACACTGTACTGTGCACAATAATAAATGACACAAGACATGAGAAATACATCGCTACATGGCAAACCAAAAATCATGAGCAATGCCCCAGAAAGCATTTACAAAGTCATTTTTATTCATCCTGGGAGCTACATTTCAGGCATGCTATTTAATGTTGGACCATGAATATTTCAACTAAATATCCTTGATCATATTTTGTGTTATAACATTGATTTGAATAGTTACTGTTGATGCTAAGGGATGCTAAGGGATAGCATTTCAAGTGACTGGTACTCTTTCTCTCTCTGTTATTAACGTCTTATGGAATTGTATTTGATTGAATTGCACAACGGACATTCAAAACCATAATGGCCAATATGTCTTCTTGTAAAATACCACCTCAGTCTCTGGCTGTGAAACAAGCAGTTGCACAGGTGCAGTGGCGCGTTACTTCATGGTGATGGCTGCTGACCCAGAATACCTTGCTTGGCTCTCATTAAATAGGTCAAAGCTGTACTGAGGCTGATAAAGCAGTAGGACCCACAGACAGGAATCCTCCCTGAGCCCTGGCGACTGCAACCCACTCACCACATCTCCAGGCTAATTGGTCAGCTGTCGTCAAGGCAGCTCCCCGCGCTTATAAATATGATTTGTGAACGCCCGCGTTCTGATTCTGATGCTACAGCCATGTCCACGCAGTACGCAGTAGAATCATGTTCATTTAACACTTTAACAATTGAAAATGGAAAGATTTACCCTTATGGACACTCCAGGATTGTGCTGTGTGAACATGATTGGGACTGGCAATGTAGGCTTGAACAGTGTGCAGCAGAAATGACCAGTAAAAGCCGGTGTTGTGCACTGAAAAGAGCCAATATGAGCTCACTCACAACGTGCGCATCGTCACTCGTAGTGAGCTTGTAGCTTGCAGCTTGGGTATTTTAGGTAAGGGTAAAGATTTCAATCGACAGGACGTGCATGTGGCTCAGAGTGCAATATAACCAATCACAGACATTGACGGTGCAGCATGTCCCCTGGCTTCTTGCCATGGCTTTCACACACTCCCCATTTTGTTCAAAACACACACGCACACGCACACACACACACACACACACACACACACACACACACACACACACACACACTCACACTCACACTCACACTCTCACTCTCACTCTCACTCTCACTCACACACACAGAGCCTGTAAAGTCTCTGCTAGGGCTGGTGAAGGCTGTGTCCAGCCCACTGCTACCAGCACTGCAGCAGGCTTGCTAGTCCAGCCAGTGAGGAAAAGGGTCGCGGTGTGGCTGGCCAGGTGCCAGGATGTGTGGAGGGTGGGGTGGGGGTGTGTGGGGGCTATGCCATGGCAGAGGCCCTCGCAGGCTGGCAGTATTGAGAAGCGTAAAGGCATTCAGTATAGCGTGAATGTCCCTTTGTCTCAGCGCGGTGTGCCAAGCTAGTTCTAATGAGGCAGCTCTTTGTGACGGGTCTCTCAACATCAAGTGGGCTGGTGGACTCATTAACCTGACTACTGCAAATAAAGCAGGCAGGCACAAGAGACGCCTATGATAGCACACTTAAGGCCCCCGCTGAATCGCCCCCACCGCCACTACCATCCCTCCTCCTCCGTCTCCTCCTCTCCCTCCAAGTCTCACAGGCTTCCCAGGGCTGCTCTGATAGGAGAAAATCAGCCTCTGGCCTATTTCAGGTGTCCCAAATAAGGGATGGGGGTGCTTTCCACGTTCCTTATTCTGTCTTGTTCTTACCTTGAGCTTTAATCAGTTTCTGGCTCCATATTGTAACCTGGTTCTTGCTGAAGAATTAATGAACTGGCTTTGCCTGCAGTTGTGCAGTGGATGCAGTTTATGTAAATGTTTCAGCACCATCCAGATGTAATGCTGCTGTATAAATCTATTCCTTATTCTAGCAATGTCATATTAAAGGTATCGTTTTGGATGAAGGGAAACCAAACTTATTGCACATGACAAACCCTAGCATCCCTTTTCTGGGGGGGGAGACTTTCTCACAACGTATGGCATTGCGATGCGTTGTGAGCTTGTAGATCAGCTATTTTCGGTGAAGACACATAGTGCACACAGTGTGCACTGTAAACAAATAAAAAACTAAAATAAACGTATACCTCACCAATTATTGTTGCTGCATATTGTGCAAGGATGCCAATCATACTGTATGTGGCTTGTCAGTTTGACACAATGTGGTTTTTCAGTAGTGCAGCACAGTAAATGTATTGTACATAGACATAATATCTCCAGCTAACACTATAAGCATAATGAAAGTAATAGAACAAATAGGAACAGATTGTTTTGGTTGAATATTTTCACAAGTTACCCTATTATACCTGTTTTTGAATAGTTGTTCTATAGGTTTCTGTAATTACATCTCACAGACATACCTTTGGATGAGTGGTCCAGCTTAATACACTGATAGTGAATGTGGTCAACCACTTGAGCCCTATCATCCCTATTCTATCGGAAGCCGAAAATTGTGAGCTTGTAAATCGGCTATTTTCGATGGAGAGATAAAAAGGGGTAAAAAGAGCGTACCAAGTACAATGCCAACTCGGGTCCATTTGACTAAGTTTAGAGGGTTTAAGTGGTTAAGATACAGTACAGCAACAAAGATCAGTGGTTGTGTTGCCTTTTTGTCTCTTGTAAGAAAAGCACAATAACAAAGGGAATATATACAATAATAAGTCAAATCATTTTGATCATCAAAGATTTGTTTTTATAAATAAGCGGAATTGCTCAAAAATCATTCATAAAATGAAATCAAAGTGCTATGTATCAAACCAAAATAAAACCACTATACGTAATCGTTCGACCGTGTCGCTCGCCGGGAGAAAAAAGGGTTTCGGCTGAACAATTTGATGACACCGATGAAAATCAGCTGTTGTAGGTGAGCAACAAACGTACAGCAAAGTGTAAATTAGGCTTAAGGCAGCTCTTCCGGTTGCAAAAACATACAGTGTAATGTATGGTGGAAGATGTTCCAGTCAGCTATTAGATCTATGTTACTTTCCTAGCCGTTGCAGCGATACATCCAACATCATCTAAATCCGTCATTTGGTGTAAAAGTGAAAACTTTATAGCCTAGTTAGTTTCTAAATTATACTAAATAGACTTAACAAGCAGAGCAACTTAACACAATCTCAAATCATTTCAACATGATCAACTCGTGCAACACATTGATCACATTGACTTATGTAGGACAGTCATGGCTTCATGACCATGTCCCACTGCTAATTAAGCATTTACAAAGCTAAGACGAGGGATTGTAAGTTGGCTAACTGAACTATATCCACTAAGTTGTTTTGATGAACATTTTATATGGCATGGTGGAGAGCATATACGCCGATGAATTATGTATCGACGTGAAAATGGGCCATGTGCAGCTGTTCTCTGCATACTGACAAGGACAGGTCACATACTCATCTGATGTCAGTGCGTCGTTTTATATTTCTCCTGATTATTTATCACTCACATCCATGTTGGTTATTAGCGCTCAGCGTTATTGCTTATGGGCGTGGATCTCCCTGATATTGATTTGATGTTAACGTCATGTACTGTTTGATATATGGCCGTTGAAATTGCTCAAGCATTTGATCAGGTGTCCTGTATGCAGATTAGATTCATTAGATATTCACCCCACTATTTTTCATGATGTTTCCCTGCATTCATTTTATGACCCATCATTGTCCTCCCTGCACAGTAAATGATTTTAATCTGGTTAAGCCACACACCCCGATAAGCAACTGCACCCCTTTGGAGGCAGGAATGGAGGAGGGATGAGAGAGGCTAACACCACAATGAGCTCTAATAGTGTAGAGAGTGCCTCATTTTCTAAAACGGAATATTCATACCAACATCAAAGGGGCTAGCGCTCCTGACACTGACAAATTGTGTATGAGGTTTCATTAATTAAGTAGGCCGCTAATGTTTATTTAAATGAAATTTACTGTTGTATTATTGATTCACCACCACAAAATTATGTGACACGATGCGAGCAGATTGTGAGCGGTGAGCTCTCTGATGGTTCAGGCAGGCAGCGGGGGTTTGGATACCGAGCGGGGGGTAGATCTTTTAGTGAGACGGGAGGGGGTCTAGGTATGTTTAAGACCTGAGGACTGGAGAGGAAAAGAAAGGGAGTGGACTGAGGAAACAGTATGGCTGCTGGAATGGAGACGCCCTAGCGTACAATATAGTAGTAGTATATATACTGAGAGGGAAGTCAAGCTATACAGTAGGTGGGGGTTTGTGGAGGAGGGATGCCTTTGTTTGCTTTCAAAACGGCAGATGATTTGATGTAATTTAAGGTGGGAAGGGAGGAAATTCTCTCCCACCACACAATGTTTCATTTTTATACAATGCATGGCAAATATGAAAGCAGGGATAATAATGGCCAATTCACTGGGTTTCATTCTGGGCAGATATTTACAACAGTGGTTCACATTTCCTGCCAGCGTTCATCTCACAGCAGCATTTGATTTTGTAATCTACCATCTAGCTTTCTTTCTTCTTAACTGGTAACTGGCTATTTTAAATTTCCAGTTAATACTGTTCATTATGCTCTTTCTATATCCTATAAGTATAGGGATGTATTATAGTATATTAAATAAAACAGCAATACTTTGAAATTCATATCACTGTGTGAATTTATTGCCAGGTTGTAGAAAACCTTTGATTCTCAGCAAATTCTCCTTTGAATGACACTATGTATTTTCTGTAAATGACAAATGATTTCATGACACTTTCCCGCCATTGTTCCCAAGGGCTGGATCAAGGAAAGGCTTGCAGCGCAACCTGCGCGCGTGCGTGCGTGCGTGCGTGCGTGCGTGCGTGCGTGCGTGCGTGCGTGCGAATACATATGTGCCTGTACGTGCATTGTGCCTAGCTACTTGCCTGTGGCAGCAATAGGGCTTTTTAACACATCGCTGTTTGTCAACACAACACACACAGATAAATTACCAGTATCGACAAGTATGCACACAACACCAAGGGCTACAGAGGAGACTCAATAAAATTGAAGGATAGGCTTGTTGAGATCCTGGGTCTTTTTAATTTCCCCTAATAGACTTCTTTATGCTTTGAAACGTGATTTAGGTTGAAGGAGTGGGTTTCGTTAGTCCACTGCCTCTCCCTGTAGTGGAGGGCATCACAGTCAGAGGGAAGGTTTTCCCAGGCAGGGACGCACCGCAGCACTCACTGGTGCAACCATAGCCCCCGAGCCTGAACCCTGAAATATTTCAATGTGCCATCATCATTCAGGCTGAAGCTAATGCAGTCTGCTCTCCACGTTTGTACAGAAGATTGACATGTGACGGGGCAGGTGAATATAATGCTCCGTCTCGTGCTGTATAAAAGCACCTTTGCTGTAGTGGTGGGTTCTGAATCACTCGTACCATTGGCAGTATTGACAGAAACGGAGAATGGTAAACAATAGGACGATTAGATAATTAAATTGAATTTATGAACTGTAGTATACTTGTGTGCTGTGCAAGTATTTATTCCTATTGTATTTATTTTGTGACTTTGTATAACACATATCAGGAATATATATGTACAGCGGCTCTGCACAGTAAAATGCGTAGTTTTTAATTCTGGGAGCGTAGAAATGGGCTCAGAGTTAACACTCTAGATTTTCCTGTGTGAGTCCACACCGTCAAGGCACGCTGTGCTGTGTGTGTGTGTGTGTGTGTGTGTGTGTGTGTGTGTGTGTGTGTGTGTGTGTGTGTGTGTGTGTGTGTGTGTGTGTGTGTGTGTGTGTGTGTGTGTGTGTGTGTGTGTGTGTGTGTGTGTGTGTGTGTGTGTGCGTGCGTGCGTGCGTGCGTGCGTGCGTGCGTGCGTGCGTGCGTTGACGGTGGATCTTGAGTGTCTCTGTGTGCAGCAGATGAAACCGTGTGTGTTCTCCTGTTCCTTGCAGGCAGTGTTGTGATGGCAGGGTCCAACAGGATGACTGCCTACCATCTGTGCGGGTACCTTGCTCCGCAGCCATCCAGCCCACAGTGGCTTACTGTGTGTGTGTGTGTGTGTGTGTGTGTGTGTGTGTGTGTGTGTGTGTGATGGACAAATCACAAGTATAGTAGAATCTGAGAAATAGAGAAGGAAAATGGTTGTTAAGGGTTGTGGTTAAAAATGACAAACGAATAACAAAAATGGCATTTATAAAATGACTGTCCTAAAATGTTGATGTACTCACAAGTATAGTAATACTAACCTGTGTGTGTGCGTGCGTGCGCGTGTATGAGACATAAAATGTCACTTAGACCTCGGAAATCAACACCCAAACGCAACTTCCTCTCCTTCACATACATAATAGTTTTTTTTTAAATCATTGCTGGTAAAACAAAATAAGATTGCAGAGTTTGCATATGTAATAACCATCTCTTCCTCACTGCTAAACTCACTTGTTGAGCGCCCATGGCTCACAGCAACCTATTATGTACAATACCACATGCAGCCTTGGGATATGGCCGCACTGCATGAACTTCTTTCTGTGTTTGTGCGTGAGTGAGTGAGTGAGTGCGTGCGTGCGTGCGTGCGTGCGTGCGTGCGTGCGTGCGTGCGTGACTGCGTGACAGTGTAAAGTGTGTATCACTAACAAAGCAGGAGGGAAAGATGGAGAAGGTTGAGGTAGTATTGTAGTCTGCGTGTGGCGGGCGGTAGATGACATTGTGAGCCAACAGGCCGAGGTCACCCGTGCTGGCCACAGGCCCAAGCTATATTGTCCGCTGGGGAGCTGGCAGCTCGCTCTGCTGTACTGACGCCCCTCACCCCACACACACACACACACACACACACACACAAACAGAGACATATGCCAGGCTAGTGTACAAACACACACAACAATACCTTAATGTACACACTGATACATGCACAGTGCTCGCTAAAATATTGATTTTGTAACAGCAGAGGAATCTAAAGAAATATATATATATTGCTTGCAGCTCCAGTCTTTACAGTTTATACACTGAATTGTGTGTCTTGAAAATGACAGCAATTTTTTCGTCTCTGTTTGGATTACATTGATTTTGAGAAATGAAAGAAAACCAACGTTCTCTAAATGGACGCCGGTTACATTATTTGCAGCATTTTTATTCCAACACCCTGAATGTTGTGTGTGTGTGTGTGTGTGTGTGTGTGTGTGTGTGTGTGTGTGTGTGTGTGTGTGTGTGTGTGTGTGTGTGTGTGTGTGTGTGTGTGTGTGTGTGTGTGTGTGTGTGTGTGTGTGTGTGTGTGACAGACACAATTGTGTAAATAATTGTAACAGTGTTTGATAAGTAACGATAATATTAATCCAGTTTCACTCTCCTATGCGGTATAACCCCCAAAAGAATTATGATTAAACGGAGGTCTTTTTCAGCGTTACAAATTGATCAAGTCGTGCTGTAGCTTGATAGCTTGAGCGTGTTTAGAGAATCACATTTTGTCCTTTTTTCACATCATCCTTTCAAAGGGGGGAGGGGATCCTTCTACGTGCTCTCTTTTCTTTTGCAGCAAGTCATGCTTCATCACAGCACTGCACTGTGTGACCCACTTTAAGCAAGATCTATACTTCATCGTACAATAGTGTCGCACGCTGAAAATAGCAGATCTACAGTACAAGCGTCGCGATGCATTTTGATGAGTTGTAGATCTACTACTTTTGTATCAATGCAAACCAGATAACACAGCACGTACGGCGCGCGCGTGTGTGTGTATGTGTGTGTGTGTGTGTGTGTGTGTGTGTGTGTGTGTGTGTGTGTGTGTGTGTGTGTGTGTGTGTGTGTGTGTGTGTGTGTGTGTGTGTGTGTGTGTGTGTGTGTGTGTGTGTGTGTGTGTGTGTGTGTGTGTAGTGTGGGGGAGCGGGGGTTATGGGAAGGAGATATTTACAGTAAACACCACATTTACACTTAAAACATTTCAATT
Organism: Gymnoscopelus microlampas; assembly: GCF_963454915.1. Classification (NCBI taxonomy): domain Eukaryota; kingdom Metazoa; phylum Chordata; class Actinopteri; order Myctophiformes; family Myctophidae; genus Gymnoscopelus; species Gymnoscopelus microlampas. The sequence goes on along the minus strand of NC_139959.1, from coordinate 13,536,896 downwards.
CCTCTCATAACTTGCCTCGAACGTCCGCTCGGCAAACACCAATTACCATGGTTGGCGTTCATGGACGCTGCTGCATGCTGAACGAGATATGCACATTTTCTTCGTGTGAGAACCCACGCCGCCTCTTCTGGGCCAGTAAAGTGTGTGTGTATGTGGGTGGGGGGTGGGGGGGTGGGTGGCTGTGCCTGTTAAACATTTTTCCAGCATTGTTAGCGGCACAGGGGAGCGATAATGAAAGAGACATCTCCAGTAGATTCCGATTATCAGTGGTTATCTCTCTCCGTTTTAAAAGTGTGGTTAGGTGATGGTGGAAGGAAGTGAGGGTGGGAGGGAGGGAGGGAGGGAGGGAGAGGGATATGTGGAAGGTGGATGGGGGTCACAGAATGTGACAGGCACACTTTGTGTTGTTACCCCCGCTGAGAACTCCTGTGTACACACACACACACACACACACACACACACACACACACCGGTGGCTCATTGGCCCTGGGAAACATCCCAAATGTACGCATGCAGGGGCCGAGGTTAGAAGGCAGGATGGGAGAGATGTAGAGGATACAGAAATGGGGGGGGGGGGGGGGTGAAGAGAGAGCAAAAGAGACAGTTAGAGAGAGAGAGAGGGGGGGGGCATAGCAGCTGGCTCCTTTTTCACTGTCATTATCCCCAGCCGCTGTTTCACTCAGCCCCATTTGATGAAAGTCAAATAGTACACTAGCCCTGATTATATGACAACTGGAATTCACCTACTTAGTTAATCCTGCATCAGGGGTTTAGATTTCAATTAATTTCCCTCCGGTTGCTCCGTCCTCCGGGGGTGGGGGCTGGGGTGGGTGTGTGGGGGGGGGGGCAGTGAGATAGGGATGGGGGAGGGGAGCGTGCCGTGTGGGTGAGGAGGAGGAGGAGGAGGATACAGTGTGATGGAGAGGGTGGGGGAAGGGTACACCGCACACAGAGAGACAAGAGATGGTGAAAATGCCTGCACAGCACACATTTACTGTATATATACACACATATACTGAATATACAACATGTATAGCTAAGATCTCATACGACGTCTGGCATCAATATTTTCGACAGCCGAGGAACGGAGAAAATTAGTTATTTCCGTCAAAGGGACTGGTACAGTGTACACTGAAACGTTGCTGTGTGCACATTTGTGTCTTATAGTGTCATTCGTGCAATATTTGCACTGTGATCTGTGGAAGTGTTTTTGTGTCCTTGTCTATTTGAAATAGAAACAGTGACCACACTATTTAGCTTTGATGCAAATTATATTTGTATATCAGTCACCAACGTTTCTGCAGACAGCACCGCCTCCATCCGGGCTGCATCCTCATGCATACCATGCGTGCATGTATCCATTTGTGCGTATCCTTTTTTTTTTTTTCATAAATGAATCCTCTATTTGAATAAAGTAGCAAAAATAGCCGTGTGACTAACTACATTGGATCCATTGGATTTGGAACACAGATTATTTTTCAATTTCTTGAAAAGTAACAGTTTAGTACATGCAAGGTTCCGCCCAACTGTGATGGTAGGCCTATGTGTATGAGTGTACATATGCAGTATGCAATGCATGAGTGTTTTCTTTAATGAATAAGTACATGCATGCCTATGCACGTGCATCTGTGTGCGGCTGTGCGCGCGTGCGCATTCAAATGGTAGTGCACGCTGCACGTGTGTATTTATGTCTGCGTGTATCTCACGTATCCAATAAAGCTGCATATTAATCAGGTCCCGGAGCCCCTTTAGAGGATCAAACCCCCCAGGTTGTGATTTTCCGCCATTAGCTTTACGAGGCTGAGGGGACTTGGGCTGTTTAGGCCAGCTGAGCCTGCTGCACTGAGGGAACAATGCTACTGTAACCCCTGATTTATACTTGGCTGCGCACCAGTGCCATGTATACCAAAAATAGCAGATCTACAAGCTCACAACAGGTCACAACACGATGCGTTGTGATCTTATAGATCTGCTATTTTTGGTGAGTGACAACCAAGTATGAATCACTATCTCTCTCCACCAAAGCCTTGGCGCTTCTCTCCTCTTCTCTTCTCTTCTCTTCTCTTCTCTTCTGTTCTCTTCTCTTCTCTTCTCTTCTCTTCTCTTCTCTTCTCTTCTCTTCTGTTCTCTTCTCTTCTCTTCTCTTCTCTTCTCTTCTCTTCTTACTGTCTGACATTCCTTGACATTCTACCGAAGGTCTAACACAGAGCCCCCTGGCCGTGTCGCCATGGTAAATATTTCGCCATATGGCGTCCGGTCACACTCTGCGGCTGTGTGGGGGAGGGCAGGCAGGCAGTGCCTGGCGGTGTGATGCATTATTGCAGAGCCGTTTGAGAAATGAGCAGGTGAATTTTAAGGAGCCACATAGGTTAATTCCTGCAAGCTCTTTTTAAATATATTCTAGACTAATTTACCTATGGTATGGCATATTTTATTTGCATTACAGTAAGGCTTTTGGAAACATTACACATTGCACATTCACGCAGTATGGAATAAAATATAGTCGATATTTGGTTCTGCACTGAACAAATCGATGGGAAAATACATTTAGCATTCTTTTCACTGTAATAGTTGACTTTCTGAACATTATGAATGTTTTTCCACATTATCTAATTTGAAACATCACACAACCTACTGTAGCCTATACATTTACGCTTACCAATCACTATCTAATACAATTCTATTAGACTTTGCATCATTAAGAATATGTGGACGAGTACAAGAGAAAAAATGCCGTCATTGCCATGGTAAAACTCACTCGAGACTGAAAAGACTGGATCACGATAATGAGCAAATGGTCCTCAATTTCATGACATTTCGCCCTGAGCAATTGGGATGTTGAGAGTTTGCCCTTTCAGTTACTGACACAATTCACAATGCTCTTCAGGAAAAGGCTGTATGGCAGTAATTTAAATTCAAGTCAAAACTCTCTGAAACATGCTGAAAACACACATTTTGTTCCACATTCTTTGACAGGGACTATACGTACGCCATAAAAGCCCTTGGCTAATGCACCAGCCCCACCAAGCTAATAACAACGTTAAAGTTAATGCAAGGTGGTAGCTAAAAATAATGCCGTGCAGCACTCCAACGGGGGGAGTCCTTGTTCTCCATCAGCTCTCATTAATAGAGAGCGGTGCTGCAGTGTGAAATGAGGCCGCCGCGTAATACACTGCCCGCCCGGCTGTAATCTGATTTCACCACTTCAGCCCCTGACAGTACAGCCAGATACTTAACGCACCTGTCTCTCCTTACCTCACCTCTCTCAGCCTGCTGCCCCTTTAACTCGTCCTTTAAACTGTCCCTCTCCCTCTGTGCTGCTATTGTCCTGTTTCCTCCCTGCCAAGGCAAAGCCGCCTCAGAGGAGGAGCAGGCTGCTGGGATGCTGTAATGGTCCTCACCACCATTGCCGCTCTGCACTAACGACACCACTTGCAGAAAACTACGCCGTGGTGCTTTGGCAGAGTGACGAGTAGAAGCGGGCAGAGACTGTTATGGTACCCAAACACTGTGTGTGTGGAGTGGGTTTAAAGCTGCTGGTCAGCAACCTTCATTACAAAGAAACCCAGCATAGTCTGCGACAGAGCATATCTCGAATGTACCTCCGGCTGTAATATGGCTGAAACTCTGTGTGTGTGTGTGTGTGTGTGTGTGTGTGTGTGTGTGTGTGTGTGTGTGTGTGTGTGTGTGTGTGTGTGTGTGTGTGTGTGTGTGTGTGTGTGTGTGTGTGTGTGTGTGTGTGTGTGTGTGTGTGTGTGTGCGTGTGTGTTTGTTTATATTTGGGTATGTGATTTATAATGTACATGCAGGCATATAGTATTTGTACAGTACGTGTGTGTGCTTGTGTTTGTGCACACTCATTACAGAGACGCTCAGAGACAGTTGGGTTGCCTTGCTCCCTGTAATGGCCGCTGCTCTCATTCCCAGCCTGTGTTCCCCTCCTCCAATGGCTGCTGCTGCCGTTGCCGCGTGTTTCCTCCGTGCACAGGCACGCTGCACGCAGCCTGCATGGCAGCCCGTCTCGTCCTTTAGCCAGGCTAGCTACGGCGTCATCGACGGTCCTCGCCGCTGTTGCAAGGAAAGTGCAACCTTTGCCTTGGGCCTTAATTATGTTCAATTTGCCAAGCCGGGCCTGAAACCATTGGGGGGTGGAAAAGCTCTCTGACCTATTTATCAATGCAGCTTTCCTTCCTCAGTGAGAGACCAAGGCAGAACCTGAGAGAGAGAGAGAGAGAGAGAGAGAGAGAGAGAGAGAGAGAGAGAGAGAGAGAGAGAGAGAGAGAGAGAGAGAGAGAGAGAGAGAGAGAGAGAGAGAGAGAGAGAGAGAGAGAGAGAGAGAGAGAGAGAGAGAGAGAGAGAGAGAGAGAGAGAGAGAGAGAGAGAGAGAGAGAGAGAGAGAGAGAGAAAGTACTGTAGTTGACTTTTTCCGTTTTCACTTCAACATAGCTGTACTATAAGCTGAAAATAGACACGGATGGTATATACGTATACGGTATTAGTACAGTACTGTAATACTATGAAAGCTATTAATAGCCTACTCTACACTGGCATCACTGTAGTATTTCTATTGTGATAATATCATAGCATGATCATACCTTTAAAAGAAAGTGTCCATTTTGTGACCGTTGTTGTTGTTGTTCTGGTACAAACTAAGATTCCATACCACATCAAAGTCAGAAGATGAGGTTGCATACGATGCAGAATATGAGTTAATTAAAATGGTGGTTCTCAAAGTGGGGTCCCCAGCAAAATGAGTTAATATAGCATCAATCATATTTTATGCTTTGGCTATTCAAAAATCGCCAATCTGCAAGCTGAAAAAAAGTGAAAAGGTTTGTATAATTTTGAACAAAAACAATATTTACAAAACTTCTCTTCTGGGGATCCCTGGCACAAAATATTTTCAGATGAAAGTACACAGCTTTGATACTATAATTTGGGGGGTCCTTGATAGGAAAAGAAATCAACCACTTAAACCAGTGGTTTATGTCTGGTCTGGTTAACCACTTAAACCAGGGGTCCTTGAAGGTGTTCCAGGGGGTCCCCAGCTAAATGATGATAGTTAGGAACCAAATGGAGCGTCACCTTACGGGTCCATTTGGTTCCATTTGCACACTCTCAGAGTTGTGGGAGTCTGTGTGGTCTTATATGCATACCAAACTTGAATTTAAAAAGTTTGAGAATCACTTAATGATCACTTAAACCCTTTACTTATTTGCCCGGGGTCCCCCAGGGCTCTATACTAGGTATGCTCCTCCCCCCCCCCCCCCCCCCCCTCTACAGCAAATCCCACTCTTCGCCAAATCTATGAGCTCACGTGAGCGTGTAGATCTGATACTTATTTTATACTAGGGTTCATGTGCTTAAAATAGTATCCACAACCACTGGTTTAGCTTGTAGTGTATCATACACTCCACTTCCCACAGTTCCAGGCAAGTGTGTTGGCTTGTGGTCACGACAGGACCTCCAGACACAGACAGGTCAGAGACAATAACACCGTGTTGGTTTCATCTCACCCCAATGTTCTGTTAGCTTCCAGTTCCTGGCAGTGGTGAACAGTAGCTAAGTACTTTTTCTCCCTTTTTATTTACCAAGCTCATGACTTTCACTCTGCTACATTTCAAATATAAATCTTGTACTTTTGACTCCACTATATTTCTAGGAAGGGACCCTTGGGGCCCAAACTTACAAAAATATATATGAATTAGAATTAAACACACCAATGTAGTGCCATTTTGCTATTTTCACTTTTGATCTTAATTGTTTTAAATGTTCAACATTTCAATATAGCAACGCATTGATATTAAAAAGAAAATGTACTTCGTAATTTGCACTTTTGAATACTTGAGTATTTACCTGAGTATATACTTTGTCCACCATTGCTTGCTTGTCAGACTGCTGCAGTTTGAATAGAGACTTGAAGGAGAAGCTTCTTCAGACGACATGATTGGAGGTAAACACTGAGGAGACCATTGACCTTTCATTATAGCCTCTGATAAGGCCAACTATCTCCCCTCTCTGCGCAGCGGCCTAAATGTCAACTCACTGTATGTGTTATAATTACAGCCAGTTGCTATTTTCCTCCTCTTTACATTGTAACAAATCCAGTCAGTCGAGATATGCTGAGGAGTTGTCATACTCTGACACGTACACACACACACACACACACACACACACACACACACACACACACACACACACACACACACACACACACACAGACACACACACAGACACACACACACACACACACACACACACACACACACACACACACACACACACACACACACACACACACACACACACACACACTTATTTTATCTTGGCTTTAATTTTGCTTCTTCTTTCATTCTAACACAAGATGGTAGGCATTCCCACCACTGAACACTGAACCTCCCCAGAGTTTAAGACTGTGTGCTAGGTTCTCATTAGGTGGCAGATAAATAAACAAATGCTAATAATCTCCTAATTATATCTCCCCCACAACCAATTCAGGGACATTGAATATTTACGTTGGACCAAACTCTTGTAATTATTTGTATTTGCATATACACATTTTAGCGCACGCTTGTTTTGGAAATGTTGTTTTATGAACTAATTATTATGTTATATTATTATATTATTATAACTATTTCAGACCTCTGTTGAAGCCCATTGTTCTGCCATACAAATATAATGTGAATTGATAAAAGTAATCTTTTATCACCAATGGTCAAAATAAATGCATAGACGTCCCTGGAAGGGAGTTAGCTGCCTGAGTTAGCTTTTCTGCACATGTATTTTACACAGTAATATCATCAATGGTAATTGACTCACTGTCAAGTGTGAAAACGTCAGTGTATAACACTGAGGATTTGACTGTGTTTGTTTGATTATATTAATGTATAAACTCCTTGGAGTTGTGTGTCAACTCAAGTGACACGTGTCAATGTTATTCCACTGTGAAAGAGAATGTCAGGGTGCTGCAGTATTTACACATAACAGCGGAAAACGCACTCAAAAGACTGACTGGATACAATGCACCATATTTTGGCTCCATTGTGATTTCTTTTTGTGCAAACATTGTGCATCGCTAACGCAATTCGAGCTGCCAGTGCAATTGTGTGGAAGGAGGTAGCCCCATTTCCTTGGGAGGTGCGAAAGGCTTTTAAACTGTCACCTCGCTCCGTCTCCCCTGCATAGAAACCTTTTAGTGGCCGTCATCACGGACAATGGAGTGTGAACAAGGCTCTAATTCTGTTTCTCCCCTTTTTGATTTTTGAGTTATTAGGCTAGACTTAAAGCTGATCGACCTTCAGGAGCCTTATCAAACTGTGTGTGTGTGTGTGTGTGTGTGTGTGTGTGTGTGTGTGTGTGTGTGTGTGTGTGTGTGTGTGTGTGTGTGTGTGTGTGTGTGTGTGTGTGTGTGTGTCTATGATAAATATCGACATCAAATTCATTTTGAGTTGGCATTTTAGCTTTCCAAATTAGCCCTGTAAACCCTCTATACTTGACCTGAGTTGGTTCTGTACTTGGTCCGGCCTTTTTCCCTCTACACCAAAATCTACAAGCTGACACCACATAGCGTGAGCTTGTAGATCTGCTATTTCCCCCCCTCTCCCCTGGATAGGAATGTTGGGTTTCCAGGCGGTTCGTACTCTGGTCTTGGTTGGACTTAGAGAGACTGACATGATTCACGATGGCACCTGTCTCACTGCTGTCTTTTAGCGAAGCTTCTCTGAGCTCTCTGCCACTGACAGCCAAGAGTCCTCACTGATATGGAAACCCCAGTGAGCACTGAAGGGGAAATCAGAGATTAGGGACGTTATCGTAGACATCAAGGCATGATTCGAAGCTGTTAAGGTCTTGTGTATTAGTGGTGAGATTAAAAACTGTAGGGCACTAAAGAGATTAGTCACATTCATTCCGTGCAGTGATTTGCAGTGTGCCTTTAACATGCGCGTGGCCATCATGCTCTGGCTGCAGAAAATTAAGTGGAGAGAAAATGAAATTATGATTTGCGATGACAAAGCTGAGACGCGTGCGCGCCACCGCGGTGGCAGTAACAACTCATGAATAATGCATGCTCGCCGTGGGCTATAGATTAAGTGTGAATATTCATTAATTTGCTCGCCCTTTGGGAGGCAATGCATATTCATACAAAAGCGTGCTGACATTTTTTTTTCTTCTTTTTGGGACAACTGGGTTATGCAAGGAGGCGGCTTCACTTGAATCCATAAACATAACTATCGATGGTGCCAGTTATTGTTTCGTAAACAACACGTGCCCTGTCTGCCAAGGCTGGCCTCGGCCCTGCTGTGAGTGGTAAAGAGTTTGAGCAGGGTCTTCCTCCCACTGAAGTAGTGACCCCCCCCCCCCCCCACCTCTTAAGTGCTAAGTCACCGGAGCAGGGAAAGCCCATTAGAGTAAAGAAGGGGGGGAGTGTGGGCGATTAAGCTGATTGGATGTAGCAGCACTGGGTTGCTCAGGTCAGGACTAATCAGCCTCAGAATAGAAGGATGGTTCCTAATAAGAGAGACAGAGAGAGAGAGAGAGAGAGAGAGAGAGTTGATTGATTGACGTTTTATTATATATTTGTATATATCTGTCAAAAGGATAAAACACCATTGTGGTCCTTTAAGAGAAACTTTTGGGAACGTTGCATTGACAGAATGCAGTTCTTATCCACTTACAGTATAACCTATGTAACCCCTTACCTAACCTTAACCACAGTATAATCAATTGAAACCTTACCCTATGCTGTAATTCATAGGTTATTCCATATAGGAGACTATATTTTTGCTCCTGTCCGTCAGTGTGTCTGTGAGCAGCTAATCTCAGCTAATCTCAGGCACCGTTGGTCCCAAGAATGTTCAAATCGGCCTCATGGTGGCGCTATAACAGGCAGCTTCACTTTTTGGCCTTTAACTGTATTTTTTTTCCCGCTGGATTCTTTGGATCATAATGCAACTTTCTATATACCCACTAGATTTTCCGCCATTTAGCTTTTTGCTACTACTACTTTTTGCTACAACTCCTACAAATTGTGTCCAAAAATCACGCAAATTGGCACACATTCTCTTTGAAGTCATGTGATCGCTATACATACAAACATAAGATATTTATGATTCCATTCCAAATGGATATAACGCCTTCCAAAATTTGCGGGCCTTGGGTAGGCAATCCGGCCTGGCGGAGACCTGCGCTCCGAGGATTGCACTTTTGTAGTTGCAACTGTAACACCCAGGATTCAAACCGCCTCCCACTCATTCAAGAGGGAATCTCCGCTTGTCCAGGGGAGATATACCAGGGTCTAAATTCATCAGTAGAAGAGTAGGGAGATCACCTCCAACCATTACCATACACTACTATACAAATTGGTTCCAATGATGATTTATTTATTCAAATCATTTCTGAATTCAGCTAGTGAAATTACATTGGGCCTCGTACATTTTGCCCTCAATTAGACATACCTCCCCCAATCAACTGGTTTGATGTCCAAAATGTGTCCCAACAATGTCTACAGTATGTCAAGAATTCACACACTCTTTTTTCCCGCACGCTCACACGCTCACACGCTCGCTCGCTCGCTCACTCACTCACTCACTCACTCACTCACTCACTCACTCACTCACACACACACACACACACACACACACACACACACACACACACACACACACACACACACACACACACACACACACACACACACACACACACACACACACACACACACACACACAGTATAGTAGTGCAGTACCTGAGTCAGCATGGAGACAGATGATCCACCAATGAGAATACCACACAGCAAATGTTTGATCAATCTTTTGAGCCATACCATCTTTTTTCAGAAGATGCCTGTGCTGTGTGTGTGTGTGTGTGTGTGTGTGTGTGTGTGTGTGTGTGTGTGTGTGTGTGTGTGTGTGTGTGTGTGTGTGTGTGTGTGTGTGTGTGTGTGTGTGTGTGTGTGTGTGTGTGTGTGTGTGTGTGTGTGTGTGTGCGTGCGTGCGTGCGTGCGTGCGTGCGTGCGTGCGTGCGTGCGTGCGTGCGTGCGTGCGCGCGCGACGTGCATGTGCGTGTGTGAAAAGAAACTTGGGCCTATCCCCTGGGGCATTCGCTTCAATTACAGTACCCTGCCTGCTCCTCCACTGGCCGATGGCCTGAGCTGCTGTCTCTCCCTTTCCTCAACCGTGAAAAACAACTGCGCAAGGAAAAATTGATTTTGTTTAGGGGGATGAATTGCACATTTATCCACACTGTGTGAAAGACCTCTGCACGTGCACGGCCCAGGCAAGCAAGCAAGCGCGGCGTAGATGGGAGAAGAGCAAGGGATTGGACGGAGATAAACGAGTCATTAACCTCAGATTGATCACGAGCCGCTGGCTCGTGAGGACATTTCATCATTAATATTTCAACTTAATTATTTGCGCGCATGTTGACTCCGAGGTCCTAATTTACACGTCACTGTGTGATGTATGAATTATTGTAATGAACACCGTTTGAATTGTTATTTCTTCACCACACACACACCCAAACACGGCACCATCTCGCTCTCATTCTCTTTTTCCCTCGCACGCACGCACGCACGCACGCGCGCACACACACACACACACACACACACACACACACACACACACACACACACACACACACACACACACACACACACACACACACACACACAACACAAATAATTTGACTTCATGAAATACCTATGCAGTGGAGGCTCATGTGTCTTCAAGCTGTCAGTCATACAACGTGTGTGATGTCAGTCTGTTTGAAATCACACACACCTCTGCTCCTTGTGAACCAAGGCAAACCCACTACAGACTATAGATCATGTAGGCCTTCAACTACCAGGGAAAGTTTTCTGTTTGTACTTTGCACTGATACTTCGGAAGTACGCGCTCCAAAATCTGAAATACAAGCATTTGTGAGGTTAAAACAACAACAACAACAACCATTGAAGTGAAATTCATTTGAGTGGCAGGGAGATCAGTGCAAAGAACGGCATCTGAGTCTCTCTCTATGTGTTTGTGTTTGTTTCACCAGAGTGGTTGTCTGTGTTTTCCCCACACTCTACTCCGTGTGACATGCGTTAGGTATCAGCAGAGTGATTTCCTGTCCCGTAGTGCTGGAGTGTCTGCTGTTTTGTTTACGCCCTCCCTGATGCCCTCCATCACTTGTGCTCAGTCAGATAGCAGTGACAGAGAGAAACTTTCATTTCCGCCTAAATCGTTGCCATCAATACGCTGATTGTCTGTTTCCAAACGTGCACAGTGCACACACAGCACGCTCACGCCGAGGCATGCGTCCCGGAAATAACACGCGCTGCTTGTTGTACTATATCACATCAAACAAACGGCCTAGAACGTAGATGTGTTCTGAATCTGAATTGTGCTGTCCAATATGTGCCAACACCTTTAAGACATCTTATTTCAGGCACTGTGTGTGTGTGTGTGTGTGTGTGTGTGTGTGTGTGTGTGTGTGTGTGTGTGTGTGTGTGTGTGTGTGTGTGTGTGTGTGTGTGTGTGTGTGTGCGTGCGTGTGCACACTTCTCTCGTGCGTGCGTGTGTCACTTCTCTCATTCAGTTACGAGGCTCAGTGCAATCATGTGTGAGCCCGTAGCCAGATTGAGAGGTCCAGGGGATTGGAGGTGAGTGCAAACCTGTGCATCAGCATGTCTTAATCCCACAGAGCCATAATCTGGGATTAGTGATCCTCCCCTCACTGGATCCAGATTAGGCCATCTAGTCATGCGGCAGGCTCTGCACCAATGGCAGGCACTACCCCTCCCCCCCAGCGTTCCCTCACTTCCCCGTAGGAGGAGCCTGGAGATGCATTTGTGTTTCCTGATTGGAGGAGCTTCCAGATAAACCTGTGTGGTGGGAGGGGTTGCCAGGGTGATCACACTGGCTTTGCAGTGATTGGTTGTGACAAAGCTCCGGATGGGCTGCCTGTCTACCGACCTGCATTATAGGCCAGTGTTTCCCAAACAGTGGGTCGGGACCCATTTTAGATCCTTTTTTTCTTTTCTTTTAAAGAGATATCCAATAAATCAAAACAATGCCATAAATTGATTTTCACTATTAAATAGGGCTTATAAGTGGTTAATTCATATTGTAGTTCTGTAATTTGGGGTCCCCAGGGAGACACCAAATGTATATTTTGGGTGTCGTGCTGAAAGGTTTGGGAACCACTGCATTAGGTCAGTCTAAGATACTTGTTTATTCTGTCTATATTGTAAAGGCATGTTTAGACAACTGCATCCATTCATGTTTTGTTTTGCTATTAAGCTGAATGGTTGTAAGTGATACGTTTCATTGATCCTGTATGTTCTCTCCCCTGATTGGATATAATTGGTATCCTGGCATGAAAATGTCTGTTCTGTTTAAAAAATATACGGTACCACACAGTCAGTCAAACATAGATTTAGAATTTCCAAAATTAGCACACATTTGTGTGTATGTGTGTGTGTGTTTGTGTGTGTGTGTGTGTGTGTGTGTGTGTGTGTGTGTGTGCGTGTGCGTGTGCGTGTGCGCGTGCGTGTGTGTGTGTGTGTGTGTGTGTGTGTGTGGGTGTGATAAGAAGTGCATTGTGCGCTGTCACATATGGGTGATATACACACACAGCAGTGCACACGGGTCAATCTCATCACCCTGCTCAGCAGCACATGGTGGAGCCATAATCCTAAGGGTCAAAGGTTAGCCTCACGCTGCTTGCCTGGCTGAAAGGGCAGATGGGACACACACACGCACACGCACACACACACACACACACACACACACACACACACACACACACACACACACACACACACACACACACACACACACACACACACACACACACACACACACACAGGTCAGCCCCATGCTGCCTAGCTGGTTGCAAGGGCAGATGGGTACACAGTGTCATTATGGCGGCTGGGCTGTGGCTTGTGGGGGTGGCCATATTGTCATTGCAAGGACACTCTGTGAGTCAGGTGCAATGGAGGGGAAGACTGAATTCTGGAAAAAATGCAGGGAGCTCAGTGCTGTTGGGCATATATTAACCACTTAAACCCTACATTGTTGTATACGTCAAATAGAAGAAGATTTTGAAACGATTTTGAATCGTTTTTTGAAATAGCTAAGAGAGACGTGTTGCGAGCTTGTTTTTTCTGCTGAATGTTTGCCTATTTTTGAACGATTGGCTACTTTGACACGCTCAGAATAGGGACACTGGAGTTCATGCTATTGTATGACTTTTCTCTGTCTCACAAGTATAGTAGCATCATGGCTCACAACATCACACAGCCATAAATGATCTGCAATTTTCTGGCGTTTTCATGTGTGATTTAGTAGGTCATTATTTTTCTTTTATTCTGCGCAAATGTAACTTTTATTTTTGCTAGAAAGTCATTAAGGCACAAAGCGATTTTGGGCTACAATGCAGTAAACCTGTAAGGCAGAAACACAGCAGAGTTGCTCATCTGCCCGCTTCCATGTTCTCATTTAACACTGATACACATGAGGGTTTTTATGAGCTGCAGAATTTTGAGGGCTGTACAGAGTCTGAGGGAATTAACATAAGTCATATTAAAAAAAAACTGAGTTATTAACTCTAACTATTCAAAATCCATAATGTGCAATAACATAATAACACTGAAACACTGAAACACTGAAACATAGAAACACACACACACACACACACACACACACACACACACACACACACACACACACACACACACACACACGCACACACACACACACACACACACACACACACTCGTACACTCGTACACTCGTACACATGTTTTCACAACAATTACATGGGTAGATGAGTAATGTTATTCTTTTTTGTAAATGCAACAATATATTTTGCGATACACACAGAGAGGGACATTTTCATTCGGGGAGGAGAGGCGTGTATTTTTATAAGCCGCTTCCTTTACATTTACACTGCAAATGTGACATTTAAAAATACCACAATTTTAAGGAATTTAATACATGTATAATCTGCTTTCACTGGGATTAAACTTCCGCATTAGAACAAATCAGGAAGGCACAAGGGGCAAGGCTCGGGCATCTAAATGTGCTCCCTTTATCCGACACTGCATCAAGCCTCTTTTTGGAGGTGTGCTTCTGATGATGAGGGCTGGTACTATTTATTAATTATTTTATTTATTTTTCTGTTCCGGTGGAACAGCATGAGAGGGTCTTTAAAATAGGCACAGCCTGGTGCTGTCATTTCAGTCTGTGTCAAAACTCAACAATACCTAATAATAGTTGATGTTACAGAACAGCGTACGTTTTCACAGAGCTAATGTACCATTAACCGCTTTCAACCTGCCGTCCCTATTTTGGGTCATTATAGGCGGAAAAAATAAATTGAATATTTAGCAAATATTTTCTATTTTTAAGTTTGCATTATATTTCTATTAAACATGTTTTTTTATTGCGAAAATAGCAGATCTACCATCACACATAGTGAGCATGTAGATGTATATTTTAGCTGTTTGTCCATATATGGTGAAAAATCTCACTCTGCTCTAAACCTGCAGGTGGAAGCACAGTGTGTGTGTGTGTGTGTGTGTGTGTGTGTGTGTGTGTGTGTGTGTGTGTGTGTGTGTGTGTGTGTGTGTGTGTGTGTGTGTGTGTGTGTGTGTGTGTGTGTGTGTGTGTGTGTGTGTGTGTGTGTCTGTGTGTGCGCGCGCACGCGTGCGAGAGGGAAGGGAGCGAGAAATTGGGGGTTACATGCTATAAGAGAGGTGGGCTGAGGGTGACAGCCCTCAGTTAGGCCTGTCAGGCCTGGAACTCAGCACACTGTCAGTCCCAGGATAGCAGACAGAAAGTGGAATGCACACTTCATCCCCCGGTCCCCTGCAGGTCAGCTGTGACAGGGTTGCTCCTCAATTACTGAGTATCAGCACCCCTCGGCTCGCTACTCTCCTCTCTCCTCCGTCTCCATCCCTGCGGTATGTCTGTATGTACTCTGCGAGAACGAGAGAGAGGAGAGGAGAGTGGGGGCAGGGTGGCAAGTACCTACGTACAATAGACAGCCTGCAGAGTGCAGACGCCATGGTACATAGAGAATCTCTGCTCGCTTTTATATCTTTGTTTATTGTTCGAATATATATATATATATATCCCCTCACCTGCACAGAGGATTTGTTTGATATTAGGCAGCATAACGACATGTAATGTGTTTTATTGATTGCTCTATATGAAAACTGGGTGTTGCGTGAGGCATCACAGCCGTATTCACCGTTGGCCATTATGCCTTTTAGTGACTCCCGTATATCTGACGGCTCCAACGTTCATGTTTTATGTATCTACCTTAACTAATAAGGTCAACTAGCAGTGAAATGGCTGACAGGAACCCATGCATTTTAATGCCGGCTCAGAACAATGGACACGCGTCGGACACAATAGCGGGGACACTGAACGAGTCAGTGGGGTGGCGGGGGCGGGTGCGGGTGGGGTGGATGTCACCAGCTGTAGCCCTCTACCCCCTGACCTCCAGGTCACCAACCGCTACCCTCCTCTTTCATCCACCACTCCTGGTCTGCTCATGAAAATGCATGGAATAGGGAAGTTGCTTTGTCATACAGATAACCCCGACGCGTGGAGGTCTGATAGGGGAAACATTATCAAATCACTCCTTTTCTTCGGAAGCGACGATCGCTCAGTCCCCCCCCGACACGTCATCTTGTCTATACGTTTGTGATGGAAAGCGAGGTCTGACCCCTCGCAGATGGACAGAGTTGGGTCTGGAGGAGGTGGAACGGCACAACTGGACCCCCACCCTGTCCCTGGTTAACCTTGACCCTGTCTAAATCTACGCCGCCCTTCATATAAAATCACGCTCACAATCGCGCTTCTCAATTTCTTTTTGTTTTGTTTTGTTTTTGAGGAAGCATTAGCAAGAGACACTTCTTGAAAAAATCGTTAGTGTCAATTTAGCTCTGCGAGAGTAGATATGAACCCTTTATAGGTAAATCGTTCCACTGAGAGTTAAATTAACATTCAGGATTTTAGTCCATTCTACATTGTGGCCTCCAAATACACACATCATCAATGTAGCCACACTCTCCTTTTATTCTTGGGTAATGAAATGATCCAGGCAATCTGATATTTGTCTTCTGTGTCACCCAGTTCCTCTACAGAGAAGCACTGGCTTTTGTGTTTAGCAAGTGAAGTGGTCCGTCTGAGTGTTCATTGGTGGAATGGAAGTGAATGGGCAGCACTGCCTCCAGCTCAAAACGGTGCTAAAGACCCATCTCGAGCTCTAGAAATGAGGCTATCCAACCTATATTGTACTATATGTACACACACACACACACACACACACACACACACACACACACACACACACACACACACACACACACACACACACACACACACACACACACACACACACACACACACACACACACACACACACACTCCTAATATTTAGAATGGGTAAATAAATGCAAATGTCATGTACTGTAAGTGCAAATGTACTGTGACAAAAAAATATATATGCACTTATTATTATACACGAGTACGCACGCACGCGCACACACACACACACACACACACACACACACACACACACACACACACACACACACACACACACACACACACACACACACACACACACACACACACTAAACACACACATTTGCACTAAACACACATTACTATACTTGTGATGGGCATCAACATACCAAAAATAGCCGATCTATAAGCTCACAAGCTTTTAGATAGGCTATTCTCGGTACACCACATCATTTATACATAGGTTGTTCGAAAATAGCCGATATACAAGCTCGCAATGCGTCGCATCACAACGCGTTGTGAGATTTTAAATCTGCTATTTTCAAACATTTGAGTACTTTTACTTATGGTACTTTAATTATTGAACACTGGCCTTACTTAACTGAGTAATATTATATTATATATTATATATTATTTATACTTTTACCTAAGTAAAATGTATGAGTACTTCTTCCACCACCACAGACCACTGCTCTAAATGCCCCATCCTAATCCTAAACCCAACTTGAATGTTTTCCTAATTTTAGACAAACTCCCCAAATCATTTCTAACCATAAAACTCATTTATGAGGACCAGAAAACGTATCCTCAAAATGTCTATTTCTCAAATTCTACTTGTATGGACATGTGACCCGTATAGTCACATGTCCAAGCATGCACACACACGCGCGCGCACACACACACACACACACACACACACACACACACACACACACACACACACACACACACACACACACACACACACACACACACACACACACACACACACACACACACACACACACACACACACACGTCAGGTCAACAGATCAGTTGCCTCACCTCAACATAATGGTTGGCTGTGACCTATTAGGGGGAGATGGGACTGTCATAGGGGACAAAGAGTGGGCCTAGAATGTTCTGTGCTCTGGGCCAGACTGTCAGCACCGAATGGTCTGACTGCAAACTGAAAATGCAGAGAATGTGTACACTGTCGAGCACGTCCATTTAGTCTTCCATTAGTGACAGCTCCTGACAGGCATGAGAGCCGTTTATATATATATATATATATATATATATATATATATATATATATATATATATATATATATATATATATATATATATATATATATGTCCAGCAAAACTCAAAGGCTTCAGAAGAGCCATTTCAACTTTTGCATCAGGTGTACAGAGTCAAAAGTCAGTTGTTTCAACCACTGGAGTCTGTGTATATGGCTTTCATGTCGGATTGCACTGAATCAGTAGATCCAACAGAAATATTGAATTCACTCAGTGCTGGATTCAAAGCCCATCTTTTCAATCTAGTTCCATGCCTGTAAGCTCAGCCTCTTTGTTAGCAGAACATTGTCACACAATTGAGGGAGCATTGGTTTGCTCACGCTCCTAGACAGCAAAATCCTGAGTGTTAATCTCACACTGAGAGTGTAAAATTGGACCCTTGTTTGGGTACATTTTTACACTCAGAGTTAAATTAACACTCAGGATTTTACCACATTGCAAGGGGAGAGAGATGAGGCAGACGCACAGACAACCAGCACAACATCCATGGATATCTGTGTGTCAGCCAATGCTGGTCTTATATTTCCAGGGTTAAAAATCAATAGGACCACTGCTGATGAAATTTGCTGCATGAGTGCACGCTGAAGTCTGCGAAGTCGAGCTGGACCAATGCATTTCTCTCCACTCACTCCGTTTCACTTTATCTCATTCTGTTATTTGAATGCAAAGGGGATTTCAATTCATTCTCCCCCTTTTCCCTCTTCTTTTTTTTTGCTCCAAATCCTGCTTTTGGACAGCCCAGGGGCTGAGTAAAATGTGATCGATTTCTAGAGAGTGTGTCATCTGGGCTACCCTTTTAGGATTGGGTTTTGTGATGCAGAGTTACAAAAGACGCGTGGAGCCATCATTCAGTATAGCCTCTGCCTATTGTTCACTTAATTCATGCTGAAGGATCCAGGTCAGCCTTCACAGGTTAGGAGTCAGAACTCTTCTCCCATAAACCACAGTGAAGAGCAACGCCACTTTATATCAGAGACAGGATATGTTATCCCCTAGAAATATATTTCCAAAAGCCGCTACTCCTCGGTTTGATATGACAGTGAGACAGATGAGAACGGAATGTGAAATCATAATGCATACTGTACATAGGGGAACTGGTATATGTGATGAAAATGTCAACAGCAGTTTTTAGTTTGTGTTTATTGGGGCAGTTTAAACATTTTGTTTAAAGATGGCCACATACCACCGCTGACTATGAGATGAAACTAGTATATTTCACTAATTTATTATCTAGTTTATTCCTCTACTTCACAAAATGTCCTCCAGCCCGGCTAAGTCTGTAACAATGGCCTGGTCTCAGTTTAAGAATTTCCCCAAAGAGGCTATCTTCTCTCAGTCACCAAAGCAAGAATGCACACGCCAGCCATGCTGCTCGGTTCTCCTGTGAAGGAGAATTAATCTGCTCCAAACAACCTTTTATTTTCTCTTCACAACTACTTGTCAGCCTCCACTAAAAGCAATTTGTTTTTGGTCCAATTTCCCAAGCTCATGTAGCAGGACTGAGAGAGCAGTGTGGCATGTTGTTTCAGAAAAAGAGAGAGAGAGAGAGAGAGAGAGAGAGAGAGAGAGAGAGAGAGAGAGAGAGAGAGAGAGAGAGAGAGGGTGGGGGCATTGCTTTAATCTGATTAGACCTGGCTAAAATCCCAAACCGGGACTGAAGTGCAGTGCTTGTGGTTTTTGAACAGCTTACGCTAAGTCTGTACCATGAAAATAATCTACTCTTAAAACCCAGGAAACAAATCAACTATACTAAGGACATAAGTCGGTGTCATTACCGAGTGATTAGGATAGACCTGCCCTTTCAGTACAGCATGCAGGCTGGTCTTGCTTACAGAAGGGGGCAGTGTGTGTGTGTGTGTGTGTGTGTGTGTGTGTGTGTGTGTGTGTGTGTGTGTGTGTGTGTGTGTGTGTGTGTGTGTGTGTGTGTGTGTGTGTGTGTGTGTGTGTGTGTGTGTGTGTGTGTGTGTGTGTGTGTGTGTGTGTGTGTGTGTGTGTGTATATATATATATATATATATATATATATATATACACACGTATATATATGTATATATGTATACACGTATATATACACGTATATATATATATATATATATGTATATATATATATATATATATATATATATATATATACATATATATATAGCCTATATGTGTGTGATATCCATTACTCCTGGGGAATAACTGTGTTCCAGCCTCTCTGCTCTGCTCCACAAGACAGTGGAGTGCGTTAAGAGAAAGCTAAAGGCCAAAGACCCTGAATAGGAAGAATCTAGTACCAGTTTGTCCCCCTACCCTTTTCCCTACACCATTTCTTAAAGACCCTTTATGTTACACATAAACTGCATATTATTTTATTGTGAATCTTGCCTCCTCATCCCCTGGGTTGCCATAATATATATACTGTATATATTTTGCTTCACAAGCCTTTGGGTCTATATGTGTGCGTGTGCGTGCATGCGTGCGTGATTCTCTGTGCTGCTATGGGATTGCAGGATGGGTGCTCGGGTGCTGAATAATGAATCAAAGCTAGGGAGAGGAGCGGAGTCATTGCGGTAGCCTGTCTCTCTTCTGTGCTCTGCTCTCACTTTAGATGGGCCTTAAAGAAGCCCTACAGAATAATACAGGGACATGTCCCCTATCACCAACACTGCAGCGTTCACATACTGCACATTCTCTTTCATATTTACACACAAATACAGACTAGACACTGGGCATGAATAAGATCAACAGAATATTTACAGCAGAAAGTGAATGTTTGCACTTGGCATCGATGTTATTTTACCCATGGTGATGTCTAATTAGCCAACATGGTGTTCTCAGTTGGAAAGTGTACACATGTGAGACAAGGCGGAGGGGCCATTTAATGTAGGATGATCAACGTGCGCTTTGACAGAGGATACTGCATCAGCCGTCAAACACAAGTAGGAATTTAGGAAAGGAAAAAAGCAGTAGAAAGCCAATATAATCTATGAAACCATTTAAAAGAGTCTCAGAGTTAAACTAACATGGACAGTTTTGCAGTGCGCCACGGTGTCGCAGGCCCGGTTATCATCCTGTTATGCCTAGTATTTTTGCATTTCTTTCATCTTGCCAGTGGCAATATTATAGCGTTTTGAATAGATGTGAACAATTTCCTATACAGTACCTTACCTTTTCGGTATGTTTATGCGTCATGGCCATAATATGAAATAGAAAATGTTTGGGGTATATTGTCAAGACCTAAAATTGGTCTTGGTAGTTTTAATAAAACTAGAGGTTTGGGTCGCTAAGCGGCCCTCACACCTACATTGCACCTATGATCCGACTGATATGCCAATATGGAGATCTCTGTATCTTTCAGTCCTCCTTGTCCCTTCTATGCCCATATATGAAGATCTCTGTATCTGTCAGTCCTTGTCCCTTTTATGCCCATATTTGGAGATCCCTGATGTCATCAGTATATGTCATAGGCAGTAAAAAGAATGGACAGTGAAAATCAAGCCTAAAGTTCGTCAAAAACCCACCCACTTGAATGGAGAACAATTATTTCTGACACCAGCAGGGGTAAAACAGCGGAACTACAGGCCATTCATGAACTGTCACTTCCTATATAGACTCAATTTCAAAGCCGGATGCTGGGCCCTTGGTATATGCCCATACAGTATATGGGCATGCTTTTGTGCCCATATATGGAGCTGACTGATTTGTTTCCACCTGATGCTATGACGACACATTGAGTTTACACTCCATTTGTGGAACTCCTTATATGGTTATTGCAGAGTCATGAGCGTGACGACGAGGTGACATGAGACTTGATCCGCCCGGCTGCCCAGTCCTCCCGTAAGCCAATTTTAATATAGGATTCATTGATTTGACCATGCTTCTGAAAGGCTAAATAGCAAAAGAGTAGTCATCACATAATACATTTATTTCACAGCAGTGATGAGGACAGTATGTCACTCTGACCGACCCAATTCCATGTCCATTCTTTTAAATGCTAATGGAAAATATTCAATTAGGGCTGGCTCTTGCCACAACAAAAATGGGGAAGGGAGACCAATGGAAAAGTACCACGACAAATAATGGGGAAGGGAGACCAATGGAAGTGTAACAAATTGGTTTTATTAAATAAACTCTTAACAAAAAGGCAACTAAGGCATATACTGAAGGTAGAATAACATAATAGAACCGGATAAACGTAAGGATCCAATGAGGTGTGGAGTCAGTAAATCAGTAGTGTGTGTAATGTGTGCATGAGTGGAACATGATGTGATGCAAGGTGTGTGGATGGAAAGTACAGTATACATCAAAACTCAAAGCAGGAAAGGCGCATGGAGAGCTGAATGGAGAGCAGGTCTGTCTTTCTCTGGATCTCGCACAAGGAATGGCATGGCAAATAAACGGATAAATGGAAAAATGTAACAAATTGTGTTTATTAAATAATTCCTAACAACAGGCAACTAAAGAATGTTACTAACAGAAAAGGCATCACAGGGCCAAATGTTATGTTTAAAAACCCGAAAATAAAGCAATTTGGTTTGAACTGAAGTGATGTGTCTGTCTATCTCCCCTCTGCTCCATTCAGCACCGGGGACAGTGCCACTTGGCCCTAAGCAAGTAGCCTAAAAAGTATCCGTCTCCGACATGCCAAATCAGCAATGTTTTTTCTATTTTTCTATAGGGTAGCCTACAGTACATAAAACGTAAACTGGGGGGAGAGAAAATGCAACTGAGGTGGCAAAGTCCCCTCTTCCCCCCTCGTAGCACCGGTCGTTGTCATGTCCCTTTGTGCCATTTGCTTATTAATAGCAACAAATTCAAAATCAGTTCATTCACTTCATTTTACGCTGGCTAAATGAAACGGTGAGGTGTTAAAAAAAAAATAGAAGAAAAAAGGGCCAGAACACAATTTCGTTGGAGGAGAACATGGTGGCTAATTGCGTTAAGGCTTCTCCATCAGTGACGTCTGGAACGGCTCAGGTCCTCATCACTCTGCTGCAATTAGCGGCGGCTACTCCCCTCAGCAGCAGGTGTTGTTCTGCCCATGCCAGCACTCCAGCTGATTGCCTCAGCCACGCACAGCGAGCTGCTGCCCATCCGTCTAGGTTACCGCTCCACCGCGGCCGTGTGCTGATATAGAGGAACCACAATTACATTACTGTAGAGCCCGCAGATACAGATGGCAGTATATAAACCACTGTCACGCTGAGGGAGGACGATACCGTCTTATAACGTATAGAAAATAGACATGTATGTATGTATACACGCACGCACGCACTTATAGTCACACACTGATTGGCTGTGTGTGTATACTGTATATAAAACACTAGCTCAATCTTATTCTGTTGCCGATGTGTCAGACTATGGAAAGTGTCATCTAGCAGTGCTTCCCAAGCATTTTCATACAGAGAACCCCAATATTGATACATATTAGGCCGCAGACCCCCATGAGAGAAGATTTTTGTTGTTATTTTCAATTTAGTCTTTTGGCAAACTGCCTACACTGTAGGTCGTGGAGATATTGGAAAGTTGTGATCTGAATAACGATTATTCTCCGTGGGCTAACTCTAACTTCTGCCTGGTGAAATAATAGTGAAGTTAAACGATTGCTTGTTTTGCTGGGGAGCCTCCCTGGAAGCCCTCAAGGACCCCACTTTGAGATCCACTGATGTGTAGGGCAGGAAGGAACGGTCCAGACTGTGTGGTCGTGGTGTATCGATGTGAGAGGTCAGTTAGATGGTGGTTCATTGGTGGAAAGTGGGCTATGGAATGTTTGAGGCTCAGAGTGGTAGTGACTGTATGGGCAAACACATACACACACACGCACGCACGCACGCACGCACGCACGCACGCACGCACGCACGCACATGCTCGTGTGCACGCGCGCACGCACACACACACACACACACACACACACTCACAGCGGGAGATTGGCAGCATGCCAATAGGCTCTGAGAGCAGTTGGGCTAACCAAATTATAGATTTACAAGGACTAAATTACATAGTGGGTGTAAGCACACACACACACACACACACACACACACACACACACACACACACACACACACATACACACACACACACACACACACACACACACACACACACACACACTCCAGGGATTAAAACACAGACAGCAACTGAACTTGAACCCTGGACAGGCAGACAAGGTTTACTGCATGATATGAATAGTAAACTTTAAACAACCTAGAAAGCCTTAGTTTTTGATTCATCCCATATTCCATAACCCCTTGTCAAGGTTCCTGGGTGTCTACACAGCAAATAAATAATAATAGGCTGTAAAAGTGGGATTGGAAGTAGTAAAAAAGCTCAGTACAATAGAAGGTTTTGTTAGGGATTATGTTTAGAATTTATGTTCATACTGTACATGGGGCAATGCTGGTTGGCAGTGGTGTGCCTGTTGTTTGTGTGTCTTATGGTGTATGACTGCAGTGCCCACCCTTAGAGAGGGCAAACAATCATTTTCTTGATGACTTCTCTATGACCCTGGGAGCTGTGTTCCAAGAATTCCTATGCACTTGTGCAAATGGCAAATAAAGTATATTCTATTCTATGTCTACTCAGTATTTCCCTCACCAGCATTGCATAAGGTTACACAACCAACTTATCTGGGTGATAATTTGCTTATCACATAGCCATAGCCCTATTTACAGAAAATAGCATTTATCAACACGTTAAGTTGATAAATGAAGTGACATTACTGTCAATGAGGCACTGCCCTGGTGAACGGAATAGTAGTCCAACAGTGTGGGGAGGGAGTTGGCTGAGAATACGTATGGTGCTGCTGGCATTTCGAACGTCTCTGTTTTCAACTCTCTTTTTTGGTTCCTGTATGTGCCCAAATAAACTCTTGTGTCTCGTCAACCAAACAATGGATTTACTACATCATCCACAGAAGTGGCTATTTAGTCTGTCTGTTCCCATGGAGAGTTCCGTAACCCATTTAGACCTGGAACACCAATTCGTTGTTATACCTTTCAATCTGGGAACCCCTTTTTGTAACATTAGCTGTTGCTATATATATCAATAGCAACATATTGTTTTTTGATTATTTGATTATTATTAAGCTTATAACTGTAATATAAACTAAAACTCATACAAGAATGCATAGTTTGTAAAAAAAATGTTTTGCTTGATTCCAAATTGATATCAAATGTGACTTCATCAAATTACCACAATATTTTGATTTCGGACCATTCTCCAGTTTCCATAGTTCTTGACCTTAATTTTAAGAAGCAGCAATATGATTGGCGTTTTCACTCATCATTACTCTCTGACGCGTCATTTTGTCAATGTATAGCTGATAAGATCTCTGAATTTTTGGAAACTAATGATAATCTAGCTGTTACAGACTCTACTCTGAGGGAATCCTTTAAAGCTGTCACTAGGGGCCATATCATCTCTTTTGAATCATCCATAAGAAAGAAAAGGCGAAAACGCCTCTCAGAAATTGAAATAGAACTATCACAACTGGAACTTAATTATAGAGACTCTTCTGATATGTCTATTTTACAAAATATCCTGACATTAAAATACGAATACAATACTATCTTATCCACTCAAATAACTGAACAATTGTATAAGATTAGACAGAACCATTTTGAACTGGGGGATAAGCCTCATAAATGATTGGCCCGACAGCTTAGAGGTTTGCAAGCAAGTACAGCTATACACAAAATCAGGTCAAAGTCTGGGGAAATGATTATTGAGCCTAAAGGAATAAATGACACTTTTCGGGAGTATTATGAACAGTTATACACGTCAAAAGCAAAAGGGAATATTGGTGATTGGCTGGGACATTCGAAACTCCCAAAATTTAATGATATTGCCCGAGAGGATTTAAACTCTGAGATTACCATCCAAGAGGTCCTAGATGCCATAAAATCACTCAATAATGGTAAGGCCGCTGGCCCAGATGGCTTTGGCGTTGACTTTTATAAAAAATACTCTGCCAAGGTAGCTCCTCTTCTCTTAAGGATGTTTAATCACTCGTTTGAAACTGGGAAATTCCCCTGTACATTATATGAAGCCAATATTTAATTGCTATTACAAGAGGGCAAGGATGAGACTGAACCATCGTCTTATCGTCCTATTGCTCTACTGAATACAGATATGAACATTTTCACAAAGATATTAGCTGGCAGGTTAAACAAACACATCTCTTCCATTATACATCCTGATCAGACTGGTTTTGTTCCTAACAGACTCTCATTCTTTAATGTCAGAAGACTAATGAACATCATGTATCGTAGGTATCGTGGAAATATATGTTTCATGGATCAAAATATTGTATGCTCATCCAACCTCCTCCATCCTCACAAACCAAGATAGATCAGCACCTATCACACTACGCTCCGCACGCCAAGGCTGCCCCATTAGCTCGCTCCTCTTCACCGTCGCCATAGAACCACTCGCTATTAGCATTAGGAACCATCCACTCATCAAACCTATTAAAATAGGGGACATGGATCATCCATGCTGATGATGTTCTTTACTTATCACAGCCTGAGCAGTCTATTCCTGTGTTATTAGATCTCATTAAATCCTACGGTGAAGTCTCGGGACATATAATTAACTGTCAGAAGAGTGAATTTATGTCAATAGGTGCTGATCTTGACAGTGTGTTTTTGCACAACCTTCCTTTTAAAACCACAGACAAAGTGAAATATCTGGGGGTAATCCTCCCAAAAAAACGAAATTAATCATTAAGATGAACTTTCTCGAAAAGGTGGAGAAATTTAAGGGGGATATTGAAATATGGAGGACTCTTCCTCTTTCCATGGTTGGTCGCATAAATGCAATCAAGATGGTTTCCCTCTCAAGATATCTTTTTCAGAACCTCCCCATTTTCTTGCCAAAATCTTTTTATAAATCAGTGGACTCAATAACTATGCCATTTATCTGGGGGTTTAAAGCTCACAGAATATCAAAGACGCATCTATACAAACCTAGAGAAATGGGTGGATTAGGCTTACCATGCTTTTTGCATTATTATTGGGCAGCGAATGTAATTGCGTATTGGCAGGATGGCTACAAATTAGAGGTTTCCATCGACACTCCTTCATGGATTTCCATTGAAAAGAATGACGCTAAAAATACCTCTCTTCCAGCACTCCTTTTTTCAGCTCCTAGAACTCCCACTCACAGCAAGATGGACAATTTTGTTATTTCGAACTGTCTGAAAATCTGGCAACAAATCAAAAAATACTTTAAAGTACCAGACACGTCCATACACACTCCAATACATAATAATCATGCATTTCCCCATCTCTCTCAGACGTGTCTTTTAACAGTTGGAGGCTTAAAGGTATAATCACCTTACAAGACCTGTATATTGATAAGCAGTTTGCTTCATTCACACAGTTAAAAAACAAATTTTCCCTCCCCACTACACACTTTTTTAGATATTTGCAAGTACGAAATTATGCTCGTCAATCTGTTCCTAACTTTGAGGTTCTCCCTGAAGATACAGTAGGTCACTCTATAAAAGTTTATTAGGTCCACCTGAATTTAAAAAATGGTAAATACATTCTCTGAACAAATAAACTTTGTAGCACATTCGTTGAAAAATGCCTGGGAGGATGAATTAGGCATACAGAATGGGGATGATGTCTGGGAGGAAGGCCTCCGTAGAATTCGGTCATGCTCTGTTAATGCTCGACTTCAATTAATACAATTTAAAGTTGTACACAGACTCCATTACTCAAAAACAAAATTTCACAGAATATTCCCAACCATTTCCCCGCTATGTGATCGATGTAAAATGGCAGAAGGCTCTCTGACCCACCTCTTCTGGACATGTCCAAAACTTTATACCTTTTGGTATGATATATTTAAATGGTTTTCTGATGTATATGGATGTGTTTAAACCTGACCCAGAGATTGCACTGTTTGGTTTTTCTCACTTATTGTCAAATCATAATGTACAAAGCACAATAATGTATGGAATGGTAATTGCAAAAAAAAATGATTCTAAGACTCTGGAAATCAGATGTTTTGCCTCACTTTAAGACTTGGTTATCTTACCTGTATATTACATGGAGAAAATTCGACATGACATGATGGACAATTCAAACAAGTGTTATGACATATGGCAGCCACTTCTAGATGCTTAAAGGAGGAGTTTGCCCCAAAAAAGACTTCAATTAATTGCACACCCCATGAAGCCTTGAATTCATGGATATATTTAGGAGGTAGGAGACGGGAATCAAATTATTATGCGACAAAAACAAAAAGAAAATCCATGAATTCAAGGCCTCGTTTTTTGGGTGAACTACTCTTTAAATATCACACTGAACCTATTTGATAGTTGTATGCCTTCTACTTTCCACATAATGGATGCTTATGCTTCATCTAGCAGTGTAAACTTATTGTAATGACCATCATTGTTTTGAAATTATGCCCTGCTTCTTTTTCTTTTTACATTTTTGTCTTCGTTTAGGCTCTTTTTTCTTTCTGTTGTTTTTCCTTTACGTCTGTCTTTTTTTGAAAAAGCTAATATTATAAACAAGCATGCATAGCTTGTAGTGATGCACGGGTTGACCCGTAACCCGCGGGTCAACCCGCGGCGCGGGTGGGTCGAGTCAGAATTTCAGTGGCAATTATGCGGGCTGCAGGTGAGCGGGTCAGCCGCTCTCACACGCAAAAAATAAATAAAAAATCACATGCTCTTGTTTTGTCTTTATTCCTAATAAGAATAAGAATAATAACAATAAAACAGTTTGAATACTCTTGGAGATTATTTTCTAACCATGATTTTACAGAATAAAAAAAAAATCGCGGGTCGCGGGGCGGGTTGAGCCATAGATTTATATATGGGTTCGCGGGGCGGGTTGAGGCGGGTTGTTTTCTGTGGCGGGGCGGGTCATGAAAAAACCCGACCCGCGCATCACTAATAGCTTGTAAACTAAGTCAAATTACAGTTAAGAGCAAAATTGCACACAGTATTATAATTTTGGGCCGTGTGTTACTACAGTACATGTGACCCACATACTGTATGTTGGCATCCATAGTGGCATCCATTGTGGAGTGGGTTGCGTTGCGACACGTTGTGAGCTTGTACAGTAGATACCGGTAGGCTATTTGGGGCGAAGAGATTTGGTGCAGAAGGAAAAAAACGGTCCATGTACAGGTGTAACTCAGGTCTGTTTTACTAAGAATATAAGTGGTTAATAAGACTGGCAGTCTGAATTCCCTGGCTCTGCCACTGGTCTATATTCATGAGAGACATTTCATAAAGTTTAAAGCAACTTTAGAATATATTGAATCTAGCATAGGACATAATAAATAGAAATTCCCTTTTTGATGAACTGGTGATTGGCTTCATGCCTCCACTGTCATGGCATTGAAATAGAACTAAACCAAAGACCAGGTGCTTTTTATGAGCAATGCTGTTTCTTGAGGTTTGAAACGTTGTCCCAGCTCTCTATGCTGAATGCTTATGCACACACAGCAGTCCTCTCTAGGAACCAGCAGCTCTCTTTGGAGGCAATCCATACCAAAGAACCACATTAAGAGGCAGACACACAGCTCAAGAATGACCCTGCCAGGCCCACAGCCAATTACACCCAGAACAATGGCTGAAAAGTAAACATACAAACACGCACGCATGCACAACTCACTCACTCCCTCCCTTGCTGTCCCCTTTTTCCTTTTCCCCCTTCACCCTCTTTTCTGCTCTTAGTGATCAGTACAAAGGCCCAATTGATTCCCTCAAGTCCCATTAATTCTGCAGCCAATTTGTAAACATCAGAGGCTTTAAAGTTGGATGCCCTCCTTGAGCCTCAAACAATCTTGAGCCACAAACTTGTCAATGCTGAACAGGATATGTGTGAAAGACAAACAAAGCATAATGTTTGTCGTGCCAATGGCTAACTGAACATTAATCTTATCAGTCTACCACAACTGTTTCATTATAGGCTGTTGCTAATTCACACAAAATGGCACCGTGCCTAGCTTCTACTAAAGCTTCACAATTGTACATACAGTACTGTACAAACAAAATTCTTACACTATCAGAGGTAAATTAAAACTCAGACAAAGTGTTTAAAAGGACAAGCTGATAAGCTATTAGGATGCAATATTTAGAAAACTATATATTTTAAAAAATCTATATGGGAATGGCATGGCTCCAGCATGGATCTCAGGCTTCAAGTGGCCAACTTGTGATGTCAGTCATCTATGAGGTAACCGGAACGCTCGCCCCGAAACACACGCGCCTCCATTTTTTCCACAGACCGCTCGCCCCCAGCAGTTTTTGTATTCTTGTATTCATTTTACTGAGGTTAAGGTTAGGTATAAGTTTAGGTTTAGGCATCGTTTTACTGAGGTTAAGGTTAGGAATAAGTTTAGATTTCGGCATAGTTTTACTTAATACCCTGTGGCGACCATTCCGAGGTCGCCAAATTTGACCCGGGGCGAGTGTGTTTTGGGGAGAGCGTTCTTGTATTCATCTGTGATGCTGAGTTTGGGCAAAGTTTCTTCCCAATCAGAGCCCTATTGACACACAGACAGACAGAGAGACAGGCAGGCAGGCAGACAGACACACGGACAGACAAACAGACAGACCCTCTTCTAGATGGCTCACATCTGAGGAGCCATGGCGTAAAAAAAGTCATGACAACTAAAAAATTGGACAGCCAGAATACAAAAGCATTGATTGATGCATCACATTTTTTTTCATTATGGCGAGCCGTTTCTTACCATTTATTACGGATGTCCCACAAAGTTTAGACTAGCCAGAATGGGCCTACTCTGCACAGTAAAATACATGTACATTTAACCCTGAGAGGGTCCATTTGGATCGATGTTTGCTCGAGTCACATACTTAAATTAAAGGCCGAAAGGTGTTTGATTTGTAGATGGACACCCCTTGATCTTACCCCATCATAAATCTAAATACTGATAGGTCTGTTTTACTCCAGTGTTTATTGATATTACCACTGTAAACAAACCTATAGTGTTGGTCCTTCTAATAA
The DNA here is from genome assembly GCF_963454915.1 of Gymnoscopelus microlampas. Taxonomy (NCBI): domain Eukaryota; kingdom Metazoa; phylum Chordata; class Actinopteri; order Myctophiformes; family Myctophidae; genus Gymnoscopelus; species Gymnoscopelus microlampas. The sequence continues at coordinate 13,506,332 of NC_139959.1, read as the reverse complement.
GAGCCGAGTCAATCACCTACAGAATAAAAAGATGTCTTCATGTGCTATCTTTATTTTTGCTGTTGGTGTGGTTCTCCATTTGTTTCCGTTTGAATCACAGATTGGGCTGCATGGCCATGTTGTTTTGGCTGTTGATCATGCTTGTGATTGGCTGATTGGCTCGTGCCCATGGAGACAATGTGCACACTCTCGCCATGGTTAATTGCTGTTCCCGCTACTTCAAGGGAACCCCCCCCCCCCCCACCCCATCAGCCCCTAAGCCAATTTACATCTCATTATGTCTATCTGTGGTGAGACCTAGTATGTCACATAAAGAGAAGATTACGGTACTCTCCAAATCTAAGGAAATAGTGATTTTAGTCACACCTTCAACAATGTGTCACCATGTCAGCGATGCCTGAGAAAATACTCTATTAGTACTGTGTACATGTTGAGGTGTCAGTGTCATTACAAATGTAAATTATTGATATTTAAAATGCTAAATAATTGAATGTTGAACATCAGGTCAATGGCTCTCATATACTCTTGTGTTAAAAACACATGTGGCGCTGATAGTGTGGCAAATTCATATATTGTAAATAGCACACAATAGTTAAGGAACAATAACAAAAAAAAAGATATGTATGCTTGTGTACGTGATATTGACATGACATGTTCAAATTTCCCACGATACATACATACTGGAAATAAGTAATTATGTGGGGTAGACCTTCAGGTTGTTGACATCCAATGCACTTTTACACTGCAAGTAGTTTTTCTAATTTCCACACCAATTGCAGTGTCTGCAGTCAGTTTATTGCCTTTTAGACTATCATTCATCATAGTATGTCATGTACTTATTATAATTTGAGCACTGAAGAAGGCAGTTCATGCTGAAAAGTATTGTGTCTGCATGTACCAGCACTGGCTGGTACATGAGTAAGCGTTTGACTTCTCACGCACGCACGCACGCGCGCGCGCACACACACACACACACACACACACACAGACACACACACACACACACACACACACACACACATATCCTTTGTTCCTTATAAGGCACAAGTTGAACATTCCCCGTTTGATTACTCCGCAATGGTTGTTTAATGAAACAATAAAATTCTCAATAACCTCAAATGAGGCTTCACGTGGGCTGCAGTTATCACACACAGAGAGAGAGAGAGAGAGAGAGAGAGAGAGAGAGAACAGAAACTGGTAACTCAGCTGAGCGAAACAGTATGTTAATCTGACAGACAGACAAGAAGCCTTAAATCGGATGGGGTTATTAATTGCATTGTGAGCTGACAGCACAGTTGGGGGAGGGTGCAAGGAAGGACAGACCCAGGTCTCTTACTCACTATGAGTGACTGGCAAGTATCTATTAAATAAGGCTTTTCTTTCTTTTCTTTTTTTTCTTCTTTTTTTTACCAGCATCCTCTATCGATTGTCCACCCTGCATGGCCTGTAAAATAATGTGTTTAATACGCGGGGAGTCCTTGATGAGGAAGAGAGATGAGACGCCGGCTAGCTGTTTCGGCTGGAACCCCAAGGATCCTCCATAATCCACCCCACCCCACCTAGCCAGCTCACCCTCCGTCCCTCCCTCCCTCCCTCCCTTCCGACCACCCCAGCCCCCGCCCCACCGGCCCGTGAGGCATTTTCATTCTGCTACGATTCAATTTCAGCGGTATAGGATGACATGGACTCTTGTGTGTCTATTTCTGCCGCCGTCCCGTGGCGCGAGCTGTTGTGACTCACAGCGTACAGTCAAGTGTGTTAACGCACGTTATTCACAAGATGAGAAGACAATGAGCATGGCAAGCGTGATTAGAATGCTGCCATCACTGTGCTGAGTGTTGAATCATCACTGAAACGCGGAAAGTCAGGCAAGCAGGGATCACAAATGCTAGAATAATAATAGTGGACAGAAATCGTAGGGAGAGAGAGAGAATGACGAATGTCAAGCTGGTTTAAACCAAAGGCCCATGATAAAAAGAAACAAATGAGTTCATGAGTTACGGACTGTATATTCGGTTAATTAGCCAATATGTTGTGTCTGCAGAACATCACATAAATATAGTTATTAGTATCTCCAATGCATCGGAAGATGCCTGTCTTCACTGTGCATTTCTATGAAACAGGTTGTGCACTGTAGTACATAATTGATTGAATTTGAGCAACACCGTACCCTTCTTTCCTTCTCTCTCACTGTACCCCACGCCTCTTTCTCTACAGTATACCTCTCTCTCTCTCTCTCTCTCTCTCTCTCTCTCTCTCTCTCTCTCTCTCTCTCTCTCTCTCTCTCTCTCTCTCTCTCTCTCTCTCTCTCTGTGCCATCCGCTCCCTCTCATTTACATGTTCACACACAGCAGTGGTGTGAGATGGGATCCTCTGATTCAGCAAATCAAAGACCTCTCCTTCCGTCCATATTATTGATGCTGCCGTAAGGCCGCAGAGGATGCCGGGGCGCGAGGCAGGGTGGGGGCAGGGGGGGGGTGCCGGCAGATCTGTGGGGGGCAGGGCAGGCAGGCAGGCAGGCAGGGAGGCAGGCAGGGGCTGGAGCTGCAGATTATTCTGGAAATTGCCAGCTGCAGTGTCTGCAATCAGGATCAAACCGGTTCCGGGTGGGAGGTGGGGTTGGGGTGGATGGGGGTTGGTGGTGGCAGTTGGGGGTGGTGAAGTCACTGTCGATTTTTGTCAAGCCAGCCTCTTGCCTGTGTGTCTCCCGGCTGAGCGGGATGACATTCGCCAGGGCGATGGTGGAAATGTCCCACTACTTCAAGCTCTCCTTTAATAATTCATCCTGCCTGGGCTCTCTGCAGGTCTGTGTGGCTGCCCACCTATTCAGTGCAGGCTGTGATTACGAACGCTGACGTCTTTACATTTAAATAATATACAGAGGCTGGAGTTTAAATAAAAAGTGAACGAGCGCATTCAGAGAGCGCAGTGGTGCCGCGCACAAATGCATCCCACTACCATGTCTTTGCACGCTACCCCCACCCATACCCACCCACCCACCCATCCTCCGGCAACACTGAGTACTGAGGAGAGTCCTCTTGTTCATTGCTTCCTGTCTCTCCTTCAACCCTTTTTCATCCTATCACGTTTCCTCATTGAATGTCGTTCAATGCGGATGCAGGGAATGTCATTTTACTCATTCCCTTACTTATTTTCTCTCTGTCCACTTCCTTCTCTCTCTCTCTCTCGCTCTCACTCCCTCTCTTTCTGAGGATGGCAGACTGATGACAGATGACAGACTCTGATTAGAACTGCCTGTTAATCACAAAGGCCTCGATGCTGCAGCAAGCGTTCTAATCCTAATCTGTATGCGTCCGCAATCGCAGCAGCAGCAGCAGCAGCAGCATGTATTGTATTTCCTCCCTGCTTGGTACTCTGTGGCGTCAGAGAACGGAAGCGGAGCAGCAGCCATTTTGGAACAGCTGCATGGGGCTTTCATGTAATGGAGGAGCCCTGCTCAGAACACCAGCCGAGAGGGGAGCCGCTGGAACAAATCCACTTCTGGTTTCCCGTGGCCGCGCTAAGTTCTCTACGTGCTTCCACTTTCATACAGTACATGCCTTATGTGTAGCTACTCTGAGCGGAGGCGAAAAGAAGAAAGAGAACAGCATGTTGGTGTTGCTTCCGTAGTTGCACACGGGTGTCGTGCATCGAAAATAAGGTTTCGCTGCGTGACACTGTGCACAACAAAGTATATCAAGCCCTTAACAGTCAGTCGATCTGTACCAGTCGGTGGGTAATGCTTGGTACCAGCTATTTCACTGCAGGAGAAAAAACGAAATGCACATACAGGGGCTTATCTAAGATACCTCACAGGGTAAGACTGAGAGATGTGTCCCTTCTTCACCTGAAAGGTGGGTGGTTTATTTTAGCAGAGAGGAGGGTGTCTGCATGTCTCCAGTGATGCGGGGGTGATTTATTTTGGCAGTCCTGCGAGTGCCCCAAGGCAGAGGGGAGAAGAACCATGGAGGACCAGGGGGAAGTGGGGGACAAATCGAACCTGGAGAGACCTCTTAACACGGCCGCAATGGAGCCATTAAAAATATAACAAGGGAAGAGTGTAGCCGTGTTCTTGAGCATCGGAAAAAAGAGAAGCTATGCTACAGAATGTTGTGCCATTCTGGTTGCCTGTTTCTTTTAGTCACAGAGCTGGAGCTCGCAAGCAGAGAAGAAAATAAGTGAAAGCAAAAAAATGTAGGGAAAGCTGACTGAGGGGTTGTTTGCTTTCACTGGCATTATTTAAAGCAAGCAGTGTGCATCTCTGCAGTAACCACTTACCGGGGCAAGATAAACAATAGTTTGAAAATGATTAGGATTGAGTGCTTAGAATTATGGAGGTCTCAGGTCTGCGGAGGAAGACAGTGGATTATGACTTTCAGCAAATCAGAAGACAGCATGTGGTGGAATCTCAGACGAGGGTCTCTCTCTCTCCCTCTCTCTCTCTCTCTCTCTCTCTCTCTCTCACACACACACACAGTTTAATTGACTCTCCCTCTTATCTTGTGCCTCCCACCCCGAGCCCCTTTGATTCAGGACCCCTTTTTTTGTTTCCTGCATAAAAAAATAAATAAAATTAAATCAAATATTTTTCTAAAGTATTTCATGAATAAAATAACACATTTAGAATTTGAGCTTGTAGGTCTGCTATTTTCGGCTATTTTCACTAGTTTGGGTCCCGGGGAGACATTAAATGTATCTAGTAGGTGTGGAGGTAAAAGGTTTGGGAACCGCTGGTCTACTGTGCTTGTATGTCAGTCTGTCTTGCACATCTGACTGCACATACTGTTCTTTCCGTCTGTAAGTATTTATTCATGTCTCTTCAGTTTCATGGAAAGTGTGATTAATTTCTGCGGGGGTAAAAAAAAACATGTATAATGTTGTTTGACTGTGTCTCACTTGCCCTCTTGTTGTTAATGTGTTCTCCAGATTAAGACACATCATACAATTTAATTGAGCACTTTCTCAATCACATCAGCAAATTAAAACCGCGGTTTAATATCTCCTTCAAACACCAAGGTCACAGGCTCCATGAAATCAATTTTGGCATATTTATGAGAAAACTACAGCTAGAGTTTTTGCTTCAGATGATTGTGTGATGTGATTCATCTCACCCTTTGTCCAACCCTGCGTACTTGCATATCTAAAATAATAATACGAATTTAAATGTTAATTACCTCTCCTCATTCTTTTTTTCTCCACAAATAATAAACAAATAATATCAGCATGACAACAACAATTTAAAAAACCACAGCAATTAGCTTGAGTGGTAGTGTGTTTCAGCCATAGAATGTAAAAAATATGGACAGCGTTACACCCATAGACTCTACAGACCGTAAATGAAGCCTATTTTTCAGCTATTTCAAATCCACCATCTTTCTATATCTGGTCCGAAAAATGGACTTGGAAATGTATGCTATTGGTTGGAACCACAGTGGGGGTGGGCGGGAATTAATGCTATTGGTTGTGTAGCTTGTCAATCAAAATCATCACAAGGTAGCCACTCCCCTCCTACAGCACCCTACTTTATCATCAATTTTAAAATAAATGGGACCATAATTTACCAAAACGCATATGGTGATTGAAAGAAGACTTTAAACTAGTGACTGGAAGCATATAGTATTTATGACAATGTTTATTAAGGTAATAAAATCAAGAGTAAAGTTTGGCAAAAACCCTTCCGCTTGAATAGAGCCTAATTGCTTCTGACACCAGCAGGGGTGAAATAGCGAGACTACAGGCCATTCATATGAACTGTCACTTCCTATAGCCTCAATTTACAACCGGGATGTTAGCCCCTTGGTTTCAGCCCAAGTTTCTTTTGTCGTTTCCAGCATCCCCTGGTGGACAACTTTGCAGACATAGTTGTCTGCAAAGACAACTATGTCTAGTGACATACATATTGTACATATACTGTACATACAGTAGCCTGCAGTCAGGATCCTAGTATATACTATCTATACAGTATATACATATATACTGTAGTATATGCATACTGTATATAACGTATACAGCTTGCAAATTATGTTGCAACCTGAGAGGGTTCCGGTGAGCTGGTAAGGAAGCGGCAATCATATGAAGACCATAGCCTGCTTTGTTGGAAAGCTTCACGCAAACAAAAGGGTTGCAGAATCGAACAGAATGGAGGCATCTTAGTTGAAAATGACTGAAAGTTTTTCTCACAAAGCTGTCAAGTAAAGGTGAGAAAAAGCGTTCCTCTAGAATGGGCAGTATGATATACATACAACACAAACTATGATAAAACGAGGATGGCTAACACCAGAAGCTACAGCCCTTAACTTGCAAGTTCTCTCTTCTGATCTTTGAAATGACACACCGGTTGCCACTGTGTCTTTGATGAAAAAAGGGAGCTTTGTATATACCAGAATCTCAATTTTATTAGAGTGTACGTCATATCTACCTCTTAAAGGCGATTGCAGAAACATCAAACAATGAACTTGGTAATTTGCTGTTTAAATTGCATGAACTTGTAGATGGGCACAGAACACAAGTCCTCATCCCACTTCTTCACATGTGTAATTTAAGTCAGTAGTCGCCATTCTCTGCCTCAATTTTGCAATCAACTGAAACGAGCCTATTTATATGAGTAATACACAAGGTGAAGTGCATTATAATAGCTTTCAATTGCACCAGATATCAATGTATCTATTTTGCCTTCACTTCTTTAATGTTGTGGAAAGCAGCTTAATCACTTCCAAGGACATGAGAGTGGAGTGAATTTTGGATTATCATTCCTCGCCTAGCATTGGCTACCTGCTTGTATCCATATCAATTAATTATCATCTATGCTGAGCACTCCAAAATGATAAACATCTTTTACCTACCACATTACAAATCCATTACTTCACAATTGCTGTACAGCACCCATAATCTGGCTCTATTGATTGGTTGGAAATTCACAGTCTTCAATCCCAATAGAAGAAGATGTATCATATCAGTAGGAATTGTCAATCAATATGGTTAGCTGTGAGCTAGGGCAATGAGATAGCCTTGACAAAACACTTGAGGAGTCTGAGCAAGGCAACATCAACAACTCTTGGCCAAAATATATTAGAACAAAAGTCACAGTCTTGCCATATCATTTGTCTGACGGCCCACTTTTCCGAAGTATGATTTGTCCAGCGGTGTGCTGACTAGCCCTAACCTTAGCTGCAAACTATAATAACCTAGATTTTTTTGGACTGGGACTTTGGACTAATGGACTGTCGTACCAATGGGTAGCCCCCGTCAAAAAACAGTATTCAGAATGGACTCAGGTAATATATGCTGTTGGTGTTAAGTTTTACACAGCAGTCATGTTTTCCTGTTTACAGGAACATTTGAATCACAGAGATTTGTTGAGAATTAGGTGTGAGGAGGAATGTTGTGTGACCCGTCCATATCAGAAAAAATGTCCTGTAATATCCCTATACAGTATATAGTTACTGTAGCTACAGAGACAGACCTAGCATGGTACAATGACACTATGGATTCATGACATCATGGTAGGCTATTTGAGAATATTTATCAGATGCATGAAGAAATTATTCTTCCTCTCAAAGGCTGTATATTGAGTCCACAGCTCTCCAAAATGTGTGTGCATCGCGCACGGATTGTTCCTACATGCATCTCCTCTGCTAGAGCTGCTCCGAAAATAGCTGATCTAAAAGTTGTGAGCTTGTATATCAGATATTTTTTGGGTAGCATAGGCAAAGTGAAGAGAGAGAAAGAGAGAAAAAACACTGCATGACGCACTTATTCAGGCAAGAAGAACAACCAAATGGATAATGCATAAGGGGAGGTCTAGAGGTCCCGCTATGCGCTTTCCCTTAAGTGTGTGAGCAGGCTGGGCACAATAGGAATTGTACAGATAGCGCAACAGCACGCCGATAAAACATACGTTTAGCGGGGAAGACTGCCGCAAGATATCGTTTAGAGGCAACACAGTGTTAAACTAGAAAAAGTGCTCCTCGGAGCACAAGTCTCCGGCAGGTCAGGTAGGTTATTATGGCCTCCTGGTGGCGCTATAATAGGCCAATGTGAAAAGGATGCCATTTATTCCTAGGCCTTGCACGGCAATCGGACACTGCATGCATGATTTGAGGCATTTTGTTCTAAAAATGTGTTTTGCTAAATTTGACCTGCTGGTGGCGCTATAACAGGCCAATGTTAAAAGGGTGGCATTTGTTCCTCAACATAGTGTGAATGTGCGTTCAAAGTTTCATCGTAATCGGACGCTGCATTTATGATTTGCGGCATTTTGTTCAAAACGGGCCACTCCTGCAAACAGAGGTTCGGCTTTGGCATCCAGGGACTGTGTGTGCACAGTTTCGCTGCGATCAAGCCAACGGTGCCAGAGATTAGCTGTACACAGACAAGACAGAATGACACACACACACACACACACACACGGACGGACGGACGGACGGTAAAACATACTCTCTCGCCATGCCTTTCGGCCTGGCGGAGACAATAAGGCGTAGCGAACTAACACAGAGGCATAGCGTGGTGCGAACGATAGGGCCCAATGTGTCCTAGCCCTTAGTGACCTCATGAGGATGCTTTCTGACCTTTGGGGCCAGTGTTGAAGGAGGAAAGTGACAGGCAATGCCTCGCCTAGATGCTATACTGCTGACCTTTGGCATTTAAAAAAGCTTGACTTTTAACCCATTAAGACCTGAGGCCGATTCTACAAATGTCTTCTAAATCAGTAGTTCTTACACTTTCAAGATTGTTTAAAAAATCTAAAATACGCTTAGCCGGTTTTAATGGGTTAAAGTGAATCTTTAAGAAGGCCTCGTATCAAGATGCTAATCATAGTGGAAGTCTGTTTATAATATGTTCTGTTTATAATATCGTATTGGAATTGGAGTTTATAATCATTCAGATTGAATTGGTCTCATTTTCTGTTGCAGAATAGAGTGTATCCATAATGTTTTATGTCCTACTCTGGGTTGACCACTGGTCTCCCACACGAGAGACCAGACATACTGCACAGCTAAGAGGAAATCCCTGCATGTCCAGGGGAAATGTTGTGCTCATGAACTTCAGGCTGTACTACTTGTCAACCAGTCTTCCACCTGATACCAGGGTCTACATTTCTTAAAGGAGCACTTCCCCAATTTTCAACCGTGTCTTCATATAATAATTGGTCCTCACTAATGCTCATTATAAGATGGCATGACCTCATTTCCGTCTAATCACTCTGTGCCTCATTGGTGGGCTATGGACAGTTCAGAAACCTGCCTACCAGTGACATCATCAATGGGGATTCCAAGTGCAACAGAACACGAGATGGCGCCACTCCTCCATTGAACTGAATGGACACAGGCCGTCATGCTATGTTCTGTCGCACTATTACTTTGAATGGTGTGACGTCACGTTCTCTTTCTATATAGAATGTACAGACTTTCTCTTCCTGGCAAGTTAGCATGCATGCTGTTCTTGCATAAATCAAAGGTAAAACAAAACATTTTGAAATATTGTTTGAAATGAACAAACCCACCTACCGATGATGTCATTGGTAGCCAGTAGTGATGTGCGGGTCAGGTTTTTTCATGACCCGCCCCGCCCCGCCACGGAACCCGCCCCGCGAACCCATATAAATCTATGGCTCAACCCGCCGCGCAACCCGCGGCAAGAAAAAAAAAAGGTAAAATCATGAAGGAAAATAATCTTCAAGTATACACCCCAAGTGTATTCAAACTGTTTTATTGTTATTATTCGTATTCTTATTAGGAATAAAGACAAAACAAGAGCATGTGATTTATTTTATTTTTTTGCGTGTGAGAGCGGCTGACCCGCTCACCCGCATAATTGCCTCTGAAATTCTGACTCGACCCACCCGCGCCGCGGGTTGACCCGCGGGTCCCGCGGGTTACGGGTCGGCCCGCTCATCACTAGTAGCCAGGTTTCTGAACGTTCCATGGCCCAACTCTCAGACACAGACCAAGTATACATAGACACGGTGCCAACTTATAACGAAAACTAGAAAAGTGTGCTTCTCGGAGCACAGGTCTCTGACTACCCAGGGCCTGCAAACTTTTAGTTTTGGATAAAATCTGTGGGAGAAGTGGCAAAAAGTGTGTTTTGAAGAAAACGCACATGGCATAAAATATAATCTGCCACAAACAGGGTCTATAAGTTGCGTCATGATCCAAGAAATCCAGGGGGGAAAATATGCTGATAGTACAAGTGGGCTGTTGTAGCCACCATGAGAAGATTTGAACATTTTGCATTGAGGTTCTTCCTTGGCTTAGTGGGAATGTGCATGCAAAGTTTCTCAGCAATTGAATGCTGCGTTCATGAATGATGTGTGGCATTTTGTGCAAAACGGGCCAACCAATCAATCAGAATGGAATATGAGAAATGTGACTGATATGTATTAATCACATCACTAGAGATCATTTATACCAATTTGTGTGAGGTTTGGACAAAATCGGTAGGAGTAGCAGCAAAAGCTGTGTTGCTTATTTGGGGAGTTCCGTAATGATCCAAGGAATCCAAGGGGCAAAGAATTTTGAACGTTGGCGGAGATTTGCTGTACACAGACAGACGGATGGACGGACGGACGGACGGACAGACAGACAGGGGCGAAAACATAGTCTTGGCCACGCCTTCGGCCTGGCGGAGACAATAAGTGAGGACCAGTCACATGAAGATAATGTTGAAAATCGGTGAAGTGGTTCTTTAATGGAAGAGTAGGGAGACCGTGCACCTCCAACCACTGCAGATGTGCTATTTATAACAGAATCTACCATACAGATTGGTTAAAATAATGTTTTATTCATTGAAATATATTTTGCATTGCAGCGTTAAAATATCACCCACACCGGTTGTTGTGTATGAATTTGCTTCTATTAATTTAGAGCCCAGACAAAGTGTTCAAGGTGAGATATTCAATTGCATTCTGTGGATTAGGTTTATTTATCTAATAGAACAATTCATAAAATTTGCATATCCATTTCAAAGTTCCAATGAAACTTTGCTGCTCAGTCAGTCATTAATAATCACTGCAGTTTATGCCATTGTATTCTTGAAGTTCAATTCAATTCACTTCTATATAATTAACAAATAAGTTGGCTGCCTAATAAGTTTCTTTTCCCACAAAGTGTTGAATAATGCATTGTCTGATATGATGCTTTTGTGAGTTAGAAGGGTCAAAACTGCAGATTGGTGCAGACAAAAAAAACACTGTGAATCAAGGTTTGTGAGACACAATAATGATACAGTATGTATTAAACATGAATATTCATGTCTCTCATACTGGGGACTGGTAACTTCAGCTAAATTAGTTTTTCCTCCCATCGACTTTAGCATCATTAAAAAGAGAAACCAGTCTCCCTTACTCAAATAAATACCAGTACTTCTGAAGAGGGGGGAGGAAGATGCTCTTTTTGAATGAACACTGTTTTCTTTTTCGTCTTCTATTTTTTTTGTGCTTCCTCAAAACAACATATTTTTTTGGGCTCAGTGCATGCATGTTTACTTAATTTAGAGGGAATAGTGTGTAGGGTGGACTAATTACCATAATTACACATGTTTCTATGGAAACCCAACAAATCCATTAGATTTGATTCATTATGTTTTACCTTCAAGCCAGTTTTAATTGTTATTCAAGATAAAACGACATGCCTATTGGCACTTTAAAAAAAACAACCCACAACTGGCCCTTAATGGCCTCCTTAGAATTCCACATATGATGGCCACAAACCATCTTCATATCGTTGCTGTCGGGTGGAAACCTTATGTCCAAAATGCTTACTTTTCAGTAAATGGGAAAAAGAACTTGTGCTCCAATGGATCCAATGAACGTAGTTATTATTTAGTCACAAGCTCTTGATAATACATTTCGTCGGTTACATATTCATAAAAAACACACACACACACACACACACACACACACACACACACACACACACACACACACACACACACACACACACACACACACACACACACACACACACACACACACACACACGCGTACACTTTCCCTTTAAAACATTAAAAATTGCAGATCTACAAGCTCACAACGCGTTGCGGTGCGACACGCTGTGAGCTTGTAGATTGGTTATTTTTGTTACTTTTGTGCTACACTGAAGTGTATGACGAAGTAGGGCGTTCATTTACGGGGGAGATTTCTGCCCGACAGTGATGATATGCAGTCACACACACACATACACACACACACACACACACACACACACACACACACACACACACACACACACACACACACACACACACACACACACACACACACACTTTAACTAACTAATTATATTAACTATAATTTGAGAATAGCAATTAAATCTTTTACTTTAATATTGGTCTCAATGTATAATGTCTTTCATTTGAAAGCAGGCAAAATCAATCAGTGTTCTCAGCACATATATATGTTCAGACTGTTAATAACTTACTAATATATGGATGTTTTTAATACTATACTAAGAAAAAAGACTAGCATTCATCGAAGTATTATTCGTCGTTATAAATGAATAATACTTTGTTTGCTAATTTGTCATAGAACCTTTCACCGGCGTAGAAGGGATTTTTGTTTGCCAATGGGCTTTACTGTGAAATCAACTAAGTTTTAATGTCTGCACATTAATGGCAATAATTAAACCATAATGTTTGAAATCGTTTTTTCCAATTACCATTCGTTGTTTTCTTTTTTTTTTCTTTTTTTTTTTTTTTTTTAAGGAAAATCTATTTGAATGGCCAAATTGAAAATATATCTGCACACTTCACAAAATAATTGCTTGTGTTCACCAAGTTTTTGGGGAAAGTAATAACTGCTTGACTCCCCTGTGAGCTATTGCCTTCACACGTCTCTGTGCCTCTAATTTAGCCATTTTAGTCCACAGAGGCCAGGCTCTGAGATTCAGCCATGTCAGATAACGGATCTCAATCTGTCATGGAAGCTAGAGCTTGGGTCTGGACTCCTACTTCACTATTACAGTGCTATTGATCATTTGATTACACAATATGGGTCAAATTTCCCATGACAGCTGATTCTGGGAGGGGGGGGGGGTCTGGACAATAAAGAAAATGAGAGATTAAATAAAGAAAGGGAGAAAGCAGAGACGTTAAAGTGGTATTTCTGTTTTTCAGCTAGAAGCACAGCAGTGGTGTCAGCACAAGTCAGCAGTGGTGGAAGAAGTACTGAATGTTTTTTACTTAAGTAAAAGTATCAATAATGCAATGTAGAAATACTCTGTGACAAGTACAAGGCCTGTATTTGAAATTTACTTGAGTAAAAATATTGGCATCAAAATATACTTAAAAGAACCAAAAGTAAAAGTACTCATTATGCAGAATGTCCCTTTTCACAAGGTATCGGTATGTATAAAATGTATTAAAATCTTTTGAAAATAGCAGATCCACAAGCTCACAACACGTCACACAGCTACACGTTGTGAGCTTGTAGATGTAGATGTTTAAATAGGGCTTAAGTGGTCAATGTATGTTTTGTAATAATAATCCAAATCTACAAAGTAACTAGTAACTAAAGTTTTCTAATAATTGTAGTGGAGTAAAAAGTACAATATTTGACTGTGAGATGTAGTGGAGTAAAATGTAAAGTATTTACTTAAGTACAGTAAGTACAGTACTTAAAGGGATATTTCACTTTCAAAACAAATTTGGGTCAGTTTATCATCTACTCAGGCTTTTGTGAGTCCCCAAGAGAGTTTTTAAGTTGCTTGATTCAGTATTTAGATATTTGATATTCATTTTATCAGACACGCCCCCTTCCTATACAAACCCATTGTAACTTCAAACCTGAAGATGTTAGATTCATCAAAAACACCTGTCCTTGGTTCTGGTGACTCATCCTGCCCTCCTAATACGTGAGGGGGCCATGTTTTTTCGAATACTTTTTTCATTTATTATTATTTTCTTTTTATTGTATTTAAACTTTTTCATTTTCCCAAAACATTATTAAAAATACATGAAAAAAGTAATTGAAAAAAACATGGTCTCCTCGCGTATTAGAAGGACAACATCAGTCACCAGAACCAAGGACGGTGTTTCCGTTGAATCTAACATGGTTAAAATGGAGTCGGGCGGGTTATTCACCAGAGGCATTTTTTTAATAGTGTGTGTGTGCGTGCGTGCGTGCGTGTTTGTGTGTGTGCTATACAGTACTATTTTATTCCGACCCAGATGGCCCCATAAGCACCTCAAGCAGACTAGATAGCATGCTCCAGATATTTTAAAATGTATTAGCATTATTGAATTTCTCATGCATAGGACGGCAATTACTGTAATCTGATGCAACACTGTATACAATACATTTCAGATTGAGGATCAAGCATCGCTAACTAGTAAACATCGTGCACACACAAGGCTTCTGTCTTGCAGTGTGGAAAGTGAGTGCATTTACTTAAAGGGATATTTCACCCAAAAAATTGGGCCATTTTATCGTCTACTCAGGCTTTTGTGAACACCCTGGACAGTTTTTAAGTTGCTTGAGTATTTAGATATTTGATATTCATTTTTATCAGACACGACCCCTTCCTATCCAATCACAACTGAGCGGTGCCAGACCAAATCTGCCGAGGGTAATTCTTTTTTTTTGCAATGGCAGTTTTGCCTGGTTTCCAGGCTACGCACACATACGCACGCACGCACGCACGCACGCACGCACGCACGCACGCACGCACGCACGCACGCACGCACGCACGCACGCACGCACGCACGCACACACACACACACACACACACACACACACACACACACACACACACACACACACACACACACACACACACACGTGGAAACAGAAGCTTCTTATCTTGTTAAGGCTCTCAAATTAATTGCTGCCTCATTTGAACATTGTTGTTAAATGTAATTGAATGTTGCTGAATGTGATACGCCTCTGCCACGCAATGAAAACTGATGAACAAAAAATCGAATCATGTGGGATCTCGGGATCCACATGGGAACAGTGTAGCTCCATTGTGGATCTTTGGACTTCATGCAGCCACAGCCTGTGACATCAGTTATCTACGACGACGACGACAACGACTGTCGCCTGTGACTTCAAAGGTGGGAAAGGTTTCTGCCTGTCCAGAGGCCTGTTGACTTCTATCATGAAATTTAAGTGAAATATTTCAAAAAGTATAAGACGTGAAAAACATTTGCTGCTGATCACTCCAGCGAGCCTTTCGGCTGCCGTGTTCAGATGGTTGGTCCGCGTACATTTTCAGAGCATGTTTATTTTATATATGATCAATCAATCGATTGTGCTGTGGCTTGGATCAATGGATCGTATTTATCAGTATCACAAAGAAAAGGTTTTAAAGAAAAAATGCCATATGTATATTGTTATTTGGGGGCCCACTTGCAATACCCACTGCTCTTATAAATGGCTCGCGTCCTGCAGAGCCACACCGTGAAACCTATCTCCCTCCTTGCTGGTCCATACAGTGTTGCTGGAAACTGTGACGGCCGCCACCAGTGAGTTCCAAATCCCTCGCCTACTGAGCCATTTTGTTAAAGAGATTCTGCATGGGCAACAGCAATACTCTGGCTATCCTTCCTTCCAGTCCGAATGAGATGCGAAGAAATGTGAAGAAATGCAACTGACGACATGGAGTCAGGGAGATAGTGAAATCTAAGCCCTGCTATTTCTTGTTCTCTCTCTCTCTCTCTCTCTCTCTCTCTCTCTCTCTCTCTCTCTCTCTCTCTCTCTCTCTCTCTCTCTCTCCCCCTCTCCCTCTCTCTCTCCGCTGTGCTATTTTCTACTCTCCCTCTGCAGCGCGGCCCTAGCACAGGCTCCCAGCTCTAATTCTGCAGCACTCGCCTGCGTCCTTCAAACGACCTTGGAGCACGAGTGTGCCCCCCCTTCGCCATGCCGCTAGCCCCGCTGTGCCCCCTGTGGCACGGCATCGCGTTATAAGACAAACGGACATGGGCGCAGACAAACAGACACACACGCACACAGACACACACACACACACACACACACACACACACACACACACACACACACACACACACACACACACACACACACACACACACAAACACACAGAGAGCCATCCCACTAATCAATAGTGCATCGGGCTGCAGGTCAACAGAGGGAATTTACTGAGCGTGGCCAATCACGTGGAGGGGGCCTCTGGGAAAAATCATTGGCTTCGCACCATTATAACCAGGATTGCATGTAGGGAAGTGCACATGCATCTGTGTGTGTGTGTGTGTCCTAGAGATGATAGGATGTTTATAACCAAGTGGATGTTATAAAAGTGTGTTAAACAGAAATGTCCCTCAGCAAGGGCCTCAATCCCCCCTGGAGTGTGTGGCCCAACCTACTTCAGGGAGAGCTAAAAGAAAACATGCTACACACTGTGATACAACATGCAGGCAATTGCTTGCAATACATCATTGACGTTCTCTCAGCCCTCTCTCTCAGCCCCCCCCCAAAAAAAAGAAGAAGAAAGAAATACATATTTCATAGAGAGTGTGCGTTTCAGTATGAAAGCTGGATTCTGTAAAGTAATTACAATTAGCTTCCCTGCAGATCTTTCGGCTAAGAAACCATTTCTCTGGTAAGTTGTTTTGTGTTCATATTTATGTCTTTATGGTATTAATTATGTTATAGTGGAAAGTAAACTTGTTGCGCATGCTTGCACAATGAATCTGCAAGTTATGCACAATAGAAAAATGCAACCGGTTTAATATACAAACAAATACATAGCTTCTACGCACGGTATATATATATATATGCTCGATCCAGGACCCTGCACAGCTTGCATCCGCGTGAGAGGCTGATCACTTCCCCCCAGTGTGAGTCACAGATAGGAGAAAAAGAAAAGAGTGTCAATCCATTCTATGTCTAACATTCCATTCCACTCATCTGTCCCCGGGGTCAGAGCCGGTGCGGTGGGATCAGAAGTCAAATCAGAGGGGACAGCTGTATCCAATCATGTCATTCACAGAGCTCTGCCCCACTACTGTAGTCCGCCAACGCGCCAGGGCTGAGGGCACTGATCTCTATCAAACAGGAATACATTCAGTTTAACCCATTAAAGGCCTGAGGTTCCGATTCTACAAAATGTCTTCTAAATCCTAACGGTTTTCTGGAAAAAACGTATGTTACTATATCAGTGTGGTTCTCAAAACGTTTTCATGTCCAGGACCACACAAAATTTTAAGTATGTATTTGGCTACGGGCCCCCATCTCAAAATATTTAGTTCCAGGGGCCGCGCGGCACTCGGTGCCGTGCTATGAGCTTGTGGATTAAGCCTTCATAAAGCGTGGCCTCAAACGATTGAACCACTTAACCACAGCAAAATGCATAAATGTTTTCGAAAATAGCAGATCTTGCAAGCTCACTATGAATCTGCCGTTTTTAGAAGAAAAAAAAACATTTTATTTTATTTACATTTACATTTTTCGCCTATAATGACATGCCTAAAATTGGGACGCCGGGGTTAAAGTGGTTAAATCATTAAAATGAGGCCATCTGCATGGTGCAGTCAGAGCATGGTATATACAGTACGGCTGCATCTCCCTGCCTGGCACAGAGAGAAGAGTGCCATCCTCTGGTCCCTGTTAAAATCACCCTTCACACTAACAAGTCTCCGCTGTGTGGAGAAATGCAACAGCTAATGCTAAACACTGTACTATGAGTGTGTCACGATGAGCTGAATGCCTACAGTATGGGTGTGTGTGTGTGTGTGTGTGTGTGTAGTACAGTATGGTAGGAGAATATGCTTAGCATAAAGTAAATGCTGTGTGGTGGTTTTACTGTAAAAGAAATTAAGCGACGATTGGCGCAAATCTGTGTTATTCAGTGGTTCCCAAACATAGGGTCGGACCTGTTCTTTTTTGGGCCGCGACTCGTGAGTAAATATCTTGATTTGTCTTAAAAAAAAGAACATTTCAAAATATTTTCAGAAATATTCAACAATAAAAAACGTTTAAATAGTTTGAATTGTGAAATTGACAGATCTACAGGCTTGCAAAGTGTCAGCTATTTTCACAATTTTTCACAAACTAGGGCTTAAGTGATTCATTTATAATGTTTTTTTTTGTAAATGTGGGTCTGTGTCCTGGGAAGACTCGAGAGAAAGGGTTTGGGAACCCCTGGTGTAATTTAGTAGCAGCAGCCACTGTGTATAGTATTTTATTAGAAGGACAAACACCTTGAGATGCATCATCTCGTTTTCGAGGGGGTCCTTAAAGTCTGTCATAGGAGGACATAAATTACTATCATGTCTGTGTACAGTATAGCAACTACTAGCTCTGTAAGTGACGATGTGATTGGGGGGAAAAGCATATGTGTGGGTGAACTTCAGTTCTAAGTCATTGCGGTGAGACGTTGATCATCAGTGTAGGTTGAGTGTAGAACTACAGTAGGCTACTGTAGGTAGAGCTGTTGTCAGAGGAAAGTCAAACCAGCCGCAGCCTATAGTGAACATTCTGACCAACAGCTTTCACCACAAAACAATCCACACATCAGCTGCTCTACTTCACAAATAAGCTGCAACCTGCAATCATCACATGGGCCTGGAAGAGTGAGAGAAAGAGAGAAAGTGTGCGTGTGCGTGTGCGTGTGTGCGTGTGCGTGTGTGTGTGTGTGTGTGTGTGTGTGTGTGTGTGTGTGTGTGTGTGGGGGGGGGGCTATTGTAATTGTAGGGTTACGGACATTATGTTTGTATTCAGTCTGTTGATTGTAAAAAGGTGCCTGGCGTTGATTTACCTTTCAGTGTGTAATTGAAAAAAGAAAATCAATAAAAAGTCAGTCGTGTTTGCCATCTCCGAGAAGCAAGGTGGATTCTGGGAGGGGGAGGGGGAATGAGCGAACCTGCATGTGTGCTCGCACTCCCAACAAATAACATAAAATCCTCCTAATCAAGAATGATTCACTCTTTTTGCAGGTTTTCTGGAATCCATAGTGAAAATAAGTTCAATATATGCACACACACGCACGTACGCACGCACAAATATACATACACATAAAAAACGCACAGCCAAACCCACACAATATAGGCCTACATTTGCACACATTCAACACTCCAGCATATGCATCCTGTTGATAACTTGTTTGGACAGCATGCAATCACTGCCGTTATTTGCCTCCCCCTATGCTTTCACTGTCCTACAAACAGCTCGCACAAACAAACAAACAAACAAACAAACAGGTGGAGTCAGTCTGTGACACGTACCACAGTCTGTGACACGTACCAGACGGCAGAAAACACACAAGAGAATCTCTAGTCAATCAACAATCAAGCCCGTCCCGAGCATAAACACACCTATTATTAGCGTCGGACGGCGTCAGTGTAAACAATACAGAACAATACACTCTGCATTTCCACTTGCAGCGGCTCCTGTGATTGGCCGGATCGATCGTCGGAGGCATTTGATGTTATAGGAGGAGAGGCGAGGCATATTGATTGGAGGATAATCAGAGTCAAGCTGGCTTGGTACTCGTCAATAATTCAAAGGGAGGATTTGGTGCGAGATTCCCTGGGATTGGAGGTGTGATGTACATTTCATATCCTGGGAGTTTTCGAGGAGGAGGAGTGTTGTGGTGGTTGGGGGGTAGGGGGGGGGGGTCGTATGGGCTTAATACATGACACACCTTTTAACCAATCCAGATGGGTCTTGCAGTGACTTAATGCCATTCTCTGAGTCTGCTTGTAAAACAGTAATAATATGTATTCTCAGTTTGTCACACCACAGAATAATGCGTTTTAAACCGCACAGCCAAATTTTTATGATAAAAAAAAAATCCAAGCATATCAAATTCTGTTTCAAAATCATGAAATCATAAGCAGTATTTCCTCTATTCACTTTGCTCTGGATGCTGGGGCCGCGTGTGTCCACCGAAGGCACTGAAACCACGCCCATTCTTTGGAAATTCAGAATGGTGACACTTTCCTGATCCGTTTTCTATAAAATAGAAAATGAAGCTATAGAACTGTAGTAGGCTATATGTTATCAGGGGTTGAAAATGTGTGTGTGTGTGTGTGTGTGTGTGTGTGTGTGTGTGTGTGTGTGTGTGTGTGTGTGTGTGTGTGTGTGTGTGTGTGTGTGTGTGTGTGTGTGTGTGTGTGTGTGTGTGTGTGTGTGTGTGTGTGTGTGTGTGTGTGTGTGTGTGTGTGTGTGTGTGTGTGTGTGTGTGTGTGTGTGTGTGTGTGAGAGAGAGAGAACATGCTGGTGCGTCCCCACCCAGTGAAACTGGGCATCAGTGAGACTGGAAGTGGAAACTGACTCGAGTGTGTCATCGAGTCAGGATTTAGCTCTGCCCACAAAAAAACACAAACTGAGAAATGGTTAACGCGTTTAGAAATTTCCTGTGTGTGTGTGTGTGTGTGTGTGTGTGTGTGTGTGTGTGTGTGTGTGTGTGTGTGTGTGTGTCATGGTCTGTATGCACTGAATTGGGAATTATTGCCCTTTTCCAAAGCGTTTTTTTTGTGAAGTTCTCGAGACAGAATGTATATCTAACTCTGTGTTTACTTCACCCCGAGGACCTTGCACTGCAATTCACCAATTGATTTTCCTCTAACGCCGTTAACCCTGTCTGTATGACTAAGCCCATTTTAACCGGCCGTGACGTTGCTTAGAAAAAACAGAACAAACATCAAATTCAGCCTTTTCGTCTGGCTTTCATGAAATACAGGAACAGTGTGTTACCTATGGAACAGGAAAAATAAATTGCTGAACGTGTCAGGAAAACCAATTTATATCGACGCACAGAGCATGTTGCATTCAAATGCCCTGTGAGTAGCTAGACGTGGACTTTGATAGTCTTAACAACTCAGCTATCACAGATTCTGTACAGAGTCCAGTTTCTTCAAAACATCCTGCAGGACTAATATTCGATTTTAGTGCAAAGACTTCAGCTTGCCTCCGCTTGCCTCTATATTGAATCTCACATATTGCTGGTAGCTGTTAACCTCCAGCCTGAGTCTGTGTGCCGCTTGGCCTGCATGCACATACTGCAGAAATCAATCGCAGGCGCTCCTTCTGGTGAAAGGTCACATGTTCCTCCATAACATGCGGTTTGCTCCCCCTGCACTATCTCCTAATCACTGCAATTACTATGGCAACCCTTGTTTGTTTGTTTGCTGGAATGGCACATTAGTGTGTTTGTATCCCGCTGACTGGTGCAGGTGGGTTGGCAGGGTGTCTGGGGAGGACTCCTGCGGTTAAAGACCAGGTCTTGTGCTGACTGTAGATGTGGGCTATAGATGAAATGCCCACAACCGCCATCACCATCTCTCTCTCTCTCTCTCTCTCTCTCTCTCTCTCTCTCTCTCTCTCTCTCTCTCTCTCTCTCTCTCTCTCTCTCTCTCACTCCCTACATCGCACCCTCAGCTTCTCATCTCCTCTCGTGAGCCAACAGGACAAAATGATTCCAACGTAGAGAGATTGCAGCTGAAACACACAGCTCTGGGGGAAAAAAAGCAGCATAGGGTCATCTATCAGTGTCTCTGTGCAGCGCCACACCCCTTGTTCACTGTGCTGTCTATACGTTCCCACATGGTCAGCCCAAAAACGCAGCCCTCATCTGTTCTGCAATATATCGGATATTGTAACTTTTATCCCTAAAATCACTCCCCTCTCCTCTAACAAGACACAAGCTCCCTCCTCTGCTCTGTTCCTACAGTGGTAGCATTGCCCGTCCATCTGCTGATGGTTGCGATATCTTGTTCTCCTTGCCGCCAACCCCCCATACCTTGTCTCCTTAGCCTCCTTCTACAGCAGCCCTGCCCGCTGACTGGGGCGGGAGGCAGGGAGGCAGCGAGCATGTGTTAGAGACTGTGTCGTCCCCCAGCCCCCGCCTCCCTTCCCGGGCACCCTGTCACCTCTTACCTGAGATCAGATCTCTGAAGTCTGAACACACCCTAATTATCCCATTCGCCGATTTAGAAAATGTAAAATAAAAATGTCTGTCCCCCCTCATGCTGTGCCGCAGCACTGACTCCAGACCTGTCCCTGGCCCAGGCAAGGCTAGACGCAGGGCTCCTCTCCCACTCATCATTACCGCAGGAGATACCTGGCTAATTATAGCTCTGATAGAAGCAAGCCAGGCCTGCATGCCGGAGACCACATACTGCTAGAGGCAGGATATGGTACAGTATGGGAGCGGCTGATGATGAAAGACTAATCCCATGTGCCATAGAGATTTTTGGCGAGCGACACTGTCACACAACGAAGTGTAAATTGGGCTTTTATAAAGGCTCCTGATTGCAACGTGACGGCATCACGCCTAGGACAGCGGTGAAATCAACTCGATGATGTGTTATTTTGAATAGGACTGTCAAAGGAGAAGGCACCGTTCTCTGTAATTAAACCTTATTTTTTGTGAATACATTTTCATATTTCCAGTAGCTTACTACATTTCTTCGAAGTATTGTTCGTGAAATACAGGTTGCGTCGACCCAGGCTGCAGTAACTCTGCAGTATGCAGAAGAATGCATGACCTAAAATAGTGTAAAAGTGCGTTAATCCCCGCTAGGCCGGGTTGCTTACCAAAGGCCTGTGTCAGTCATGGGGTGCAGTTGTAAGGACACGAGGAATCTGAAATATAGTTTGTATGACAGAACAGAAAGTGGTTTTGGAGGTGCACTATAGAGCGGCCTCTCAACAAATTTGGGTATGATAGGTGGTACAATAATGTTCATGATATATGAATATTTTTTGTAAGAAATATGCTCCCGCCCCAAATTTGTGAGGACAATTGCAGGCAAACGGTATGGAGTGGGGGGGGGGTGTCAAGATTCTAACATTTGTGGCGCTCCCCTATAGGTGTAAGTGCAATCACGTTTGGCTCTGTGTTGTTTCGAGCCAGGGGTCAACAACATTCCAGCTTGTGATGGACATTTTCCTCAAACAAAAGTTTTGCCACGGACACTCACAAAATGAGTGGTCAATACTATTACCAATAACACATAGGTCTACCTCTAAATGTAAACTAGTCCAGTAGACACGATGGAGAACACATTAAAGAGGGAGAGTGGTTAGTCTTCTTCCCTTTATTTTATTTTATTAAGATAGTAAGTAGGAAAGCTGAGAGGGAAGGCGTAGATAACCCAGTTTCAAAAATTGCTTTAAAAGATACAGTAAGTTTATAATTATTATTATCATTTACGTGGCCATCTCTGTACTTTTGTCTACTTCCTACTTCAGCTTCTTCTTCTTTCCAAATTGATGTGATGGCTTTTCAAAGCATTAAAGACAATCAGAGACAGTGAGAAGAATTGTCATATTGACATCATCCACCGGTCATTATAATATCTAAGGCTTAAAGAACTCAGACAGACATGGCTCAGACAGATTTTTCCAGGCCCAGTCATTAGGCACGTTCTGTATCCGTCACTGTTTGGTACCTGGTTAACAAGGTTTGAATACCTGTCTGGCAGTGTCTTTATTAGAGTGTTAATGTCAAAGTGTATTTGGGAAACACAGCTCTTATCCTGTTAAACTGAGTTAAAATCAGGTCATTCACTGGCATGGAAGTCATGTTTTGGAATGGTTTTCGGCAGTGGCGTTTCTGGGTGTACTGGCACCCTAGGCCAGTGGTTCTCAAAGTAGGGTCTGAGGACCCCCAGGGGTTCTTGAGGGGGTTCCAGGGGGTCCCCAGCCAAACTGCTTAATGGCATCAAAATCGGTTTAAAGGAGGAGTTCTTATTTTCTATCAATTACACACCCCATGAAGCCTTGATTCCATGGATTTATTTTTGTTTTTGTGGCATTCCTAAGACAATAATTTGATGACTGTGTGTATTTCCGGTAGGAGACACAAATAATCTACTTTGTGTCTCCTACCGGATACATTAGCCAGTAGGAGACGGGAATCAAATTATTAGCTCAGGAATGCGACAAAAACAAAAAAGAATCCATGGATTCAAGGCTTCATATTCATAGGGTGTGCAATTGATAGAAAATAAGTCATTTTTTGGGTGAACTCCTCCTTTAAGCTCTTCAAACCTATTTTATACATCAGCATACAACAATGGTCAGCAGGTATCTTGTCTTGATGAGAGCGCCTGTTGTGAATATGAACAGTCTGGATAATAATCCAATATCATGATGATGAGAGACTTGCAATTATATTCTGATTTGATTTGAGTAATGAGGTGTCCAATGATAATATAGTAAAGTGGAGTAAAATAATAATTTTATGGTTTTAAATCTATTGACGTAAAAGTGAAAGTTGTGATGGATAGGCTATAATCTCAAGTAAAGTATAGACGTATTGTAACAAAGTCTTGGTTATTTTACACCACTATTTCTGCATTAATTAAATTAGTGTCCTACCTATACTGAAGAATACCTGCAGACTGGCAAGTCCGACACTGTATACTGGCTACTGGTATTTTTTAAATTGCTGTGGACATGGACAAGTCTTGCCACGGCCTCGTTATTCCATGTACGAACACATTGATGACCCCTGGTTGGAGCAGACGCTGCGTTCGTGCACTTTTTGCAAAGGGGGCCCCTCACGCAAACTTTGGAAGCCAATCGCAACCAATTAGAATGGAATATGACAAATTTGATACATGTTGATCACATGACTTCAGAAATAATGGACATGTTTTGGACAAAATCTGTAAGAGAGTTTTGCAAAAAAGTGTGTTGAAGTGTGAAGAAAACACAAATTGGCCTGGAAAATCTTAACAATGGGAAATGGGCGGGCCTATATGGGGAGTTGTGTCATGATCCAAGGATTTTTTTTTATTGTACGCCCTATCGTTCAAGAGTTATAGGCTAAAATGTGATGAGACATGAGTTATAGCGCCACCATGAGGCCAATTTGAAATATTGGGGTGGAGGTTCTTCATTAA